>NC_084548.2:39437500-40037500 GCF_033978685.3 Nerophis lumbriciformis | reverse complement strand
CACACCTAGACTCTTCATTCCCCATTGCACTGATGTATGCATTGATCTGATCATTGACCTTGTAACAAACCTGCGCCCCCTTTCAGGTAACCATCTACAGTTACGGTAGAGTAGCATGTACAGTCAAAGCACATTTTGTGATGAATCTGTGTTTATGCAGTACATCATACATGATACTAGCAATATTTTTTTGTGATTAATCACAAGCTAACTAGTCATTTTTGGAAGCCCTACTTAAAACTAATACAATATTATATGAAAATGAATTAAGTAGTAGAAAAATGAATACTGTTTTAAGAAAAGCAACAATGATACATGTTACTTTTCACCCTGACTGAGATGTAAACTCGGATACCCCCTTGCAAATGCCAGTATCCTTAAAAAATATATTAAAAAAAAGAAAAACAAGGAGAAAACTAATACAAACACACGAGACATGTAATTGAAACACAAATCTAATTAAAGTATGTTACTATTCACCCTGACTGAGATTCAAACCCTGGTGCGCTTGTTAAGTAAACTTAATTAACCATTCAGCTATTTAACTTCTCCTCCTCCATTCATGAGCAGTTTGCCAGAAAACAGTATCATTGTAATATTCAGGGTTATGTTTAACAGGCTTTGGTTGCCTACTGAGGACCACTGGTTTGGGGCTACAAATCAGGGGTTCCAGTTAAAGTAGGGTTTTGAAATTAGGATTGTGGATTGAATTTAAAAAAAATCAATCTGCAATTAGGCTTCCAAAGAGTTTTGTTTTTGCAGCATGTAACTACTGGTTTATTTACCCATTGGCGCTTCTGTTATGGTAACACCACTTGGACAAAACTTGGATATTGAGTCATTCAATGATTTGGTGCATTTGCAAACAGCTAAAATGATGTACAAAGCAAACTATAACCTGCTACCCAAGAATGTACAACAATTATTAGAAGAAAATCAAATCTAATTTTAAACATTTGTATGCTCGTACAACACCTAAAACCTTTAGCATATCTGTTTGTGGACTTAAATTATAGAACTGGTTAACAAAATAAATCAAACAAAGCACCAATATGATTCAGTTTAAGAGACTGTTCAAACTACAAGTGTTCACAAAGTACACAACAATAATTATGATGAACATCTTGAACCCTTTTTTTGTTTTAGATAAAGATTATTTTTGTATTTAGTATTTGTTTACTTACTATGGTATATTAGTTATTTATTCTTTATGTATTTGCTGTTCTGTTACAGAGAACAAGGAAATGGGATACAATTGCTATGGAATGAAAAGGGGTAGGATTAAATAAGCTCTGCTTCTTCCTACTCCTTTTCAGACGTGCTGTAATGAAATAACTGGAAATATGTGATGCATTACATTGTATCGTATGCATGTTCGAAATAAACTGAACTGAACTGAATAATGCTCTACAGGTAATATAAAAAATATGTAATTGGATGACTGATGGATGATGATGGATTATTTAGCATTTATTCTTTATTTTGGCAGCCCTAGCTTTAATAAATGACACATGTCCCAAATAGTGACTGTTATAATAATAGCTCTGATGGGCTATTTCTATATTTTTTTCATTTTGTTGGCTTAGTACAACTGTAAGAGTATACAAAGTGCAAATACAGCAGTACATCAACCTACGAGTACATCAGTGACGTGCGGTGAGATGCATGGCTGGTGAGGCACTGACTTCATCACAGTCAGATTTACAAACATATGAACCCTAAAGAGTATCTTTTTATTCACCATTTGATTGGCAGCAGTTAACATGTTATGTTTAAAAGCTCATACCAGCATTCTTCCCTGCTTGGCACTCAGCATCAAGGGTTGGAATTGGGGGTTAAATCACCAAAAATTATTGCCGGGCGCGGCGCCACTGCTGCCCACTGCTCCCCTCACCTCCCAGGGGGTGATCAAGGGATGGGTCGAATGCAGATGACAAATTTCACCACACCTAGTGTGTGTGACAATCATTGGTACTTTAACTTAACTTTAACTTTACACATACAAACTGTAGCACACAAAAAAAGCACATTTAATTAAAAAAAAGGTTATTATGGTCTTACCTTTACTTATAAGTGCGGGAACAGTGGTGTTCGTGTTGGAGGAGTTGTGAATGAATGAAATATGAAATCCGTGCTGCAGTCTGCAGGTGTACCTAATGTTGTGTCCCTGCAGTCGTTCACGGCTCCTCCGGCGCGAGCATTGTTGTTTTTGCACTTTTTGGCTTCTTGTTAAGTGACTTATTTTGGGTGGATTCGGTCTTGCACGTGGAGGGTTTGGGTGTGGGCTTTGGTTGGTGTGGCGCTCCTGTCGGGGGGTGCATTCTGCGGCGGGGGTGCATTAACCGGCACCAGGAGGAGGGATTACTGCGAGCCTCACACAGTGCGTCTTCGCAGCAGTTTTATGATTGCTCAGCACAAGAAATACGTTACACACATATAGTTGTTGACAAAATACACTGTCCATTATATACCTCAGCTAACTAAACTATGGAAATGTATAATATAGTTCATATAGCAATACGGTCTCACTGCACAGCAGGCCAGCAGTTAGCCGAGTCCGCAATCCATGTTGAGGCACAACTGAGTGACGTGCCTCAACTGGCTGCACCGTCTTTTCTCAGTATTTGAACGGCAAATGTGAAAATTCATCGATTTTGAATAAACATATTCTAAAACTGGTGAAGTTAAATGGAAAATAACTTTATAGTATAATCACTGGATACATATAACAATTAAAAATTTTTTTTTTTCTTTTTACATTTTTTTCCTTTCCATGATGGCAGGTGAGGCCCTGCCTCACCTGCCTCTAGTGACTGCATTGTGTTTCACGGCCAAGCTCAAAACTTGTAACGCTCGTATCTTAAATCCGCACCTCCTATTAAACTGAATTAAAATCAACTTAATCCTTGCTTGGCTCTTCAAGAACAATTGTAACATTTAATATGACTTTTAAAAAGAAAAACAAACTTTTACACAATAAATATTGTAATACAGAAATAATACAAACTACTCAGGAGTGCGCGAAGGTGGCTCCATCCCGTGACCCAGAAACCAGGCACTGGAACAAAAACATCATGAGAAACAAAGGTATCGAAATATGGGGCCCTGAATCGTGACTTTTTGCCAGGTGGCCGCTTCCCTCTGGGAGCATCTTATTTGGAGCCTCGCAAAAACGAGGCACTGATGGTCAGACATGGGGGCGGTCTTGGTCTCCAGATATCGAAATATGGGCGCCATGATGAGGAGTACTATAAAAACTCTGATTGAACCATCAGATTTATCAGATAGACTTGTGAGTTTTGTTGTATGGCTGCATGTGGGCGGACGGTGGGCTGCGCTGGCCATGCCGGGACATTGGGTATTTGGACATTCGGGAGCTCGGATTTGCCTGTCGAGGTGAGGGTGTGTTTTTCTGTCTCATTCCAAGGTCTCGCCTGTGGGACTGACGTCGATAGCTCATTTGAGTTGTGTACATTGAACACAGGAAGTGAATACATTGGTGATTGTTGCCATTTGTAAAAGTAGTAGGATTAAATCAACTCTGCTTCTTCCGACATGTGTTCGGACATGTTGAATTGTGAACATTTTACATAATCCTGTCGCTAATCAGAGGACTGCCTTCAAAAGCCTGCACAACCTGCTATCCGGGGCCAGAACGTAATCTTCTGTTCGCGTACACAAATCCCAGTTCCTGTGTGACAAGTTGTGCGTCTCGTCTTCTTCTGTGATTCCCTGTTGTTCCTCTCTGGTTCTCTGGCTGCCTCTTTTGGATTCTCGACCTCCCACTTGGAAACTGACTTTCTAGCCCCCGAATTCCTGCTTGTCTGACGGATCTATGAGCCTGCTCTGCCCCTTTTGGACTTGCCTCTCGCTCAACATTTACGGTAACACTCAACAGCTAATTCATACACATAGTCGCACACACACACACACACACACACACACTTTTGGATTTTGTCACACTACATTCTCTAGTTCTTATTGTTCCGTTATTTTATATATATATATATATATATATATATATATATATATATATATATATATTAAAAAAAAATAAATATATATATATATATATATATATACATATATATATATATATATATATATATATTTTTTTTTTATATATATATAATAAAATCATACAGCTTAATTATGCCCCCTTGTGTCTGTGCCGTCTACTCCACCCTGTACGTAACAACAGCGTGCCAAATCTGCCTCTGTGTGCGGACCATGTCTCGGCGTACAAACGCTTCATTCATTCATTGATTCATTTTGCGTGATACTTAAAGCCATCACAAGCTGCCATTCTGATGCCATAACTTCCTGTGCACACAGACACGGCCGTTTTGAATACGTGGGGCCCCGTACATCACATCCTGTACACACGAGCGCGACAGTTTCGAAGAGCTTCAAAGGCTAGCGGCCCTTCTGACGTGTTTATTTCCACAATTGTCGTACCTTGCACCGGTCACAGCTGTGTCAGCCTGTCTTAAAGATCACTTTATGTGATCAGAAACGCTTTAAATGTGTCCAAACTCTCACAGTCATGCTGTACAGCTTCAGGTTGCTAAACAACCGCTTTGAGCTAGTTAACCTCCGAGTTAAGGCACCTTCAGTTCGAGGATTTTATCAGCGAAGGGGGCTTTGTTCCACATGAATTCTCTATTTGTGATGAGACCGAAAAAGATGCAACAGTGGACTTTTTATAACACGAATGAGAAGGCACTACCGAGACACAAGCCGAGGAAGGATCACCTTAAACTGCTAATTTGGGCTAACGCTAGCGGTGACTCCGTGAAGCCACTGCTCGTTTATCACTCCGAAACTTCAAGAGTGTTCAATATTTCCGCAAGCATTCCCGGCCAACAGGTAAAATTATTTTTCTTTTTTGGTTTGAAGCGCACTAATGAGACTTTTGTGTGTGTGTGTGTGTGTGTGTGTGTGTGTGTGTGTGTGTGCACGCTTGTTAAAATTCAACCTTGCTATTGTTTGGATAAAACATAGATTTTTGAGCCATTACCACCTTGTTATGTAGTTATGTATATATATATATATATATATATATATATATATATATATATATATATATATATATATATATATATATATATATATATATATATATATATAATATATAGAACCAATTAATTAATGAATTATTTGTGGTTCCACTGTAGTGTAAAAATCGTTGCACAGACATACAAAATGGTAAAAAAGATGTTCGGGTCGACTGACTCTTATTTAGTATTTAGGGACTTTAATTTGATCTCAGGGCAGGCATTATTTTTGTTATGATCCGTTGCCCGGATCATGTTTTAGTTTGACTACCTCAGTCCTGTTTTCAGCACCCCATGGGTTTGTGTTTTAGTTGCCATGACTGCAGATTAGGTTCACCTGCCTCTGATTAGTGTTCGGGACGATCACCTGCTCCTGGGCACTAATCAAATAGCTACGTATTCCCGTTTCTCGCGACAATCAGTCTGGCTTCCTTGTTTGCACTACGCAACAGCGACGACGTTTTGTATTTTCCTCCATGCAACCCGTTACGTTAAGTATTTTCTACGATCATTGATTTCTGTTCCTGTGCTAAGCTTCGCCGTAGCTCCCACGCTATCGGCACGCTTTTCGGTCTTTTTGTCTTTTTGCATGATTTCATGGACAATTAATCATTGTCTCACCTACACGTCGCCTGCGGAGTTCCCGCTGCATCTTGGGAGAACGATCCACGCAGTAAAATGCGACCCCGTCGTTACATATTTGAGGTTATATGGTAATTGCCAGTGGTGTACCGTCAGGGCCAGCAAGGCCTTCTCTGCTGGCCTAACATAACCAGAAATCATGATCATAATTAAAGATACAATTATTTTTTTATTTACTTTCCCTAAATATCTAAAAGTATTCATATTCTCTTCATGTCATATTATGCTCCTTCCAGTGCTGTTGTTTTTAGTTTTAGTTTGTATCCAATCAGAATTCAGCTATCTTATGTTGCCATGCTGTACCAAATCTGCCAGACGTCTTCAGAATCAACAATACGGGCGTCCGTACACTGTAAGTGAACGGGGACATACAGTTGATAGACAGTTGCGATAGCCAATCAGATCACGAGCTGTTGTCAGTAAGGCCTTCTAGATGGCCTCACGTTGAACGTGACATTTACGCGTCCTGTGATTGGATACTTACCGGGATTGTTAGCGTATGAATTTGAGAAACATAGAGTTGAGAGACAGTTGCGACAGCCAATCAGATCACATGTTGTTGACAGTAGCTGTTCTGTTACAACTAGAAGTTGTAAACTCTTTTTGTTAAAGTGTGTCATGCTTGTCATTTAATTAACATTGATACATGTGTAGTTGTCGCCATCATGTGGTCAGGGCAGTTAATATATATTTGAGAAGTGTGTACTTTGAATCAAACTTTATTGACCGGAAGTTGCATAAGCCAAGCAAAGAAATTTACGGTATATGTTTTAATTACTTATGCGTTTTAATTGATTTTTAAATGTGCCAGAAAATAACCCGTTTTGTATATTGTTAATTCAATGTCCAGTAGGGCGTAAATGTGTTCCTGTGTAGTATTTCTCCAGCAATGATTAAGTGGACCCCAGGAAGACTAGTGGGTTGTTGTGGCAACCAGCTAATGGGGATCCTTAATAAAAATCTAAAAAATCAAATCAAATTTGGTGACATCAATTATGGTATTGTGAGAGGTAATCATTGAAGTCGGAGATCACTGAAGGCCTAAGTGGGAAACGCACAGCCCGCCACTGGTAATTGCAATATACAATATAAAGCAGAGGCCCTAATGAATACTTGACAAGTTACCGTAATTTCCGGACTATAAGCCGCTACTTTTTTCCCTCGTTCTGGTCCCTGCGGCTTACACGACGGTGCGGCTTCCGGTCAGCAGGTGCGCGCACTACCGAGGATGCGCGAGACCGAGGCAGACATCGGGCGCCAGATAAGAGAGAGAGCAAAACAAAGAGTAGGAGAGCGTCAGCGACAGTTTGCGTGAAGGAAGTGTTCATGCAAACACCCTCAATATGGAAAACAAACGGAGAAGTGCATATGATGCTGCTTTTAAGTTAAAGGCAATCGATCTGGCTGTCAAAGAAGGAAATAGAGCTGCTGCACGTACCCTGGACATCAATCCACGATCATCAACGGCTTTCGAAAAGCTGAACTGCTGCGTCGTGATGATGAAGAGGACGGCGTAACGGCTGACGAAGCCGGAGCCGTTGATTCCACTGACGAAGAGGAAGGTTTTGAGAGCGAGAACAAAGGAGAGAGAGTGGCTGACGACGCCATTTTGGACCTGTTCTTCTCCGACACTGACGAAGAGGATTTCGGTGGTTTTAGTACGCAGGAGGAAGACGATGACACAATGATTAAACAATGACTGGCCGCGGGACTGCACTTTTTCTGCCGTGTTACAGGCGAGTACTTTGTATTACTTTGCACCGTTGTATTATTTGTACTCTGCACGAATGCTGTTCGCCATGTCAAAGATGTGAAAGTTTGATTGAATGATTGAAAGATTTATTGTTAATAAATGGGACGCCTTGCGTTCCCAAACAGTCATCTCTGTCTCGACAATCCCCTCCGTGGTAGCAGGAACCCCTATATACTACGGTAATTACACATCAAAACGCCTGCGGCTTATAGTCGGGTGCGGCTTATATATGGAGCAATCTGTATTTTCCACTAAATTTAGCTGGTGCGGCTTATAGTCCGGAAATTACGGTAGCCTTTTATCATTTTGTGTTTTCTAAAAATGTTTTCTCACCACAAGACAAGAAAATAATCAAACGGGTTGTGAAAGTGTGACCAAAACCACAAATTCACTGATTTTGTAAGACGTTAGGAGAGTGCTATAATTCAGATCGTAGGGAGATGTTTATCTATCGATATCTTACATATCAAAATCAATATAGGAATCAGGCAGGGCGATGGAGTTAAAGGAGCTTAGCGGGAGCAAAGGCTCAGACTTCAGCAGGGACAAACTGATCCGACACGGCTGCTGGAACTTGGGAGGAGTATCAGCTGTGGTGGATGAAGATGGGCTGAGACAGAAAAGAGCAGAAGGGTGAGTAAAGGAGTGTGACTGTAGACTTCTCTTGCAAGGTCTCATCTTCACTGCATGACTGACAGCACTGCTCTGGTTAGAGGAGTAGGGGTGGGGTGGGGGTGACAATGACATCTGCATCCGTTAACATTGCAGTGATTAACAACACTTATTATGTTCATGCATCAGTTTAGTCGACTCATGAAACCCACTCACACGTGCACTGAAAGAACTGTGATATGCTGTGTGCTTTCATTGTATAAAAGATAACAAACGCATTTATTACATGTTCATAATTTGACAGACATCACAACAAACTTGCACGTTCCCTCTGATATTCATAGTTTCTCACAAGGTTGCTAGGTACCAGAACGGAGGGTTACGAAAAACAAACATGCTTGCACATACAGGAGGGAGTCAATCCATCACCAAATTAAAGCCATATTCTGTCCTTTGAACGAGTTCAGGTAAAGAAAACAAGGCGTCGGAGTGCCAAAGCTCATTATCATTATCATCATTTATTTTTTTTAATTGTTTTTGCTTACATCAAATAGAACAGACATACATTGGCACATGCAAAGTCAACACTTTGTGGTGCTTTTCTTAACCATCCAACTCCCACTGAACACTGACTGTTATCTATTTTTGTACTCCAAACATGAAAATACTCTCAAATATTTACAAAAAAAATATATGTACGTACAACGCCCATCACTCAAATATACTTGCCGTATGGGACTGACTTTTTTCCTTCAAGTTGATTTGTGGCAAAGAAAACTATTGTGTGTGGCAGAGCTCGCTGTTCAAGGTAATTTGATGTACTTGGAGCAATAGAGGCACAGAAGAAAAATCACTCAGAAACAGTACAGGAGAGAAATCAGATAATGAGAACCCCAAGAGAATATGGCTTTAATGACATTTTAAAAGAAAGTATCTTGAAAGCAGATCCACTGTCCTTGGTGACCCTTTTAGCGGGCGGCTTGTTCTCCGCCAGAGTCGGCCAGGTCAATAACTTCAACACTTTGCTTCAACAGGAGGCCTCAGCAGCCCACAGCACCGCTAGTCTCTTTCAAGTCTGGATGGGGGTGGGATGCGGTCCACCATCCCGTTATGAGTGCACTGGTGCTGCAGGTAGTGCTGGGATGCCTGCACTCGTCTCCCCTTTCTCTGTAGCTTCTCTAGCATTCTTTTCAATCACAAATGACATACAAGCAGTGTTTCTCCCCTCCGGCACATCAGATCCTGAGGTTGTTGTAGCTCACGTATGTCTTCTTGGTTGCTTGACCTGAACAAGAAGGAAACAACAACTTTGAGCAATGCAAAAGTAATTTGCAGGCCAATATGTGGTAGTGCATTCTTGTCACCAGCTGTGATCAATCACATTTAGCCATGCATATAATTTCCATGTAAATGCTATACTTTTCTATTTTCACTAACAATCAAAACAAACAACACACAAAAGGGCACCGAACAAAGGCTAGGGCAAGCAATGTGCTCCCAGTGAGGATTGCCATGGAAACGTGGCTGAGCGCGTTCATGTGGGACCTCACCTCGCCGTTCAAGGTGCCTGCCCTCTTGCCGACTCGTCACAACTTCCACCAGGTGGGGCGGGATTTGAAGTTTTTAAGGTTCAAAAGGATGGTGGTGGATTTATTTTGGGGTGGCGCTTCACTGGCACAAATGACAGGCAGTCAGTCAGCAAGGACGCGTGAGTCACATCTGTCATTCTCTCCGCACAATGAAAAAAGGTTGCCGTATGCTGCCTTAATTAAACACATTGCAATAGATTCTCGTTCTACGGCTTTAATGTTGCCATGGTAACCAACTCTCCAGGGCTATGCAATTATAGTCCTTTCTAGCATTTTGTGTTCTGGGGCTGCAAGTATGATGAATAAAACATCACTGAGTGTACAACAGAGTTTTGCTATTAACTATATACAGCAGGAAGGCCAGGCAGCCATTCCCAGCAAGAGTAGGTCAATTTGTGCTTATTATAATCTGTAGCAGTGACAGCATGACTTGCCTTGTACCGTTTCGATATTTTATATCAAGGGGTGTCAAACTCAAATACAGAGTGGGCCAAAATTTAAAACTGAACAAAGCCACGGGCCAAGGTTGAACAAATTAACCTTTTAATAGGGACCCAAACAAGTTTTGCATTGAATATTGAACAAGCAAGGCTTATATAACTTTATAGTGACATGCAAAATCGAGTTTCAAATAATAATAATAATAATTAAAAAATATCAATGGCATATCAAATACAATTTAAATACAAATTGAATGCCTCTTTTCTATTTGCAGCCTTCTGAGGTAAATATCAACATTAACTTTTTCCACAGGCTAATAATTTTGAAAATAAAATAATGAATAAACCAACCATTCAGGACTTTAAATTGCTCAATTTGCAACACACTGATCTAATCTGATGTGCCCAAGCCAGATACCTGACATCTTTTCTTAGATGCTAGTTCATAAATGTCGGGGCTCAGGCTTTGAGCTGAGGCAACCCTCATTATCCAACAAAGGTGTTCATCAGTCATTATATCTCGCATTCCACAGTCCTGGGGGAGTGCCCGTAAGGCACTGCTTTTAACGTCCTCTACGAGCTGACGTCACGTCCGCTTTTCATCCTTTCTAACAACGTGCCCGCCTAGTCACAAGATATGGGCGGCTTTTGTACACACACTCACGTAAATGCAACGCATACAACAACAGCGATACAGTTTACACTGAGAATGACCCTATAAGCAACTTTAACATTGTTAGAAATATACGCCACACTGTGAATCCACACCAAATAAGAATGACAAACACATTTTGGGAGAACATCCGTACAGTAACACAACATAAACACAACAAAACAAATACCCAGAACCCTTTGCAGCACTAGGTGTTGTGCCGGATAATGCACCCCCGGCGTAGAATGCACCCCCTGACGGGAGTGTTATATCAACTAAAGCCCACACTTAAAGTTTCCACGTGCAAGATTGAATCTATTTAAAAAAGTTATTTAATAAGAAGCCAAAAGTGCAAAAACAATAATGTTCGTGTTGGAGGAGTTGTGAATGAATGAAATATGAAATCCGTGCTGCAGTCGCTGCTGGGCCACAACATTAGGTACACCTGCAGACTCCAAAGCTGCAGTACGTACATTTTTACAGGGTGTGGGTACTTGAGCGACGCACAGAGGTGAAAAAATAGTGCCAACTTTTACACCTCAGACTGATTGATGTGCCCATCAGAGACTTGAACAATTACCCCCTCGGCTACATTTGACTTTAACAATGTATAAAAGATCGAGACAAGGACACAAAATTCACATTTTCGCCAATGCATTTAATGATTCATATTCATATTTGTGAGGACATCTATCAGTTTATATAGGCGATCATTTTGCCACCTATTGCTGGTACAATGCGTTTCTCTTACTCCAGCGGGCAGCAGAAGATGGAACCACTGGGGCATGTGAAAGCTGGGGCTGACTCCGTCACGTACTGTACGGCTGCGACAGTCCTCTCCTGTATTGTACTAATATATTGAGGGCCTGATTTACTAAAGGTCGGTTTGTACTTAAACATGTGCAAACCTGGTAGCACATGCAAAGCTGATCTAAAATGTGTGAAAAGTGGATTGCATCTGTTAAGTGAGCAAAATAAAAAGTGCAATCTATTCTGCAACTCTGTCTTCATTATTATGCAAAAAAAATGCTGATCATCAAAACGCCCACAATACTGGGAGGAGAAAATGCAATAATACATATTTAGCATGCGCAATGTGATTCATTAACTCTCGTCACCATTTTGCGAGCACTATTTTTATTTTTATTTTCTATCTTATTTAGCACGTGTCAGAAGGACGTGCAAACTGACAGTTCCACACACGGCTGCAGACACACGTAGGACAGACGAGAATCCTCCGTCCTATGTGTGTGTCAACATTTTGAGCGGTCAGAAATAAAAAATATTAGGACATATTGTCTATTCAGCAACAACATTTTATTATTTCATAGCTGATAGGAGACTTAAGGGCTAATTAAGACAGATTGTTGGTGTCCTTTAGTATTTATTTCATGACGTTTGTTTTTTCAGAGAGAATACATATACTGAACCAAAATATAAATGCAACATTTTTGTTTTCGCTTTCATTTTCCATGAATTGAACTCAAAGATGTAAAACTTTGACAAAACAAAAAATACCTATTCTTCTTCTTTGCCAAGATAATCCATCCCACCTCACAGATGTGGAATATCAAGATGCTGATTGAACAGCATGATTGTTGTGGGCAGCAGGTGTGCCTTAGGCTGCCCACAACAAAAGGCCACTCTGAAATGTGCAGTTGATTTGAGCTTTTTAAAGGGTACTTCAACTCTAAACAGTACAGTACTGTAGGTACGTTATTATCATATATGTAACTCTTTTATGGGTATATAAGTTACTTCAAAACATTAACAGTGCAGTATATGTACTTTATTATCATATATGTAACTCTCTTATAGGTATTAAGGGAACTTAAAAAAAAACAGTACAATACTGTAAGTACTTTATTATCATATATAAAACTGTTTTATGGGTATGGAAGTTACTTCAAAACGTTAACAGAGCAGTATATGTGAATGAATGAATTATATTTTTGTATAGCGCTTTTCTCTAGTGACTCAAAGCGCTTTACACAGTGAAACCCAATATCTAAGTTACATTTAAACCAGTGTGGGAGGCACTGGGAGCAGGTGGGTAAAGTGTCTTGCCCAAGGACACAACGGCAGTGACTAGGATGGCGGAAGCGGGGATCGAACCTGAAACTCTCAAATTGCTGGCACGGCCGCTCTACCAACCGAGCTATACCGCTTATATGTACTTCTTTGCCATATATGCAACTCTCTTGAATGAATATATCCAAACACTTGAATAATATTTATTATGTGCATGAATAAATATCACTTATTTTTGTAAGTAGCTTCTATACAAAAAACGTTTTAGCACATTAACATCGGATCCTTTACAATCCCATTATTACCATAGAAATGTCTGTCATTTTTCGGACAAGTTAAAAGCTTAAATAATTTCAAACACATATCCTTATGATAACCACAACTATAAGTGTTTGTCCTACATGCAGTTAATAATCAGTTGTGGACAGAAGAAGCCTGGAGCGGCGGCGGGAATCGATTTTTGACACGGAATCAGTTTTTGGCACAACAGTGATAGCAACAAATAATCGATTTGACTTACAGTTGTGTCGAATCGATGCCTGTCATGGCATAATAGCAGTAAATATGAAATGTGTCCTGTTCACCATCATCCTGGTGTAGAAATAGTACATGTTAAAGCCACACATATTGGTTTTGGCGGTGACTTCCTTATCCCGCAAAGAAAAGCATCTGATTGGCTCTCGCTCATACCTAACACCCACCCCTCTTTCAATGAACGCCATTTCAGAGCTGCGATTTGATATATTCCAAATGTGTTCCACCCATCGACAAGACAAAATTAAATATGATTGGATTTTGTTTCTGTCAACTTCTTTGTCTCGTATTTATACTTTTACTAACATGTCAGTTACTTGTTTTATCATCTTAGTCAATGGGCCTTTGTTTTGATTACTGACCATCTTATTTTACCTGTTCCGATGTAAAAAATAAATAAATACAGTAGAATAAACAGCTTCCAGCCCAGGCCAGCTCATAGAGTAAGCCGTGCCTGCCCATGACTGCCCGGGTTTGGGCAGTCTGCACCTCTTTTCACACAACACACCCACCAATAGTACAGGCTATTTTATGGATTGCACACACTGTTTCACACGTGGTATTCTAAGTTCTTAGTAAATCAGGCTCTTTGTGTGTTAAATATGTGTATTTAAATACTCTAAGGCAGAGATAATCAAATCAATTGTTTTAGGGCACACATTTCCAGAAAACTAAGGGCCAAAGTGCCGGACTTCTCCCTTCACTATTATTCTTATTTAAAATATTCCTCTACAGAATACGTTTGATTTTGGTCGAATTATTTTGTCAGAGTTACAGCAACATTCTGCTGTTTTAAAGGACATTCTGCAGAAAAAAAAAAAAAGTTCAACAATCATCTCTATGACCGCACTCAACTGTTTTATGAATCTGCTTGCAACAATGTGAGTCTCACAGGTTTTTTGAACTAAACTCACGAGCCACCAGTTGAATAGCCCAAATGATGAAAAGGAGAGGACCTAAAATAGAACCTTGAGGAACACCACTTGTATAACTAAAGAGGCTGAACAAATGACTACTGACTGCATCTGAAGTAAACAAGATACAACAATAAGACCCTACTTACATAAATCCCACTACGCACAAAATGTTGTAACTCCAAAAAAGCGGACTTAAAGGGGTGCCTTGAGGAATACCTCAGTTATGTAAATCACAAGTTTGGACCCCAGTGTTGTATGTTCGCTATTGAGTTTAAAATGTCAATGCCAAAGATCCACCAATGTGTTTACAGTGGTCCAAATTCCTTTACAAAGCAGGAGCACTCTAGTCTTTTAAGGAATTTGCTGCAAAAATGTTTGCCTGATTTGGCTGACAGACCAAAGGTTTTACGATGTCAGTGTCAGTTCCAAACAGCCCTTTTAGTTTTTGCTTGACTCACACAAAAACATCTGAGAGAAATCGTAAAAAATAACACACTTGAGATATCGTCGTCTTCTTTATTATCAGTAACAAGTGGACACAACACTGTGAGTTACCCCAACTTTACCAATGGAGAATAAAGATTGGAATAAATACGTTGCGTTCATATGCATTGTGATTGCAGTGTAAGTAGAGGACAGTGAGTGATGAGCGTTTATGAATTAAAGAAAATCCCACTTCTTCTGTGAGGCTATTAAACCACATCAATAGCAGTGCAAAGCTGCAGAACTGCTCATCTTCATAATCCTATAAATCACTCCGAATCGTCTCCTCCAGGGCTGACAGGCGCTGAAAGCGAGGTATTTGGCGCTCTGATGGTTACGGGCATTGACGGACAGTCTCCGGGGATGGTGGCGCCACAGTTCAGGTTTCGGGCGGTCATGCACATAAATTCGCCATTAATGAATGTCACTTCCACTGCTGCAAAAAAAAGGTCAAGAGGGACGAAAGGGTGCGCAGGCAGTGGAGAGATGAGGCGAGAAGACATTCATGGAGGTGAAAGGCCCACAGAGCAGATGACACGATGCACTTTTGGGATGGCATCCTGGAGACCGGATGACTCGCTTGGGAACTTGTGATGCGCCGCAGTGACAGTTGTAGGGGATGGTTTGGACCACCCCCTATGGAGAATATATCTGCTCCATCAGCCGTGTGTTCATACTGTATAAGCTTATTCCACTCCTGACAGATGAGTGTGACAACTGTTGGTGCTGTTTGGAGAGATTCCCAGGAAAATCAGTCATTCCGTAGACATCATTCAAAGACGGCTTTGAGGAGCTGCTGCACCTGTGGGCGCCGTGATCGCTCCGTGTGATTAGACACGATGCGGGAGAGGAGGCGTTCAGGGTCTTGCGATGTGAGATTTGCATGAGCTGTCAGTCATCTTTCTCTTCATACTAACAAGAAAGATAATCAGCTAATGATAGATGTACAGTTAACTATGATGACAACATTCTATATGCACAGAGAAAAGCCAAAATTCACCAAGGTCAAAAATCTTTATTTTTTTTACATTAGACCAAGGATCCCCAACCTTTTTTTGCACCAGGGGACAATTTAATCTAGGCATGATTATCATAGACTGGCTTTTCACATGTGGCAGATAAATATATCTGCCCAATATATCATTATGTTCTTTAGAACTATCATTTTAGATCAATCACCAGATTACTTTTACAAACAGTTTTTAAAATCAACTAACACACATATTCATGACACTAGGAATGCCAGCAATGGCTATTTGGCACTTCCTGCTCCCAGGACCAATCTCCTCAAACATACAGTCATGTATAGATGTACATCATTCTGGAATCGGTTGCCATCTCACATGAATCTCTCACAAAGTAAATTGTCATTCAAGACAGCTTTGAAGATACACCTATTGCAGCTGCCCACATGACGTGAATTTTTAATACTGGTTTTAACTAGCTTTTTATCTTATGTTGTATTTTTCCATTGTATAATGTCTGGTAATGCATATATTCTTTGTATTTTAATTTTGTTTGCTCCTATATGGACCCCAGGAAGACTAGCAAGTCGCCTTGGCGTCAGCTAATGGGGATCCATTCAATAGACAATAAACAATAAATAGAGCAAAAATAAGAGCATGAAAAGTAATGCTGGAATAGTGAGAGCCCAAGCCTTTACCCTTTTGCAAAAAAGCTCTCCAAAGACTTTTGGTTCTTTTACTCTTTTTCGTTAGCTTGTGGGCTTATTTTTTGGCTAACATATCTCATGTGTTAAACGTCATCGTCAAGGAAATTAGCATAGCTATACTTGCCATTAGTTACAATTAATTTCTACTGATTTCTATTTGTATTGTAAAGTTATGTAGTCATATTTTGCAGATACACTTATGTATGCTGTTTGTAGTGCAAATTCCCATGCGTAAACACATCTTTAATGTAACTACTTGTGCAATAAGTGAAGTGAAGTGAATTATATTTATATAGCGCTTTTCTCTAGTGACTCAAAGCGCTTTACATAGTGAAACCCAATATCTAAGTTACATTTAAACCAGTGTGGGTGGCACTGGGAGCAGGTGGGTAAAGTGTCTTGCCCAAGGACACAACAGCAGTGACTAGGATGGCGGAAGCGGGGATCGAACCTGCAACCCTCAAGTTGCTGGCACGGCCGCTCTACCAACCGAGCTATACCCCCATAGATAGAGCTACGTGCAATAATATCAGCACGTTAACTTACTCGGCCAAGTGAGACGTGTATTTTCTTCCTTCAGCGCACTGATTATATGCAACAATTTAGCACACTTGCTCTTTAGCTCTTTAGCACTTCTCCAACTACTATGGTGACTTTATTCCTAATCTGTCCTTTTTGTGGGTCTCCATTTTATTTTATTCTTATTATCATATCTGGGTCAGTGTATTTTATTGCACTGTTTATGATGTTGGTGCTGTCTAATTTAACTGTTTATGGACCTTGTACTCACTATCAACCGGCTGGGGACCACAGATTGAAATGAGCCTTTGGCTACAATCTGGCAAATTTACATTTTTATGTTCATTAATGTGTATTGTCCCATGTAACAAAGATATTACAAATATAACAAATGGTGACTTCCTATCAGGATTTTTATTATACATCTATGAACACATTTGTTGGTGTGTCTAGTGGGACAGGTACAAGTTAAGTTAGATAAAATGTGGTTGTTTATAAATTATTTAATATTTCTGTGTGGCCCTGTAGCAAATGTGTCACAGACTGGTGGATGGGGACTACTGCATTAGACCAACTTGCTCATCTTAGGAAAGTAATGCAAAAAGCACTAAAATCAAAGATACCTTAAATTACTTTAAAATAAACTAAATAATCTGCCAAAAAGAACAAAAAATCTGACTTGCCGAATTGATTTTGCTCATTTCATAATAATACATCTCTGATTTTAGAAAATCCCAAATTCCTACATACATTTGCTACATTACTTAATCAAGCAAATTAGTTACAGCAGAATTTGTGACGCATAATCATTAACCGTCAGGAGACAAAAGCTGTCTTTTTTGTCCTTTTCAGTACATTTTTGCTGTATTTTGTTATATAAATGTCGTTCACAGGTGCACGATCCACTGGCAGTTATTTGAAAATATCACAGAGCCAGAAAAAACATCTACTGTAAGGCCTTCCTTTTTCAAAAGTTGAATCCAAAATATGTTACGCCCTTCAAAAACTCAAGGACTTTTATTTCCTGTTTGGATTTGAAGATCATTCAAATTGAATGTCCCTGAGGTTTAATGCACCAAAACTCAATGAAAAAAAATAAAAATCCAATTTGTCAGTCAAACAGTAGCCACTGTTTAAATGGCATACTAGTCACTGACAGCAAGTTGCCTTGGCGGATTACAAAATAACAAGTTTATCAATAAACATTAATACAGCACCATCTGGTCCGACCCTGCCTTTCTACTGGACACTTTAACATAACCCCTACACGAGTTGTAAATTAGAACAAATATAGAGGGGTTTCCTGTTTGCCACATTATAATGGTTTCCACTTTCATTTCAGAGGCCAGAGGGCTTTTATGCGTTGTCCAAAAAGGTCTTGGCAAGATGCAAGAATGAATATTGTGTTGGCTCAGCTAGAAGCTACTTGCCTCTGTTTACGGGGAGTGGGTGGTTTTAAAATAGTGCTGCAGGTAAAACAGCACAACCACAGAGTTATAATGAGATGAAGAAACAAACGACGATACTGGAGAACAAGGGGAAGCAAACGTCCGGGTTTAGGGCTAGTGGTGTTGAACAGATGACTGCAAAGTGGAGAGTGTGGAGTATGTGTTGTTCAGTGCCCAGCGATAAGAACTAATGAGTTTCTTCATTTCCAGCTATTAATCATCAAAGGTTGCAACAATGTGGAGATGATGAATCCACCAATCAGTGAGCTACTAGCAATGGTGTATGTCACTAATATAGCTCAACTTGGAACCACATCAGACTACTAGCAAAGTACTTGATTTGATTTTGCCAATGGAAAAAAAGTAAATTGGTTTGAACAGCAATTAACTGTTAATAGTCATCAACCCCAAATCAGCCAACAAACAGCTACCACAGCATTCTGCAGTGCCATGCACTACCCTCTGGTACAGTATGCACCTTGTTGGTCAGGGGTTCATCCTACAGTAAGATAAATACCTAAAACACAAGTCCAGGTACTGACAGAAGTGTTGCAGGAAAAAAGAACAAGAGGGTTAAAGTCAGCGCAGTCTCCCCATGTTAACCCCATTGAGCTGTTCTGTTGAATGTCTGTATTGTGTGTTGGTCTATCTCTAAGGCAGGGATATTCAACTATATAGTTTTGGGGGCCATATTTACAGAAATGTAAGGACCGGGGTTGGACTTCTTATTAATATTGTTATGTTGTATAGTCCAAGGAACCAGCATCCTCTACAGTAGACATTTAATTTTGGTCTATTTATTTTGTCAGAGTTACAGGAGCGCTTTACTGTTTTTAAGGATCTTCTGCAAAAAAATGGTCAATGATCATCTCTATGACAGCATTCTAATGTTTTTAGGAATTTGCTGAAAAAAAGTGAGTGTTTCACAAGTTTTTTTTTAACTGAACTCACGAGCCAGCAGTTGAATAGCCAACATGATGAAAAAGAGATAACCTAAAATGGAACATTGACTAACACTACTAGTAAAACTAAAGTATAATTCTGAAGTAAACAAGCTACAGTAACACCTTAGTTACATAATCAGAATCAGAATCAGAATCGTTTTATTGCCATTGTTTGAGAACGGGTTCACAAACTAGGAATTTTTCTTGGTGCAATCGTGCAAAAAATCACATTACAAAAACAATTATGATTGCCAAAAAGGAGAGGACTTAAAGGGGTGCTTTGTGTAATGCCTCAGTTATGTAAATCACAAGTTTGGACCCCAATGTTCTATGTTTGCTAGCAAGGTTAAACTGTAAATGCAAGGATCCGCCAATGTGTTCACAGTGGTCCAAGTTTCTCTGTATAACAGGAGCACTTTAGTGATTTTAGGAATTTATTGCAAACATGTTTGTCTCCCAGGTTTTGAACTGAACCGAGGGTCTGATATGGATACAGTCTCAGGTCGGATTTGGGGCTACCAGTTGATTAGCCCTGGTCTAAGGTGTTGTGATCAGCTGTGCATGTCCAAATACTTTTGTCACAATATTGGATTTGGACCCTACAGACTATTACCCTAAATAATCATACAGACTGCTGAGTCAGATGAGTGGTGGTGTGAGTAACACTGTTCTAAAGCCATTATTTCCTCCACTTCATTAATAGAACTCTCCTTCTTCAAATCTTTCTGTCCCACTTCCTCATCCAGCGCACTTAGGTTACAGGTCTTGCAGATAACCGCCGACCTCTTCTATAAAGCATTAAAAATACTTTTTTACCGCGGCACACAACCAATTAAATTGACCAAATGGGATTTTCTAGTGCAGGAAAGGAACTCTAAGATAGATACGAGAAGTAGCAGAAAGACACACTACTCAACACTCCTGGGAAAACCATTAAAAAACCTCAAAAGCACAGATATAAATGTAGATCCTAAAGAAGTCCAACAGTACAGGCTTTGACAACTAAAGGAGAATAAAGATAAACTGTCAGTCTTATCAGTTTTTAGCTTATGCATGAATGTTTCTATATACATTTGTGAAAAGTTAACATGATACTATAAGGAGTACTCACTCATGGGGTCAGTGGCAGGGTTCTCACACAGCTCAGTCTTGGCTTCTCCATTGGGTCTTTCACTGGGCTTCTGGGACAGACGTGATGACATCGTAGCGGCTGTGACCACCGCCTTGAAGCTACGTTTCCTCTTCTGTACGTTGAGCTCAGGGTGGAAGATAATGATGTACACCTTGGGCATGTAGAGCATGCCCAGTGCTACTGAGGCACTCAGGTTCATGGAGATGGTAAGGGTAGTTGTCTGAATGTAGAGCTGAAAGAAAAGACGTAGAGGGAAACAATATTTTAACTAACAAAAAGTGGTAGGAAATGGGCCTTAGTAGGTCTTTTCAACTTTGGTTAGGCAGCACAATGACGCAAATAGTGGCTGAACATTGCTGGTCATCATTTCAGAAACTGTTAACACCAGAAACTGAAGTAAATTGGCTGTTGTCTTCAGGTTATTCCAAAGCAGAGAAAATGTCCAGAGTAGAGGTAGCAGATACTACAAATGTTGGTATGGTATCTGATACTTTTTACTTGGAGAGTTTGCAAGATCATTGAATTATTTTGTGATTTTTGCATTTCAAAATTATTGATCATGATTTTAATCGCTCCTCTCTGAGCTGCCACCTTAACGTGGTAGAGGAGTTTGCGTGTCCCAATGATCCTAGGAGCTATGTTGTCCGGGGGCTTTATGCCCCTTGGTAGGGTCTCCCAAGACAAACTGGTCCTAGGTGAGGGACCAGACAAAGAGCAGCTCGAAGACCTCCATGAAAGATAAAAACAAAGGACCCAGATTTCCCTCGCCCGGACGCGGGTCACCGGGGCCCCCCTCTGGAGCCAGGCCCGGAGGTGGGGCACGATGGCGAGCGCCTGGTGGCCGAGCCTGTCCCCATGTGGCCCGGCCGGGCACAGCCCGAAGAGGCAACGTGGGTCCCCCCTCCAATGGGCTCACCACCCATAGCAGGGGTCATAGAGGTCGGGTGCGATGTGAGCTGGGCGGCAGCCGAAGGCAGGGCACTTGGCGGTCCGATCCTCGGCTACAGAAGCTAGCTCTTGGGACGTGGAACGTCACCTCGCTGGGGGGGAAGGAGCCTGAGCTAGTGCGCGAGGTGGAGAAGTTCCGGCTAGATATAGTCGGACTCACTTCGACGCACAGCAAGGGCTCTGGAACCAGTTCTCTCGAGAGGGGCTGGACGCTCTTCCACTCTGGCGTTGCCGGCAGTGAGATGCGACGGGCTGGGGTGGCAATTCTTGTTTCCCCCCAGCTCAGAGCCTGTACGTTGGAGTTCAACCCGGTGGACGGGAGGGTAGCTTCCCTCCGCCTTCGGGTGGGGGAACGGGTCCTGACTGTGGTTTGCGCTTACGCGCCAAACCGCAGCTCAGAGTACCCACCCTTTTTGGATTCACTCGAGGGAGTACTTGAGAGTGCTCCCCCGGGTGATTCCCTCGTTCTACTGGGGGACTTCAATGCTCATGTTGGCAGCGACAGTGAAACCTGGAGAGGCGTGATTGGGAAGAATGGCTGCCCGGATCTGAACCCGAGCGGTGTTTTGTTATTGGACTTTTGTGCCCGTCACAGATTGTCCGTAACAAACACCATGTTCAAACATAAGGGTGTCCATATATGCACTTGGCACCAGGACACCCTAGGCCGCAGTTCCATGATCGACTTTGTAGTTGTGTCATCGGATTTGCGGCCTCATGTTTTGGACACTCGGGTGAAGAGAGGGGCGGAGCTTTCTACCGATCACCACCTGGTGGTGAGTTGGCTGCGATGGTGGGGGAGGACGCCGGACAGACCTGGCAGGCCCAAATGCATTGTGAGGGTTTGCTGGGAACGTCTGGCAGAGTCTCCTGTCAGAGAGAGTTTGAATTCCCACCTCCGGAAGAACTTTGAACATGTCACGAGGGAGGTGCTGGACATTGAGTCCGAATGGACCATGTTCCGCGCCTCTATTGTCGAGGCGGCTGATTGGAGCTGTGGCCGCAAGGTAGTTGGTGCTTGTCGTGGCGGTAATCCTAGAACCCGTTGGTGGACACCGGCGGTGAGGGATGTCGTCAAGCTGAAGAAGGAGTCCTATCGGGTTCTTTTGGCTCATAGGACTCCTGAGGCAGCGGACAGGTACCGACAGGCCAAGCGGTGTGCGGCTTCAGCGGTCGCAGAGGCAAAAACTCGGACATGGGAGGAGTTCGGGGTAGCCATGGAAAACGACTTCCGGACGGCTTCGAAGCAATTCTGGACCACCATCCGCCGCCTCAGGAAGGGGAAGCAGTGCACTATCAACACCGTGTATGGCGGGGATGGTGTTCTGCTGACCTCGACTGCGGATGTTGTGGATCGGTGGAGGGAATACTTCGAAGACCTCCTCAATCCCACCAACACGTCTTCCTATGAGGAAGCAGTGCCTGGGGAGTCTGTGGTGGGCTCTCCTATTTCTGGGGCTGAGGTTGCTGAGGTAGTTAAAAAGCTCCTCGGTGGCAAGGCCCCAGGGGTAGATGAGATCCGCCCGGAGTTCCTTAAGGCTCTGGATGCTGTGGGGCTGTCTTGGTTGACAAGACTCTGCAGCATCGCGTGGACATCGGGGGTGGTACCTCTGGATTGGCAGACCGGGGTGGTGGTTCCTCTCTTTAAGAAGGGGAACCGGAGGGTGTGTTCTAACTATCGTGGGATCACACTTCTCAGCCTTCCCGGTAAGGTCTATTCAGGTGTACTGGAGAGGAGGCTACGCCGGATAGTCGAACCTCGGATTCAGGAGGAACAGTGTGGTTTTCGTCCTGGTCGTGGAACTGTGGACCAGCTCTATATTCTCGGCAGGGTCCTTGAGGGTGCATGGGAGTTTGCCCAAACAGTCTACATGTGTTTTGTGGACTTGGAGAAGGCATTCGACCGTGTCCCTCGGGAAGTCCTGTGGGGAGTGCTCAGAGAGTATGGGGTAACGGACTGTCTGATTGTGGCGGTCCGCTCCCTGTATGCTCGGTGCCAGAGCTTGGTCCGCATTGCCGGCAGTAAGTCGGACACTTTTCCAGTGAGGGTTGGACTCCGCCAAGGCTGCCCTTTGTCACCGATTCTGTTCATAACTTTTATGGACAGAATTTCTAGGCGCAGTCAAGGCGTTGAGGGGATCTGGTTTGGTGGCTGCAGGATTAGGTCTCTGCTTTTTGCAGATGATGTGGTCCTGATGGCTTCATCTGGCCAGGATCTTCAGCTCTCACTGGATCCGTTCGCAGCCGAGTGTGAAGCGACTGGGATGAGAATCAGCACCTCCAAGTCCGAGTCCATGGTTCTCGCCCGGAAAAGGGTGGAGTGCCATCTCTGGGTTGGGGAGGAGATCTTGCCCCAAGTGGAGGAGTTCAAGTACCTCGGAGTCTTGTTCACGAGTGAGGGAAGAGTGGATCGTGAGATCGACAGGCGGATCAGTGCGGCGTCTTCAGTAATGCGGACGCTGTATCGATCCGTTGTGGTGAAGAAGGAGCTGAGCCGGAAGGCAAAGCTCTCAATTTACCGGTCGCTCTACGTTCCCATCCTCACCTATGGTCATGAGCTTTGGGTTATGACCGAAAGGACAAGATCACGGGTACAAGCGGCCGAAATGAGTTTCCTCCGCCGGGTGGCGGGGCTCTCCCTTAGAGATAGGGTGAGAAGCTCTGCCATCCGGGGGGAGCTCAAAGTAAAGCCGCTGCTCCTCCACATCGAGAGGAGCCAGATGAGGTGGTTCGGGCATCTGGTCAGGATGCCACCCAATCGCCTCCCTAGGGAGGTGTTTAGGGCACGTCCGACCGGTAGGAGGCCGCGGGGAAGACCCAGGACACGTTGGGAAGACTATGTCTCCCGGCTGGCCTGGGAACGCCTCGGGGTCCCACAGGAAGAGCTGGACGAAGTGGCTGGGGAGAGGGAAGTCTGGGCTTCCCTGCTTAGGCTGCTGCCCCCGCGACCCGACCTCGGATAAGCGGAAGAAGATGGATGGATGGATGATTTTAATCGGATTACACATGGCAAGTCGTTCTCCCGACAAGAAATTACTATTTTTTGCCATGAGAAAAGGCGACATCCCTGCAGCAAATACCTGCTGCGCGCGTCGAAAGAGGTGGGTGGTGCTTCACTTCCGTGTTTAAATTATGGTTAAGGTGCAGTGATAACATAACATTTAGATTGTTACTGCGACTGATTTGGTAAGTAAGATGACATAAAAGCTCACCAGAAATAAAAGACGGTCGGCAGGACGTCAAAAGTAGACTTTCTTTTTATTGCGGTCAATACGACATCAAAACATTTCAAGACACTTTCGCAAACCAATCACACGCTTTTCCGGCTTCAAAATAAAAGCCCTCTGCTATACATCCGGTTGAACTACATTTAGGGTTTCATATTAGCCGCCACAAATAAAGTAATATAATGTATTGTAGCGTCCAGGAGAAAACAACGTTTGCCTTTCTTTTTAGCTTTTCTTGCCAATTCTATGCTAACAACAGGCCCGATAGTATTTCCTACGCGCACACAGACCGCGCTTCACTCGTAGACACACAACACTTCTTCATTCTTCGCCAACACGGTGTGCTCACAGACCATGGGAAAATGGCCATCATAGCACATTAGTAGTTGTTGTAGTTACAGTATGAATGGTTATATATAGTTTATTATTTGAGCACTATTGACTAATGATGCACCAAAAATTGGGCCGGAAAAAGACGTACTTTAATCACTGGAAGAGGGCTCCCGAAACCAATGTTGTGATGACGCAAGCTATACGCACGGGGGTTGTTTGTAGTGGAGGCAGCGTGTCCGGGCTGTGGATGTACTTTAATATACTCAAGATATACTTGCGGACAGTGATCTTCACAATTTAAGATGACACTGGCGGCTTCTAATGAGAGAAAGGCTCCCAGCAACACAAAGCAAGTGTGACGTCAGGTTCGCTTTTCGTCACGGACATGGCGCGACACAAGTATCCAAACAGAGTCTCCAAACACGAGTACAGTCTTCAATAACACCAGAAATAGATGCTAGATTTGTTGCCCGTCCTTTTTATTAAAGAACAAGTGACTTAAAGGATTAGAGAAATCTCTACAAGAAAATAAAATAATTCTCAAGCAACAATTTAAAAATGGAACAAAACGATGTAAGACAAAATGTATATGTTAATACTAAATAATAACAGATTTGTTTTTAATGTATATTCACATGTTTTTGCTTTTTTTTTAAAATAGATATATCATAGCAAATCATGCGATGATGTCATATTGACCAGGCTCCCACCACCACAGGTATTTTGGCAAATTAGGGGAAACCCTGACATTAACAAAATAAAAATGTTAGTGTGTTCTAATTTATGTTGATACTATAATTATCATGTCAAAAAAGCATTGATTCATAAATATGTTTGTTCTTGCAGGGAGTGGCGCAGAACTGTACTAACACAAACTGAAAAGTGTTTCTATTAATTCAACCCACTGAAGTAGCTAAGAAAGGCAGCAAAAATAGGATTCAGTGCAGGTCTGCACTATACTCAATCATGTTAGATAAATACCTCTCTCACAATTTTAATATACATTGAGTATTTTATCTTTAAAAGGACAGAATGGTATACAGCCCTTGTGCTGGATCTCATTGGATCAGAGGTGTCCAAACCAAGGCCCGTGAGCCAAATGCGACCCGCCGGGATCTTCAATTTGCCCCGCGAGACAACGGCACGGTTCAATTTCAATAAGCAACCTGGTCGTGCCGTAGGCCAATTTGTTGTCATCTTGTGGACAACGTTAGAAACTCAGATCAGTGACCATGATATGTACTTTCTTAACATCATGAGCACCAATTACTTATATGACCCAATCCAAACAACCTTTCTTAATCATGGTGCAGAAAAAAATTCTACCAGCACAAACAATTCTACTTTGCGGATATTATAAAAAAAAAACGTCTAATCAACATAAAATTCGAAATTACACCCATTTAAATCCATCCATCCATCTATCTTCTTCCGCTTATCCGAGGTCGGGTCGCGGGGGCAGCAGCCTAAGCAGGGAAGCCCAGACTTCCCTCTCCCCAGACACTTCGTCCAGCTCTTCCCGGGGGATCCCGAGGCGTACCCAGGCCAGCTGGGAGACATAGTCTTCCCAACGTGTCCTGGGTCTTCCCCGTGGCCTCCTACCGGTCGGACGTGCCCTAAACACCTCCCTAGGGAGGCGATCGGGTGGCATCCTGACCAGATGCCCGAACCACCTCATCTGGCTCCTCTCGATGTGGAGGAGCAGCGGCTTTACTTTGAGCTCCCCTCGGATGACAGAGCTCCTCACCCTATCTCTAAGGGAGAGCCCTGCCACCCGGTGGAGGAAACTCATGTCGGCCGCTTGTACCCGTGATCTTGTCCTTTCGGTCATAACCCAAAGCTCATGACCATAGGTGAGGATGGGAACGTAGATCGACCGGTAAATTGAGAGCTTTGCCTTCCGGCTCAGCTCCTTCTTCACCACAACGGATCGATACAGCGTCCGCATTACTGAAGACGCCGCACCGATCCGCCTGTCGATCTCACGATCCACTCTTCCCTCACTCGTGAACAAGACTCCGAGTTTCTTGAACTCCTCCACTTGGGGCAGGGTCTCCTCCGCAACCCGGAGATGGCACTCCACCCTTTTCCGGGCGAGAACCATGGACTCGGACTTGGAGGTGCTGATTCTCATCCCAGTCGCTTCACACTCAGCTGCGAACCGATCCAGCGAGAGCTGAAGATCCTGGCCAGATGAAGCCATCAGGACCACATCATCTGCAAAAAGCAGAGACCTAATCCTGCAGCCACCAAACCGGATCCCCTCAAAGCCTTGACTGCGCCTAGAAATTCTGTCCATAAAAGTTATGAACAGAATCGGTGACAAAGGGCAGCCTTGGCGGAGTCCAACCCTCACTGGAAACGTGTCCGGCTTACTGCCGGCGATGCGGACCAAGCTCTGACACTGATCGTACAGGGAGCGGACCGCCACAATCAGACAGTCCGATACCCCATACTCTCTGAGCACTCCCCACAGGACTTCCCGGGGTACACGGTCGAATGCCTTCTCCAAGTCCACAAAGCACATGTAGACTGGTTGGGGAAACTCCTATGCACCCTCAAGGACCCTGTCGAGAGTATTTAAATCCATAAAATAAAATCCGTAAATGTGTTCCTGTATAGTATTTCTCCAGCAATGGTCATGTGGAGACATCAATGATGGTAATTTGAGAGGTAATCTTTGAAGTCGGACATCACTGAAGGCCTAGGTGGGAAACGACCGGCCCACCACTGATATACTGCACATACATACATACAAACATATATATACATATATACATACATGCATATATATATATATATATATATATATATATATATATATATTTTATATATATATATATATATATATATACATATATATATATATATATATATACATATATATATATATATATATATATATATATATATGTATATATATGTGTATATATATATATATATATATATAAAATATATATATATATATATATATACATATATATATATATATATATATATATATATATATATATATAATATATATATATATATATATATATATATATACACTGTTGATGCGAGCAAACCATTCAACAAAGCAGAAAGTGGAGCCAGGCTTCGGCAGACTACGTTAAATGCAGCGTGCGGGAGAAGTATAGATACACGAGGGCAAGAGAAGCTAACAAATGCCATAGCGAAGTAGATAGTAACAGACTGTAGGCCCATTAGTGTTGTGGAAGACGAGAAACATTGTGCGAATCGCAACAAGTGGCAGCACGTATGAGCCGCCATCAAGACGCACCATCGCACGAAGAATACACGAGTTGTATGAAAAGGAGAGGACTGTAAAAGTGACAAGTTTACAACGTGCAGCTGTAGTTGCTCTCAGTGGGGACTACTGGACATCAATCGGTAAGCATAATTACCTGGGAGTTACAGTACATTATATTGATGAAAAGTGAGTGCTGCATTCACATGCTCTGTCTATAATGAAAACAGAGAAGAGGCATTATGGAAAGGAAAATGTTTCTGCTGTTACCTCAGAAATTGCCTGTTCAGATGTTATGATTGTGGCTCAGGGATTTGTATGTACATAATATTTATTTTCCATAAAAAACAGGATAACTTAAATACCCTGGCAGTGGCAATAAACTTGAATGTTTGTATTGACATTTTTTGAGTTGACTTTCATAAAATGTGCTTTTTAACTGATACTGTTTAACAAGTACTAATTTAAATTGTGTTTGCACAACAAATGTTTTGGCACTTTTGTTCATATGGGAGAATATTCCAATAAAGGTGCACTACACACTACTTTTGAATTCATTATTGGGTTTTGCGTATACAATGCAGTTGATCGTGATTAATCGGAGAAATAGTGCGATTAATTATGATTAAAATGTTTAATCGTTACCCAGCCCTAATATATATATATATATATATATATATATATATATATATATATATATATATATATATATATATATATATATATATATATATATATATACATATATATATATATATATATATATATATATATATATATATATATATATATCCCGGCCAATTTTTTTTTGCCCAATGCGGCCCCCAGTCCTGCATTAGATTGTGAAGGTGCACCTAATATTGCGGCCTGAGTTTCACCACCAAAACCAAGCTGCAAGTTATCATTGGGAAATTAGCAATACATCATAGTAGAACACCATCCAATCCAAACAGCAGGTGAAAAACCGAGACAATAGCTGTTCAAGGACGTAAATGTCAACCGCTGAAGTGTCACATGACTTCATCTAAATGTCCTTCTGCAGCCTCATTCCCCCCACCAGAACGCCCACTCCCACTCCTGAGGAGATTGATAGACTTGGGCCGAGTCCTTCCACCTCACGTTTCTTGGTGTCAGGTGTTTTTTTTGTTTGTTTTTCTTTGCCTTTCGAGCAGCCGCCACAACAATGTGAACCAGCTGAGCTACAGCGGTCTGAATGTGAATGAGATTTCAATGAATGGCAATGGTCTCTGCCGTTTTGACAGCGTCTTCATTTGTCTTCCTGCAGCGGCAAACTCAGCCGCCTGTGAAAGGCTTTCAGCGCGATTCGTGTTAAAATCATTCACAGGATAACCATTCATGTGTGCAGCACAGCAACATTCTTCCACGACATGTCACTTGCATAACAACTTTCACATTCTCGACTCGCAATTGGGATCTTACATAACCTGCATCACACGTTACTTTAACTGTTTTTTTATTCCCTAGAGCAGGGGTCCCCAAACTTTTTGACTTGGGGGCCGGGGGCTAGGCTGTATATATATATAGAAAGAAACCTGATTGCCCTCTCAACGGGGGGTGCTTACAAACATCAGTTGTCTACCAATCTAAGGTAATACGCAAGGACATTAACACATCCGACACATATGTAGGATTAACCGAGGGAGAATTCAAAACCAGATGGAACAATCACAAGGCTTCTTTCAGGAACAAAAACTTGCGAAATACCACAGAACTCAGCAAACACATTTGGGACCTCAAAGACAATAATGTTGAATATTCAATAACATGGCAAATTCTTGCATCCAGCACACCTTACAATAGTGGTAATAAAAGATGCAACCTATGCTTGAAAGAGAAACTGTTTATTATTTACCGTCCAGACCTGTCATCCCTCAACAAGCGCAGCGAAATTGTAACAGCATGCCGCCATAGACGGAAACACCTCCTAGGTAACACATGAGCCAATCACCACGCCCCTAGGCCAGCCTGTACCCACCCACTCTGTGCCCTATATAAACCATGGTATGCGAATGCTCCCATTAAAATCTCCTGATGATTGAGGGTACCCCCCCTCATGAAACAGGCCTGTAGAGATGAAATAGTCTTGTGATTTTTTTTCCCACACATACATATATATATATATATATATATATATATACATATATATATATACATTGTCTTTATAATCCGTTTTGTCATTTAACATCAATTAACATTGATGTTTATCAACATTTAACATAGTCACGTTATCGATGGGAAAATTCATTTTTAGATAATATGACTTGCCTGAGCGGCTAGGAGACACCAAGAGTAACACGCAGTAGAAAATGGATTAGAAAGGAAAGATTAAAAAAATAAAAAATAAATAAATAAATAAATACAAATAAAAAAATAAAAACTTTGTTTTTAACTTGGGACTTCCTGTTTGGGGACCCCTGCCCTATGGTTCGCTTCATCTGAAGATCACCTAAAAGAGGGTACATGATCGTTTCAGGAGCACATCACTAATAAACTGCGCTTAAATGCATCAGATGAACCACCTCCAGCTTAATGTGATGAAGACCAAGGAGCTGGTTGTGGACCTGGGCAGGAGGAGGAGTACTCCGACGACCCCTGTTTCCATCAGGGGGGTCGATGTGGACATGGTTGAGGATTATAAATACCTCGGAGTACACATCGACAACAAGCTGAATGGGTCAAAACACGCTGAGGCACTCTACAAGAAGGGACAGAGCCGCCTCTACTTCCTCAGGAGGTTAGGATCCTTCAACATCTGTACAAAGAGGTTGAAGATGTTCTACGAGTCGGTGGTGGCGGGCGCCTTCTTGTACACCGTGGCCTGCTGGGGCAGCGGGCCGAGAGCGAGGGACGCAAACAGACTGGACAAATGGGTAGAGAAGGCCAGTAACGTGGTGGGAGTGGAGCTAGACTCTCTGGTGGTGGTGTCAGAGAGGAGAAGTCTAGCAAAACTCCTAGCCATTATGGACAACACCCCCCAACCACTACACTCGGACCTTGCGGGGAGAATGAGCACGTTCAGTGGAAGGCTCAGACTCCCAAAATGCAACACGGAACGACACAGGCGGTCCTTCATACTGACAGCCATCAGACTGAATAATGCATATGTTCCTTCTTGACTGCACTTAAATGTAGAGTATATGTAGAATGTATTTATATTATTTATATATTATATATTAAATATATAATATATTATATATATTATATTATTTATTATTATTCTTGTCTATTGTGAGCGAACTGTGGTGCTGAATTTCCCCCAGGGATCAATAACGTACTTTCTATTCTATGTCATCTGTACTGATGCTCAGTCTGCCACTGGTAGGCGGATGGCACCGTAAACACATTAGCTCCCACAGTGGATCTGCAGGGCGGCGAGACGGAATCACAGAGTAAAGGAAATGAAGAAATGTCACTATTTGCATACACTTTCGGTAAACAGCATGACTAATAGTAATTTCTTTGAGAGAACACATGCCTATTTGCACAGTCACTGTGCATTTGTCTTCCGATTCCCACCAATAATTCAGATACAAGCTCATCATCTATTTTCTCTTCAACCCTTCCTGCTTCTAGGCGGGGGGGCACACCATGCATTAATAACAGCGTGAGTATCTCAATGATCTCTGCGCATGCTGTTCTCCAGAGCTGTGCAAATGTGTCATTTTTATGTGGCTGATATGTGGCTTTCTGATTAGATATTAAGGCAACCAATCAAACCAGAGCAAGCGCATGGCGTCGGATAATCACTAGAGATTCCCCACCTTGTGTTTCTATGTTTGGTTTTAGCCGGTATCCATAGCAACACTCCAGAGTTTAGTGCGCAGCTCAACACGAATGGAAGAAGCTTTTAATGAGATTTTGATACCTTGGATGCTGCAACAATGACCCTTTTACGGCTGATTTATTGACCGTGCAGCGGTTTTGTTGGCAAGCATTCTGTGTTCGCTAACAGTCATCACATCAAGTAAAACACTGAAGTGTAGCAATGCAGGCTGCCATTCCCTCAAATAAAGCAGCAAATCTCTCAGTGTCTTTAATCACCACCATTGTGCCTTCGTTTGAGCTTGACCCAATTTCATCGCCCTCTCACCCACCACTCAAATGTCACAAAACATCCATAATTAATTCCTGTTGCTTTAACATAAATAAATACATGAAGTAATTTTCACAGCTGCTCGGCAACTCTCTATTTTTAGCCGCTGCAATGATTTATTAACACCCTCATCAGGAATCAAGCGCTCGCTTTTGAGCGTTACATCTCATTGACAAGCCTGAACGGCAACATCCAGCCACAACAAACGACAACGTCTCCCTTTTAGACTGAAGGCTGTTGAGGGTAATTCTCATAATTATAGCCACAAGGGACACACTCTGTGTAAATGCAATTTAGTTTGCTATGGCTGAGTAGCACGGAGGCACACGGTGATGAGGACTTGATTCAGTGAGTGACAATCAGGATGGTCTCTGTCCAGCCACACAAGGCCTTCAATAATGGATCTGGGGGATTTCGTTTTCCCCTCAACTACCTGCATCTCTTTGTTGTTTGGGGATGGCCTACTTTCTAGCCTAGCTCTTGTCATGAATAACTCTCTCTTGCTATGTGCTAGAAAGCCTGATTCCATATTGGAGGCACTCCTTTGGCTTTACTTCATGAGATCTTGTCAATGAAGGTCTGAATTGCTAAAAGAAAGAGACACGTAGTAGTGCACTTTAAGATGGAGTACAGGATAGATAGATAGATAGATAGATAGATAGATAGATAGATAGATAGATAGATAGATAGATAGATAGATAGATAGATGGTTAGTACTTTATTGATTCCTTCAGGAGAGTTCCCTCAGAAAAATTAAAATTCCAGCAGCAGTGTACAGAATTGAGATCGAATTTAAAAAGTAAAAAGTAAATAATGGGGGTATAAATGGAAACAAAATTGAAAAATATTACAATAGAATAAAAATAAAAAGCAACAATGAGAATAAAAATATAACAGTAAAATAAGAATATAACAAGATAAACTAGGCAGTAGTGACCATGTTATGAAACATTATTGCACTGTTATTGTTTTGCATCCCCTGTCATCCTAGTACCCCCCCTACAAAGGAATTTTTTAGTCTATTAGTCCTGCACTTGGGATGAAGCAGTCTAGCACTGAACAGGCTCCTCTGGCTACTGACAACGGTATGCAGAGGGTGACTGGCATCATCCAGGATGCTCACTAGTTTTTCCACAGTCCTCTTCTCTGCCACCGTCACCAGTGAGTCCAGTTTTATTCCGATTGTAGAACCGGCCCGCCTGATCAGTTTCTCCAGTCTGGAGCTGTCCTTCTTAGATGTACTACCCCCCCAGCACAGTCCTTCATCAACTTCTAAAATAATTCATACAAAAGGGAGTCTGCTTTAAAAGCTACCACTTGAGTAAATTAAATACAACAAAACTTGAAAAGGGTTTAGAGTGCAGTGAATACAGCTGCAAAAACACAGAAAATGTGTTCATGTTCAGTTGAAGCTAATAAATGACATTGGGAACCATTGTTAGAAGTAACGGAGATAGACAGCGCATGCTTCTGAAGGAGGAGCGATGTTTAAGAAACACACGGCATGACACTGTGCTTAATAAAAGATAGTGCTTGTGTCTTTGCGTCTTTTGTAAGTCTTTGATGTGGTGAGATTGAAAAACGAAGTTCCTTAGAGAGACTCAGGGCCTGATCCACTTAAGGTTTGCGTGTACTAAAACACGTGCAAACTTGATGGCACACGCAAAGCTGATCTACTAAACGTGTGGAAAGTGGATTGCGTCTTTCGAGTGAGCGCAATCCATTTTGCGTCTCTGTCTTCATGAATATGTAAAGTTAAAAGTTAAAGTTAAAGTTCCAACGATAGTCACACACACACTAGGAGTGGTGAAATTATCCTCTGCATTTGACCCATCCCTTTGTTCCAGCCCCTGGGAGGTGAGGGGAGCAGTGAGCAGCAGCGGTGGTCACGCTCGGGAATCATTTTGGTGATTCAACCCCCAATTCCAACCCTTGATGCGGCGTGCCAAGCAGGGGAGGCAATGGGTCCCATTTTTTATAGTCTTTGGTATGACTCGGCCGGGGTTTGAACTCACGACCTTCCAGTCTCAGGTCGGACACTCTAACCACAAGGCCTTGGCAGGTGTAGACTATATGCTGATCATCAAATCACCCACAAAACTGTGAGAAGAAGATGCAAATATATTATACAGGAGGCACAATGTGATTTATTAACACTCATCACCGTTTTGCAAGAACTATTTTTAGCACCCCTGAAAAATATGTGCAAACTGCCAGTTTGCGCACACATCTGTGAGAAAAAAAAAAGATCGCGCTGCAAAGACAGACGATGGACGGAGACTTATGTGTGTGTGTTAACATATTTGGACTGTCAGAAATCAAAGAAACATATTAGGCATATAGTCTATTCAGCAATTTCAGCATTTATAGCTGCATGCTGCGTGTCTTATAGGGCTGATTAAAACAAATTCAATTAATGAGTTTTGGTGTCCTATAGCGTTTTTTTTCATGGCGTTCGTTTTTTCATAGAATGTATATCATTAACATATCTTCCATATGAAAAAAAAAAATCTTTGAACTATGCATTTTTTTTGCGTCTTGAGCTCAGTTAAGCGCAGCTCCTCTCCAATGAGCGCATTTGCAGTGCACACAAAATTGTGGTTTTCATTGTGGATGCATTTCAGGACTGCTTCTAAAAAGCCTATAATAAGTGGTACAGGTCTGCTGCTTGTTTGAACACATAAGACAAAACAGGTCAGAGCATGATAGGATGAATGTGCAGTAAACGATTGAGTGTCTCCATGGTGAAAGCTGCGTAGTGCAAGCAAAAACTGCACCAGTAATGAGTAACACGTGCAATGTTAGTAGACCGCATGCAACGCATTCCACTAACAGTACACGCTATTTTAAATGTTTCACACGCTGTTTAGCAGGTGGTATTTGTTACGGATCAGACTCCTGCCAACGCCGTTCATCCATCTGTGCACTCCAGTGAGTGCACCTCGGGACACGCCCACGGCCGCGCTCAGCCAGGGACGCGCCGCGCGCGTCTCCGCCCAGCAGAAGCCGCCAGCTGCAATCATTTGCCGGCAATCGGCACACCTGCCTGTGATGATCAAGCGGTCTTCTTAAGCCTGGACAACCTTCGGTCGCTCGCCGGAGTATAGTCTTCTTACCCTTGTAAGCATCCCGTGTCTGGCTTCCATCCCGCGAACTCGCGCCTCCCCTGTGACTTCCGTGTTTCCGTTGTGTTCTGATGTTCCTGTTGTCTTCCTGCAGCGCTTCCCGTGTTCTTCCGTGATCCCCTGTTGTTTCCCCTATCTCCCGGACTGCCCTTTTGGATTCTCGACCTCCCGCTTGGAACCGGATCTTGCCTCTTCTCTCCTGCCCTGGATCATCTGCCTGCCCAATGGACTGTCTTCCTGCCTTGTTCCTCCTCTCGCCCAACACAACACTTGGTAACACACACTACAGCTAATCACACACATAGCCACACATCACATACACTTTTGGATCTAGTTCACACTCCATTTCCTTAGTTTATATTTGTATTGTTTGATTATTATATATACAGGTAAAAGCCAGTAAATTAGAATATTTTGAAAAACTTGATTTATTTCAGTAATTGCATTCAAACACCAGCAGATGACATGGCACCCCAAACCATCACTGATGGTGGAAACTTTACACTAGACTTCAGGCAACGTGGATCCTGTGCCTCTCCTGTCTTCCTCCAGACTCTGGGACCTCAATTTCCAAAGGAAATGCAAAATTTGCATGGTTGGGTGATGGTTTGGGGTGCCATGTCATCTGCTGGTGTCGGTCCACTCTGTTTCCTGAGATCCAGGGTCAACGCAGCCGTCTACCAGCAAGTTTTAGAGCACTTCATGCTTCCTGCTGCTGACCTGCTCTATGGAGATGGAGATTTCAAGTTCCAACAGGACTTGGCGCCTGCACACAGCGCAAAATCTACCCGTGCCTGGTTTACGGACCATGGTATTTCTGTTCTAAATTGGCCCGCCAACTCCCCTGACCTTAGCCCCATAGAAAATCTGTGGGGTATTGTGAAAAGGAAGATGCAGAATGCCAGACCCAAAAACGCAGAAGAGTTGAAGGCCACTATCAGAGCAACCTGGGCTCTCATAACACCTGAGCAGTGCCAGAAACTCATCGACTCCATGCCACGCCGCATTAACGCAGTAATTGAGGCAAAAGGAGCTCCAACCAAGTATTGAGTATTGTACATGCTCATATTTTTCATTTTCATACTTTTCAGTTGGCCAACATTTCTAAAATTCCCTTTTTTGTATTAGCCTTAAGTAATATTCTAATTTTGTGACACACGGAATTTTGGATTTTCATTTGTTGCCACTTCAAATCATCAAAATTAAATGAAATAAACATTTGAATGCATCAGTCTGTGTGCAATGAATAAATATAATGTACAAGTTACACCTTTTGAATGCAATTACTGAAATAAATCAAGTTTTTCAAAATATTCTAAATTACTGGCTTTTACCTGTATATATATATATATATATATACATATATGGTTAATATACCGTATTTTCCGCACTATAAGGCGCACCTAAAAACCACAAATGTTCTCAAAAGCTGACAGTGCGCCTTATAATCCGGTGCGCTTTATATATGGATTAATATTAAGATTCATTTTCATAAAGTTTCGGTCTCGCAACTACGGTAAACAGCCGCCATCTTTTTTCCCCGTAGAAGAGGAAGTGCTTCTTCTTCTACGCAAGCAACCGCCAAGGTAAGCACCCGCCCCCATAGAACAGGAAGCGCTTCTTCTTCTACTGTAAGCAACCACCCGCCCGTGTAGAAGAAGAAGAAGCGCGCGGATACTACGTTTCATTTCCTTTGTGTGTTTACATCTGTAAAGACCACAAAATGGCGACAGGTTTCCGGTTCATGAAAAGACGCAATCTCTCCATCCGCACACGGACTACTATTTCACAGCAACTGCCTAAAGACTTTCAAGAAAAGCTGGCTACTTTCCGTGCATATTGTAAAAACAAGATAGCTGAAAAAAAGATCCGGCCAGAGAACATTATCAACATGGACGAGGTTCCACTGACTTTTGATATTCCTGTGAACCGCACTGTGGATACAACGGGAGCACGTACGGTGAATATTCGCACCACAGGGAATGAGAAGTCATCCTTCACTGTGGTTCTAGCTTGCCATGCTAATGGCCAGAAACTTCCACCCATGGTGATATTCAAAAGGAAGACCTTGCCAAAAGAGACCTTTCCAGCCAGCGTCATCATAAAAGCTAACTCGAAGGGATGGATGAATGAAGAAAAGATGAGCGAGTGGTTAAGGTAAGTTTACGCGAAGAGGCCGGGTGGCTTTTTTCACGCAGCTCCGTCCATGTTGATATACGACTCCATGCGCGCCCACATCACGCTGGTTTTTAATATATTATTAAAGTTTGACTGACCTATCTGACTGTTTTTTTGACATTCCTTTAGCGCAGTTAGATGCGGCTTACAACACGGGGCGGCTTATAGGTGGACAAAGTTTTGAAATATGCCGTTCATTGAAGGCGCGGCTTATAACCCAGGGCGCCTTATGGTGCGGAAAATACGGTATATAATAAATCCTTGTACATACTGTCCTCTGGTGTCTGTCGCCGTCACCTCCCCTTAGTCCAACCATTACAGTATACTCCGGCCAATTGATTAGGGACCTGACGGCACAGTTCCTTAGCCCCACCCCCAGTGACTTCAACCCCGCCTCCAGTAAAAAAAGAAAAGAAGAAAAAAAAAAGACATTTCTTGTTTTTTTGTTTGTTTTTTCCTTTTTGCCCCTCTCAGGATGTCTTTTTCTTTTCAATCCACCCTGGACAATTTTTCTAGCCCACCTCAGCAAAATCTTGGACTGTTTAGCAGTGCTGTAGGGATGGAAGAATTTACCCGCCGCCTGGCCACCCACCTCCCACCCTTAGTGACTGTCAGCTGGAAGCGTCTGGCATCCGCGTTCGAAGGGGGGGGGGGGGGGGTAGTACTAGTCTCTTACATTTTAGCACTGGTGGCTGTGCTGGTGTGGTGGCGCAGCTGCACCCAGACAGGCTACCCCCTGCCAGACAAATTCCACCTCTCTTCTGTTTTTCCCAGCCGCAGCCACCAGTCCCCCGGCTAGCCTCCGAGCTAGCACCAGACCCCCGGCTAGCCTCCGAGCTAGCACCAGACTCTCGGCTAGCCTCCGATCTAGCACCAGTACCTCGGCTAGCGTCCGAGCTAGCACCAGTCCCTCGGCTAGCGTCCGAGCTAGCACCAGTCCCTCGGCTAGCGTCCGAGCTAGCACCAGTCCCTCGGCTAGCGTCCGAGCTAGCACCAGTCCCTCGACCAGCGTCCGAGCTAGCACCAGTCCCTCGGCTAGCGTCTGAGCTAGCACCAGTCCCTCGGCTAGCGTCCGAGCTAGCACCAGTCCCTCGGCTAGCGTCCGAGCTAGCACCAGTCCCTCGGCTAGCGTCCGAGCTAGCACCAGCCCCTCGGCTAGCGTCAGGGCTAGCACCAGCCCCTCGGCTAGCGTCAGAGCTAGCACCAGCTCTCAGGCTGGCCCCCGCGTCTCCACCAGCTCCCAGGCTGGCCCCCGCGTCTCCACCAGCTCCCAGGCTGGCCCTGACCTCTGCACCTCGGCCAGCAGCGCCGTCTCCACCAGCTCCCCGGCTGGCCCTGACCTCTGCACCTCGGCCAGCAGCGCCGACCTCTGCACCTCGGCCAGCAGCGCCGACCTCTGCACCTCGGCCAGCAGCGCCGACCTCTGCACCTCGGCCTGCTCCGCCGACCTCTGCACCTCGGCCTGCTCCTCAGCTGTCCTCCTCGTCTCCGGCTTTGACGTCTGCTGCTTCCACGCCTCAGACGACATCCACTGCTGCTTCCACGCCTCCGACGTCATCCTCTTCGCCTCCGACGTCATCCTCTTCGCCTCCGACGTCTCCTTCTCGTTTCCGGCGAGACGCACCATGGTGCCACTCGCGCCCGCCTTCCCGACGGCCAAGATGGTGGTCATTCCTTGGTCGCCCGTCTCGCCATCTTCAGCGGCGTTCTACTCGCCGCCGCCACCAGACTCGTCCTCGGTGGATTCGGGGACACTTGGGCCGGCGACCCACCACCAGTTCGCCCCTCCGCCCTCCCATGATGTTTGTTCCTGTGCTTTTTGTGGTTCGACCTGTAGGACATCTGGGAGCTGTCCATAAGGAGGGGGGTACTGTTACGGCTCAGACTCCTGCCAACGCCGTTCATCCATCTGTGCACTCCAGTGAGTGCACCTCGGGACACGCCCACAGCCGCGCTCAGCCAGGGACGCGCCGCGCGCGTCTCCGCCCAGCAGAAGCCGCCAGCTGCAATCATTTGCCGGCAATCGGCACACCTGCCTGTGATGATCAAGCGGTCTTCTTAAGCCTGGACAACCTTCGGTCGCTCGCCGGAGTATAGTCTTCTTACCCTTGTAAGCATCCCGTGTCTGGCTTCCATCCCGCGAACTCGCGCCTCCCCTGTGACTTCCGTGTTTCCGTTGTGTTCTGATGTTCCTGTTGTCTTCCTGCAGCGCTTCCCGTGTTCTTCCGTGATCCCCTGTTGTTTCCCCTATCTCCCGGACTGCCCTTTTGGATTCTCGACCTCCCGCTTGGAACCGGATCTTGCCTCTTCTCTCCTGCCCTGGATCATCTGTCTGCCCAATGGACTGTCTTCCTGCCTTGTTCCTCCTCTCGCCCAACACAACACTTGGTAACACACACTACAGCTAATCACACACATAGCCACACATCACATACACTTTTGGATCTAGTTCACACTCCATTTCCTTAGTTTATATTTGTATTGTTTGATTATATATATATATATATATATATATATATATATATATATATATATATATATATATATATATATATATATATATATATACATATACATATATGGTTAATATATATAATAAATCCTTGTACATACCAACCTCTGGTGTCTGTCACCGTCACCTCCCCTTAGTCCAACCATTACAGTATTTGGATCTTAGTAAATCAGGCTCTCTCAGCTTAACCTCTTACTGCATGCTAACCAGTAACGTGTTACTGTAAGGCCGTTACTATCGGCGGTAAATAGTAATCTAACGCGTTAATTTTTATATTCTGTAACTCAGTTACTGTTACTACATGATGCGTTACTGCGTTATTTTGCGTTATTTTTTATGTAGTATCGGCTAGAAACGGAGAAGATCTGAGTGTTTTATTGCAGCACTGCGGAAGAGGCGCGCCGCGCGCTGTCTGTGTGTACGTGTGTGTGTGTGTGTGTGTGTGTGTGGGAGGGGGCGTGTCTGCGTCTACTAACAAGACGTCATGGCGAACCCCGAAGCCGAGTTTCTTAAAATGGAGATATTTTCAGTACATTTCTTTTATCGACCACAAAGAAAATAACATTTTAGTTGAAAGTAAGTTGTGTCTTGGATCAAAGATCCTATCCTCGCAATTCAAATCTGCTGAAACAGCTACAAAAACAACATGTTTCGACGAAGCTAGTAAAGAGAGACACAATTTCACCTCCACCTCCAACAGCGGCTGGATTTTAACGAGGCACTGCACACTGAAGGTACACACACTCTGTCAATTCTCTTATATACACTTTCATTCAAGACTTCTAGAGTGTTTGATTATCACATCACTCTAAATGTTTAGACTATAAAGTTCACAAACCTAAAGAGGGATACTAGTGGGCCAGGCTAATATTTCCTTTTCTCTAAACTAAGTGGGGAAATGTGTAGAGTGTTCTGGGCTTCAGACATGATTTTATTTCAGAATTCCTTGAGATAAAAAAACGCCTGGTTAGGCTTTATGTATGTAGTGTGCCTTTCTTGGTTTACAGCTATGTTGTTATTATGCTGTTTGTTACTTATGTATGTTATGTAGCAGCTATTTAAAATAGTTTTGTCAATTTGTTCTGGTCTGAAACAATTTGGCCCTTTGAAACATATCTTTGTCTTTGTGTGTTGTATGTAGACCACATTGCTTAGCAGAGTTCTGTAATGCAAATGCATGTCAAGTTGATCAACAGATTGTATTATTCTCCAGTGCAATAACAGTACTGAAATGAATCAAATCAAATCAAATCAAATCAACTTAGGCTAAAAGGGCATTAAATGGGGCCTTACATTTTTTTTTAAATACATATAAGTAACTAAATAGTTACTTTTCACAGTAACACATTACTTTTTGGTTTAAGTAACTGAGTTAGTAACTGAGTTACTTTTGAAATAAAGTAACTAGTAACTGTAACTAGTTACTGGTTTTCAGTAACTAACCCAACACTGATGCTAACCACTTCAAACAAAGGTTACAGAACGTTCTCCAATTTTATCCAACAAGGACTAATTTCAGATTAGAGCTCAGCAACAATATTAAACGTAAAATATTAGATGTCATGACGATTTGCTTCCCACGACGGAGTGACATTAAATAAGCACTGAAAGTAGCACTTTTCCAGCGTGCACGCATCAGATGTCAACTCAATCAATGTGATTGGACTGTGCTGATATCTTCAAGCTCAATTCTGCCTTCATTTGTGTATATTTGCTAATAACATGTGACATCACTGTCAGCGACTTGAGGGTGAAACTTGCGTTTAAGCCAGATGAGTGTCTTGTCAGTGATTAGAGTTCTGTTCTCTCACTTTCATCTTGGATTTTTGCAGTTCATAAAAGTGCTTCACGATTACCCGCACAAATTTCACTTTGCTATAATTAAAGCTGAGCTTTCAGCTTGAAAACATGATTCCCATCTTCCCAGAACAACAGAGCTTAGTCAATAACAGATCATTTGAAAACCTTTGTACTCATGTTTGACCAATGTTGTTGGATGAGAAATGACAAATTGTCTTTGCCTAAAAGTATACTATATTGAGAAAAATTATCATAGATTCCTAATTTGATGTTGCTCAGATCCATCTGCTACAGTAAAACATGACTACGTACTGGGCCTGATCTACTAAGATTCAATAAAGTGATAAACAGCTATTGCAAACTGTACAATTGCGCGTACTATTTGTGGCTGTGTTGCAGGTGATCTACTAAGACTGCCTGTACGATTGATAACAAGTGCAAAAGTGGTGCAGATCGCCATTTTTAAATTAGGGTTCAGTGTATACTGTGCCAGTTGTCACCATGGATACACTCATTTCCCTACACATTCATGTTATCATGCTCTCCAACCTGAGCTGTTTCATAATGTTGTCGAACATGCAGCACACAACTCTACTATCTGAAAATATAGAATCACAATTTAGACAACAATACCTATTTTTAGCACGCCAAAAGTGTTTGCTGGGACACCGCACGAACGGTGTTTATGCAACAACACCGGCAATAACTGTGATGGTCTACTGGAATGATCTACATCAGTGGTTCTTAACCTTGTTGGAGGTACCGAACCCCACCAGTTTCATATGCGCATTCACCGAACCCTTCTTTAGTGAAAAATAAAATGTTGGTTTTTTTCAAATTCAAGACAAAATTATATGTTTTTGGTAACTCTTTAGTATGGGGAACATATTCTAAGTAACAAAGACTTAATTTAGAGTTATTTGGACAGTAGGGGAACATATTCTAAGTAATAAAGACTTAATTTAGAGTTATTTGGTTAGGGTCAGGGTTAGAGGGTTAGGGTTATAATAAGGCCATGCCGAATAAGGCATTAATAAGTACCTAATAATGACTAATTAAGAGCCAATATGTTACCAATTTGCATGTTAATAAGCAACTAATTAATGGTGAATATGTTCCCCATACTAAAGTGTTACCATGTTTTTTTTACTGGTGCATAAAATGAACCGCGCGTGAACATCACCTTGTTCAAACAACAAAACCAACACAGTGCATAAACTCACAACAAATTACACACCTGCAAACCAGTCAGCTGTTGCCGTATCCGTAATACGCCGATAGGGAGAAGTTTGTATTTAAACGATGAGTCGGGTGTGTCTTGACCTCCGCCGAACCCCTGAGGCCGACTCACCGAACCCCTAGGGTTCCATCGAACCCAGGTTAAGAACCACTGATCTAGATGCAAACAATGCATGGTACAAGAAGTTTTTCAAATATAGGCGATACTGTATATTACAGAAACATATAAAAAATAAATACCTTTTGTTTCGGTGTTCGTTAGTCTCCAAAGCAGCCATTAACTAATTTTTCCGCTCAAAGATAGAAGTGTTGCAAGGATGATTTGTTTAATAATTTTATTTCTGACAGATATGTTGATTGTTGACACGATCATAGTAGAGTCTCTTTCTCGATGGTCTATCATATTTCTGATCGCGGGAAGACCATTTGTGTGTAACTGTGCCAGTTTGCACACACATTCTAGTCGTGCTAAATATAGACGCAAACCGTCGGCCACAGAACAGTTATAGGCTTGATAAATCACAATGTGAGTGTAATTTGAGGAGGAGATGCAAATAGTATCTCTTCCTCCTACTATTGTGGGTGTTCTAATTAGCATATATTCTGCATGTACATAAAGACAGACACGCTAAATGGATTGCACTCTCTATGTTGCTCATTTCAGAGACACAATCCTGTGCGTAGGATCTCAAAAGATCAGCTTTGCTTGAGCTATCAAGTTTGCATGTGTTTTAAAACACACCAACCTTCAGTAGATCAGGCCCTATATGGTCAGAAAAAGTAAATCAGATACAATGCAGGATGTGTCCGGTTTGTGTTTGTTAATAGCCATGTATTAAAGGAGTTAAAATATTATGCATTTTGGGATTTTTTGAAATTGATCCGACACGGTACACAAAGCCAACCAACAAGAATATTCTTCGGCTAATTTTAGAGCCACATAAAGAGGCTAAAATAGTTATTTACCAGTTTAGAAAAGGCAAAGTCAGATTCATAAAGAGTTGTTTAACTTTCCTTCCAGGTCACTGATAATGTTGGACTTCACATGGCTGACTTTCACACAACCAGTGGGGATCAATTCCCACTCAGTGACTGTAGGTGTGAATGCGAGTGTGATTTGTTGTCTGTCTGCATGTGTCAATCCTGTGATTGACTGGTGATTCTCGTCAGCTGGTGTAGACTCCAGCTTTCCTATGAGCTTAACCAGGATGGATAGTTGATCTAACTATTTCTCCACTGTATCTAAAGTGTGAAAACATAGAGATATCAATATGATACAGGCAGTCATTGCAAACTACAACCACAAAAAGCTTATTATGTATTCTATAAACCCCATCTGTATCGCTAATGAAATGTCCTGTGAGAGTATATCTTTCCACTACAGAAGAAACCAAGGGTAAATGGAGCTTGAAACTGAATATATTTTAATATTAAGTCATTTATTACTTTTGAAACCATAACCAGGTTATCCAGTGTACCAAAGCTTTCAGTAAAAAACAGCATTTTACTTTAATCACATTATATATCCTCATCTAAAAGCCAAATAAAAAGTAGTGTCATCCATCCTTGTGAGCCTTGTTATCTTAGAGGGAGTTGTACTGTACATGTATTATTGCAATAAAAACTCTTCAGCCTGCATAAATCACTGGACAATTAATGGGATTATTACTTGGAAGGTTGTCACGCAAAGTGTCACAGAAAATTATTTGCTTTCTCCAGTGGCTGAAAACGACATGGACGAGTAAAAAAAAAAAAGTACTGTAAGTACAGTTAGTAATTCCTAATGCTAGTTTGTATTTTTGTCTTTTCCAAATTTACATGAAGCATATTACAAGTGCCTAAGAGCTTTTCAGACATGTTTCCAAGAATGTATAGTTCTTGGCACTCTCGCTCTCCTTTTCTTCCGTGACTCGCGACTCCAGTGGGGGTTTCACTCTGAGGACTTTGTGCCTGGGGGTGGGAACGTATCATCGCGTTGCAGAGAAATGTGGCCGTGTTCTGTAGACATCGATGGTGAGAATTGTCACATTCAAAACACAGCCTCCTATATCTGTCTGCACGCCAGTCTCCATACTGTGATTTAGCAAAAGTTAGTGACATTCAGGCCTTTTTTTTTTTTTCTAGAAGTCATGAGTCAGCTGATTTGAGGATGCTGGTGATTCTCAGCATCATTACCTGACTGTGCTGAGTAGCTGCAGGTGCACAAGAGAGGAAAGGGGATGCTCTCTGATCCTTTGTTGCTATATTCATATGACATCCCTCGACATGAGTTTAAATGAGCCAAACAAAAGAGGTGAGGGAGGAGGGATGGGGTCGCAGGTGTGGAAAACAAGGACATCCGACTGTAACTGAAACACTAGACCGTATATACACTAGGGTTGTACGGTATACCGGTATTAGTATAGTACCGCGATACTAATGAATCATTTTCGGTACTTCACCGTCTATGAAACGTACCGGTGACGCACACTCCCCCACCCACCCGCGCCCGCGTCAAAGTCACGTAATGACGTTGCTGGTTTACGAGCAGAAGAGCATGTTCGGCAGCACACAATCACAGAGTACTTACAAGCAGACACAGTATGTAGACAGAAAAGGGAGAACGGACGCATTTTGGCTTAAAAACTAACAATAAAGGTGAAGTTATAACACTGAAACATCCTCAGGAAGAGGTGCTTTAAGACATGGCTAGCTAGCTAGCGGCTAACGTCCATCCGCCGTCGGCAGTATTTTAGCTACTTCTAAATCACTAATTCTCGCCTCCATGGCGACAAATAAAGTAAGTTTCTTACAAGGATCATCCCTGCAGGACGAGGAATAGCTAAACATGTTTCACTACACACCGTAGCTCACCGGCATCAAAATGTAAACAAACGCCATTGGTGGATCTACACCTAACATCCACTGTAATGACATCAAGTACAGGAGCGTATCTAGTCACTACTACTATGATTACGTCAATATTTTTTGGCATCACATCTTCTTTCATTTTTTTGAAATGTATATTATGTTTATAAACTCAGGAAATATGTCCCTGGACACATGAGGACTTTGAATATGACCAATGTGTAATCCTGTAACTACTTGGTATCGGATTGATAACCAAATTTGTGGTATCATCCAAAACTAATGTAAAGTACCAAACAACAGAAGAATAAGTGATTATTACATTTTAACAGAAGTGTAGACAGCAGATGTTAAAAGAGAAAGTAAGCAGATATTAACAGTAAATGAACAAGTAAAATAATAATTCATTTTCTACCACATGATAAATGACACATTATGTTACTGCATACGTCAGCAGACTAATTATGAGCCTTTGTTTGTTTACTTACTACTAAAATACAATTTGTCTAGTATGTTCACTATTTTATTTTTTTTAACTGCAATAAGAAACATATGTTTAATGTACCCTAAGATTTTTTGTTAAAGGGGAACATTATCACAATTTCAGAAGGGTTAAAACCATTAAAAATCAGTTCCCAGTGGCTTATTTTATTTTTCGAAGTTTTTTTCAAAATTTTACCCATCACGCAATATCCCTAAAAAAAGCTTCAAAGTGCCTGATTTTAACCATCGTTATATACACCCGTCCATTTTCCTGTGACGTCACACAGTGATGCCAATACAAACAAACATGGCGGATAGAACAGCAAGGGAAAGCGACATTAGCTCGGATTCAGACTCGGATTTCAGCGGCTTAAGCGATTCAACAGATTACGCATGTATTGAAACGGATGGTTGTAGTGTGGAGGCAGGTAGCGAAAACGAAATTGAAGAAGAAACTGAAGCTATTGAGCCAAACCGACGAAAACGACACGACAGCCAGCGGCACGGGTGAAAGCGAGGACGAATTCGGCGATCGCCTTCTAACCAACGGTTGGTTAGAAGGTTAGAACAACTATGAACTAGGTTTACAGCATATGAAATACATTTGGCAACAACATGCACTTTGAGAATGCAGACAGCCCAGTTTTCATCAATTAATATATTCTGTAGACATACCCTCATCCGCTCTCTTTTCCTGAAAGCTGATCTGTCCAGTCCAGTTGGAAATGCATCTGCTTTGAGTGTCGCAGGATATCCACACATTCTTGCCATCTCTGTCGTTGCATAGCTTTCGTCGGTAAAGTGTGTGGAACAAACGTCCAATTTCTTGCCACTTTCGCATCTTTGGGCCACTGGTGCAACTTGAATCCGTCCCTGTTCGTGTTGTTACACCCTCCGACAACACACCGACGAGGCATGATGTCTCCAAGGTACGGAAAACAGTCGAAAAAACGGAAAATAACAGAGCTGATTTGACTCGGTGTTTGAGAAAATGGTGGATTGCTTCCCAATGTGACGTCACAACGTGACGTCATCGCTCCGAGAGCGAATAATAGAAAGGCGTTTAATTCGCCAAAATTCACCCATTTAGAGTTCAGAAATCGGTTGAAAAAATATATGGTCTTTTTTCTGCAACATCAAGGTATATATTGATGCTTACATAGGTCTGGTGATAATGTTCCCCTTTAAAATAAAGCTAATTATGCAATTTTTTCGTGGTCCCCTTTATTTAGAAAAGTACCAAAAACTACCGAAAAGTATCGAAATAATTTTAGTAAAATATTGGTATCCTTACAACACTAATTTATACCCTGTAGATATACATCATACCATCTTGTCTTTGTCTCAACTGGCCATATTATTTTCAAGAGATACGTTTTGCACACTCGTTTTTTTTCTCTCATCCGGTTCATCCAAGACAAGAGCGTCCCGTTTTAAACAAGCAAACGTTTGTTCATGTTGAAAACGTTGGCATGGCTTGAAAATGAATAAGGAAGTGCATCCCCTTAACTACACTGGCATCGATGCGATGGCTGCTTTCAGGACATGCAAAGGCACTTCTCACTATCTGCAGCTGGGGAGCAAGCAGACATGCAGCCACAGAGGCCATTAAACTAGGCCGCTGTGGTGCGAAGTGACAGGCAAAGGAGGAGTTAACTGCATAAGAGGAAAGGAAAACACATTAGTGCTTCGCTACTCTCTGTGAGTAACATAATGAACTCCTAATCGCTGCTGAGGGTGTAATTCGTCTATGAAATCAGCACCAAATTGAGGTGGGGAAAATCGGTTTCTGATCCATCTGAAGCAGTTGCTTAGCAGGACTAATATCGAGTGCTGTCCTTCTCAAAAGGTTTGGAATAAGTAACGCTTTCCTGTCAGCATTGATATTCTGTCGGGAGGAAACTTTCTCTCCACTCTGTTTTTGTGCACACGCCTCGGCGAGCCGCACGCGCAGCTCATGAGTGGGCTCGATGAATGCATCTGTATTCTAGCGGCTCCTGGCCAGATAAGCAGTAACTCACCCAGAAGGTCAAAATGTCAAATTCTCAATCAACTCCAGGAGCGCCCAATGTCAAATGCTTTCGTTGGGTAGAGAACAGCTGTCAAGAGATGGAATGTGTCGAATCAAACTTCTATTTACCCGTCCAGTTCCTTGGTGCCTTCCTCCTACACTTGTTCCTCTTCCTCCTCCACCTGCTTGTCTCCTTTCCCAGAATGCTACATAATGGTGAAAGCTGAAATAATGGGATCTGAAGCAGCCGACTCCCCTATTCACGACACTCCACGGGCATTTCAGGATTCGGGCCCCCTAACATCAACCCCTCCTCTGCCTTTGGTGTGCTTTCTGTCTGTGTTGGGACAAGTGTGGATCCCCATGCAAAATGGCGTGAAGAGAAATCAAACGCAAATGAGCCTGTAAGTTATACAGTTGTGAAATGATTGCACAAGCTCTCTGCGTGCACTGTTTATCATATTGTGTCTCACAAATATGCATGTGTGCATGTGTTTGGACAAGATAAACGCAGGGCTGAAGGGCTGACTGTAAATTAATGAGTTGAAGGAAACAGAGAGACAAAGCAAAGGGGCCTCGACACAGACAAAGAGAGTCATTGACAAACCTTCTCAGCAGACTGGGCCGTGCCAAAGAAAATAGGGATGAAGGCCAGCCAGACGATACAGGTGGTGTACATGGTGAAGCCGATGGGTTTGGCTTCGTTGAAGTCTTCTGGTACGTCTCTGGTCTTGATGGCGTAGATGGTGCAGGTCACCATCAGCAGGATGCTGTAGCCCAGTGAGCAGATGATCTGGAGGTCAGTAATGTCACACTTCAGTACGCCACGGGCCAGCATGGGGTTAATGGTTTTCTGCTCATCATAGTCTATAATGGTGTTGGGAGGGTCCACGGCAAACCACACGAGCACACCCAGCAGCTGGACGCAGATCAAACTGGAAGTGATGGCGATTTGAGAGGTTGGGCTGATGAAGCGGGGGGCTGTGACCGTCTGCTTTCCTTGCTCGAAAATCCGATAAATGCGGTTGGTCTTGGTGAGCAGCGCTGCGTAGCTGATGCACATACCCAGACCCAGGAAGATCCTCCTGAAGGCGCATACGCCTACATCAGGCTTGGCGATCATGAGAAAGGTTATGATGTAACACAGAAAGATGCCGGTCAGCAGCACGTAGCTCAGCTCTCGGCCCGATGCGCGCACAATTGGTGTGTCATTGTAGCGCACAAATGTAGCCATGACGAAAATGGTGGCAATGATTCCGAGCATGGCCAGGAAGACGGGGATGACTGCCCAGGGGGAGTGCCACTCCAGCTTGATGATAGGGATGGGCTGGCAGGCAGTTCTGTTCGGGTCGGGCCTCATGTTATATGCACACAGTCTGCAGGAGGTTTCGTCATACTGGTACTGGTAGCCATCACAGAGCTCACAGTGCCAGCAGCATGGCATTCCCTTGACCCTCTTCTTCCTCTCTCCGGTCTTACAAGGCAGACTGCACACAGAGATGGGCACCTCCTGCTCGCCATCGGGCCACTGAAGCTCCTCCAGCTGCAAGAGTAAAGACAAACCAGATGAGACTGTTGGACATGACCAAGGTATTACAACATTCACTTTATAGACGTGCCAAATACCCACAAGCACAGGGAAATCAAAAGTCTACACTGCAAAAAGTCAGTGTTCAAAAACAAGAAAAAAAAATACAAAAATTAGAGGCATTTTAATTGAACTAAGCAAAATTATCTGCCAATAGAACAAGAAAATTTGACTTGTCAAGACTTTCCGAAAGAAGTAAAATTAGCTAACCTCAATGAACCCCAAAATACCTTAAAAATAAGTATTTTCTCACTAATAACAGGTGCACTTTTCTTGGTAGAAAAAAAAAAGAGACCTTTTTTCTCAATATGTTGAAAAATATTCTTAAATTAAGTAAATGTTAGTGCCATTATCTTGACATAGTGATATGCGCTCAGTATTACATTTCTTGCATTTTTCCATCGATAAAATGACATCATCGAGCCAAGTGCGTGCTCTTTCAGACAATTAGTGCGTAAGGAATACATAGATACATATATATATATATATATATATATATATATATAGATACATATATATATATATATATATATATATATATATATATATATATATATATATATATATATATATATATATATATATATATATATATATATATATATATATATGTATCTATATATATATATATATATATATATATATATATATATATATATATACATATATATTAGGGGTGCAACAACTAATCGATTAAATCGATTAAAATCGATTATAAAAATAGTTGGCGATTAATTTAGTCATCGATTCGTTGGATCTATGCAATGCGCAACTGCAGAGGCAATTATTATTATTATTTTTTTTATTTATAAACCTTTATTTATAAACTGCAACATAAAGTTGATTGGCAACACTAAATTGGCCCTAGTGTGTGAATGTGAGTGTGAATGTTGTCTGTCTATCTGTGTTGGCCCTGCGATGAGGTGGCGACTTGTCCAGGGTGTAACCCACCTTCCGCCCGATTGTAGCTGAGATAGGCTCCAGCGCCCCCCGCGACCCCAAAGGGAATAAGCGGTAGAAAATGAATGGGGATGGATGTACAAACAACTGAGAAACAATAATCAAAACAAGTATGGTGCCAGTATGCTGTTTTTTTTTTCAATAACATACTGGAAAGGATAGAAATGTAGTTTGTCTCTTTTATCCGATTATTAATCGATTAATCGATGTAATAATCGACAGATTAAACGATTATCAAATTAATCGTTAGTTGCAGCCCTAATATATATATATATATATATATATATATATATATATATATATATATATATATATATAAATATATACATTTTACAGCCCGGCCCCCGACCACATTTTTTTTAATTGTCATTTTGAAGAATTTATCTGAATGTGCATGAACTATTTCTGTTTAAAATTGTTAGAAATGTCACATGTTAAATGTTTAAATATTAACTGTCAGTTTGCTGTACTGTGCCAACAGTATTACTGTATGAGTACGTATGTTCTATTGTTTAATTGAAAATAAAACAGCAAAGTCCATTTTTAATTATGAGACACAATTGTGTCAAAGTCATGATTTTTTATTTCATGTTTGAAATAAGACATTCTTACTTTGAAAAAGTAGTTTTATACTTGTGAGTGTTGATGACACAGCTTTGCAACAGTTGATACTCTAGTTTCAAGCATGTTTTACTCAATATAGGTCATAAAATCTCAGCAACAAGCTATAATATCTTACTGAGATCATTTAGGACCAAAACACTTAAAACAAGTAAAACACGCTAACATAAAATCTGCTTAGTGAGAAGAAGTATCTTATCAGACAGAAAATAAGCAAATATCACCCTTATTTGAGATATTCAATCTTACTGAGATTTCAGTTTTTGCAGTGTATGCGGTTTTAGTTGAGATTGTGCAGAAGTGCTGATTCACCACGACTTACATTGTTTATAATAAGGAGCACAATATTACAGTAGAATCTGCTTATTATATGCTATCACCAAATGACTCCGTTCTCTTTAAGACACCAATGCAACTGAAGTTGCCTTTGTTTGTTAAATTTAGAATAATGGAAAATACCATGAACCTGTTCTAATAATGGAGCAAGTGAGGTGTGAAATATGAGCAAGCAAAAAGTTAATGTTGGGAAAATGTCCACTTTAGTTGTTGCATAACTATTTGTATGTAGTAAAGTGTAAACTGATCTTGTTAGTGTACAAACATGGTGCAGAGATATCTTATATTCTAATCATGAAGGCTCAGAGAGCTTTAAATATTTAATATCCAAGCCTTAAACATACACATCAGCCTTCAAAAATCCATCCAAAAAGGGTAATTTCATCCGTTCAGGGAGATTGAAAAAAAAAAGGATGATGTTAACATTGATTTGATGATGCTTTCAGAGGTTTTGCTGATTTACCATGAACGTTTACTTATTTTCTAATACTGTATACTTCCTGTAATGTTTCTATTGCTGCAAAAGCACTACAAGATTAATAGTGGCAAAGTTATAGAATGTGGACACACATTTCAATGTTAGTTCATCTCCACTAAATATGGACTATATACTAAATATAGGTAGCTAAATAGTCATATTTTCTTTTTTCCCAGTATGGAAAAATGACTTGGCAATAAATGTCAAGAATTCAAAGCCACTGAATCTGTCATAAACTCTGTGACACTGTTTTAGTTACTCTCTAGGCTCCTTGGCATTATACATCTTTCATGTTGGATCATGATCGAAGAGGTCTAGTGGAGCAATTTTAACTGATTGATAATATTTTACTACAAAAAGGGGGGCATCAAAGTTATCCGGTGCAGCCTATAAAGCAAAGGAAGGAGGAGGAAATACGGGGTTAAAACAGAGGTTTGTATGTACACTCAGCTAATTAATTTTTAGCGTTAGCATCATGACTTTTATTATAGGGGCTAACAGCAACAGGCTGTTGTTGCTGTTCTTCCTATTCAGGGGCCAGCGAGAATAGTTTGCATACGGTATAAACTAAATTGGGTGAAATTCTTAAGTAAACATAAAGTAAATAAACAACATTTGTAAAGCAGAAAATCGAGAAATGCACGGAGGGTAAAACAGTCGATAACCCAAACTTAAACTGAATATAATGTAAGCTCGGCTATTGGCTCATTTGGCTGCAACGTGAGCTATTATTTTAAATGAATCATGGATGCTATGTGCGATGATATAGATGCAATCAGAACTTATTAACAGCCACGACAGGCACATAGAGAGGCTGCTACAGAGGAGGTGTTGTTACTGTATTCACCTGAGCCTTGCCGTGAAGAAACATGTAAGGTTTTCAGTTTTGGAATATGATTAATGGGCAATTTCTTCCCATTATAAATGTTTTAGTTATCAATAAATACAAAACCCAAAACCAGTGAAGTTGGCATGTTGGGTGCACTACACTGCAAAGACAAGATACTTAACGTTCAAACTGATAAACTTTGTTATTTTTTGCAAATATTAAGTCATTTGGAATTTGATGCCTGCAACATGTTTCAAAAAAGCTGGCACAAGTGGCAAAAAAGACTGCGAAAGTTGAGGAATGCTCATCCAACACTTATTTGGAACATCCCACGGGGGAATGGGCTAATTGGGAACAGGTAGGTGTCATGATTGGGTATAAAAGCAGCTTCCATGAAATGCTCAGTCATTCACAAACAAGGATGGGGCGAGGGTCACCACTTTGTGAACAAATGCGTGAGCAAATTGTCCAATAGTTTAGGAACAACATTTCTCAATTAGCTATTGCAAGGAATTTAGGCATTTCACCATTGACGGTCTGTAATATCATCAAATTGTTCAGAGAACCTGGAGAAATCACTGTACGGAAGCGGCAATGCCCGTGACCTTCGATCCCTCAGGCGGTACTGCATCAGTGTGTAAAGGATATCACCACATGGGCTCAGGAACACTTCAGAAAACCACTGTCAGTAACTACAGTTTGTCGCTACATCTGTAAGTAAAAGTTAACACTCTACTATGCAAAGTGAAAGCCATTTATCAACAACACCCAGAAACGCTGCCGGTTTCGCTGGGCCTGAACTCATCTAAGATGGACTGATGCAAAGTAAAAAAGTGTTCTGTAGTCTGACGAGTCCACATTTCAAATTGTTTTTGGAAACTTTGGACATCATGTCCACCGGACTAAGAGGAAAAGAACCATCTGGACTGTTATAGGCGCACAGTTCAAAAGCCAGCATCTGTGACGGTATGGGGGTGTATTAGTGCCCAAGACATGGGTAACTTACACATCTGTGAAGGCACCATTAATGCTGAAAGGTACATACAGGTTTTGGAGCAACATATGTTGCCATCCAAGCAACATCTTTTTCATGGACGCCCCTGCTTATTTTAGCAAGACAATGCCAAGCCACATTCTGCATGTGTTACAACATTGTGGCTTCGTAGTAAAAGAGTGCGGATACTAGACTGGCCTGCCTGTAGTCTAGACCTGTCTCCCTTTGAAAATGTGTGGTGCATTATGAAGCATCAAATACGACAACGGAGACCCCGGACTGTTGAACAACTTAAGCTGTACAACGTAGTGTTAAAAATGCCCCCTTGCCAACATTTTTGCAATGTGTTGCTGCTGTTAAATTCTAAGTTAATGATTATTTAAAAAAAAAAAAAAGTTTCTCAGTTCGAATATTAAATATCTTGTCTTTGCAGTGTATTCAATTGAGTGTAAGTTGAAAAGGATTTGCAAATCATTGTATTCTGTTTTTTTTTACAAGTTACACAACATGCTAACTTCACTGGTTTTTTGGTTTTGTACAATATGAAAGTACTTTAGAGTTACAATGCATTAAGCGATGCCATTTGTGCCATTTTGTGTTTTACACTACAGCGTCTATTCAGACAGCAAGCAGCCGCTCTTTGCTGCTAAGAGACAGACTCAACATGTAGATCCAGGTGTTATTATTTGTAACAGACTGTATGACCACTTTTTTCAAGGAAAACGTATACAACATACAGTCATGGTCAAAAGTTTACATGCAACTTGTAAAGAACATAATGTCATGGCTGTCTTTAGTTTCCAATAATTTGTACAACTCTTATTTTTTTGTGATAGAGTGATTGGAGCACATACTTGTTTGTCACACAAAACATTCATGAAGTCTGGTTCTTTTATGAATTTATTATGGGTCTACTGAAAATGTCAACAAATCAGCTGGGTCAAAAGTATACATACAGCAATGTTAATATTTGGTTACAAGTGCCTTGGCAAGTTTCACTGCAATAAGGCGCTTTTGGTAGCCATCCAAAAGCTTCTGGCAAGCTTCTGGTTGAGTTTTTGACCACTCCTCTTGACAAAATTGGTGCAGTTCAGCTAAATGTGTTGGTTTTCTGACATGGACTTGTTTCTTCAGCATTGTCCACACGTTTAGACAGGATCTTGAAAAGGCCATTCTAAAACCTTCATTCTAGCCTGATTTAGCCATTCCTTTACCACTTTTGACGTGTGTTTGGGGTCGGACGCTACGGAGCAGCAATGAAGAGGTGGGGACTTGCGGAAGATGCCTCCTGCGAGTGTGGGGACCCAGTCCAGACAGTAGAGCATATAGTAACTAGTTGCCCCAAAACACCGGCCACCGAATGGCGAACAAAGTCTGATTGACCTGGATGATGACACGTTGACCTGGCTTGCCTCAACAGAGCTGGAAATCTAAAGACCCACGACAGAAGAAGACAGTGTACATTTAAAAAAAAAAATCTGATACTTTTGGAGAGTGTGAGGCATGTTTTAATTTGCAATCTGGGAACACATTTATTTTAAATCACGCACAATGTATATCAAAGCATATCTAATACATGTAATCTAGACCAGTGTTTTTTTTTTCAGTGTTTTTGAGCCAAGGCCCATTTTTTTCATTAAAAAAATACGGAGGCACACCACCAGCAGAAAAGGTTAAAAAATTAAACTCCACCAGGTTGTCATGCCTTATTTTGAGTTTTTTTGTTGTTTCCTGTGTGTAGTGCTTTAGTTCCTGTCTTGCGCTGTTATTATGGTGACCCATTCTGTATTGTTTGTGTTCTCCTGTAGCAGCTTCACACCTTCCTTTGAATGCTATTGCCCGCACCTACTTTGTTTTCACAATCAAGACTATTTAAGTTGTGCGTACGCTATCCTTCTTTGTGGGGACATTGTTGATTGTCATGTCATGTACGGATGTACTATGTGGACGCCGTATCTGCTCCACACGTTGTAAGTTTTTGCTGTCGTCCAGCATTCTGTTTTTGTTTACTTTGTAGCCAGTTCAGTTTTACTTTTGTTTTGCATAGCAATCCCTATGCTTCAGTGCCTTTTCCTAGCGTGACTTGCCTTTTTGTTCATTTTTGGTTTAAGCGTTACATACCTTTTTACCTGCACGCTGTCTCCCGCTGTGCTCTGCATATTGGGATCACGACAAACCATCCTCGACGCGTTCCGACTTCTACAAAGCAATGAACTACCTACTGCCACCTACTGATATGGAGTATTACATGGTTACCATGCCGAGCTCTATACAGCACAGGCACTAGACAACGGCACATTATTATAATAATTGATTTGCAAAAAATATTTTTTGGACCAATTCGGTAAAGTTGCATAATTTCCCACGGCACACCAGACAATATCTCACAGTGTGCCGCGGCACATTGGTTGAACAACACTGATTTAAACCACAAGGAAGTGTTTTAAATGTAGATTAAAATCCTCATAAACTATCAAGGTTCAGCAGCTCACATTGATTTGAGAATACTTTGGTTTTATAAATATGGATATTTGGAGCTCTGAGACATATTGTAAGTGTGGCAACGACATGCAGATGCCATTTAAATATTAAATCTTAATTCCATTGGGAAAAAAAAAACATAACACGACATAGCTTTAGCTAAAACCATCTAATAACTCGAAAAAATGTGTCGACAGGTGAAAAGTTGTTAATGCACTACAACTTTTTTGTAAACCCCTGCACAACCAGCTAGACACTAGTACCACACACACACACACACACACACACACACACACACACACACACACACACACACACACACACACACACACACACACACACACACACACACACACACACAAACAGATATACGTATGTACAGTGTGATTGTGTGCTTCTGCATGACAAATGTGGGCTGTTGTGGTGTGTGGCTAGATTATCATCTGCCATTTATCTGAGGGCACCAATGTACCATTTGTTATTTGGACAATGAAGGGTGCTCTCTGGAAAACCTCCTGATTACACACTGTGTGGAAACCGTAATGAGCCCAACAGCTCTGTTGCTATGGATACCAGAAGCAAGAATGTTGACACCTTGGACTCTCTTGTCTGTTCTACTTCTCATTTGTGTTGCGATGATTGTTAATTTAGCAGTTGATGTGAGTGTCCATCAGATGGAAAAGCGTCAGATAGCAAGCAAGTGTGCTGGTTTGCACAAAAACCTTTCAACAGGATGCTTCTTCAGCATTACTGATCGGAGTCATCGCCTCAATATTGCACAGGAAGTAATTGTACTGCAATATTTGATTTGGAATCCCTGCAAAACAAGCCTAAATATCCATCACCAGAAGTATTCCACCTGTGCTGTCAAATGCATTGAGTTAAGTTTAATTCTTGTGACCCAGACAGCAATTATGCAAATGTTATCTCATCTGTATGTAAATGCCGTGTTGTTTGTAATCTCAGTTACGTGACGATACAACGACATTTCAGCTCAGCGTTCCTCCCTTCATGTAGGCAATTTTATACCGTGTTTGCCTTGAGAAAAACATCGGGAAAAAACTATATTTTATCAGGTTCTTTATGGTCCGCATGAATCACCAAAGTCAATTCTTGTGTTGTGTCAGTGAACACCGGCTAACATTTTGCACGGCAGCTATCTCTGCACCACTGCACTCATATCAGAATGGAGGTCTTTTGGGGTAAGTGAAAGATATTTTAAAGTTCCCATAAAATAAAATGTTCTCTATAGTTATCTTTTGGATAAAAGGCAAATAATTACTTCACATAAAATCTCATATCAAGATCGGTTCATACTTTTTATTATCTTGTTCATGTATATCTCCAGTTCCATCTCATGCAACGCTACCATAGATTTGGAGTGTCATCATGCTCAATAAAACCTGCAGAAGAGCCATGGAGTAACATGGCAAGTGCATATTTAGGTGCCAGTTCTCCACATAAGAGACATGTTTGACAACCCTCTGCTGCCAAACTCTGAACTGATAAAGACTGACACCTGGCTTAAAAGCATCTTCCTCCCACTCTCCGCCTCTCTCCTTCAACCTATACACCAGCAGCACTTATTATTACTGCCATGAAAAAAAATATTTCTAAAGTGGTGATAGTCTCCTTCTTGCTGATCTTGTCAGCCCACCTTAGCATCCATTTAGATTAGATTCCACTTTAGTGTCATTGTGCAGAGTGTAGGTAGTCAACCAATAAAAAATATAAATATTTTTGGTGAACAGATATTTCTAGACAGAAAAGGCCAGCACTTTCTGTTTGCTTTATGAGAAGCAGTTCAAGCAGACTAACATGCAGGAGTAATCTAGGTAGAAGCAGTAAGACCTTGCAATGTGAATATGTAGCCATGTTGGCCTTGACTAGGGATGGTCCATTCTGATAGTCAGCACTGCAGTGATATTCAATTCCTGTAAATAGTTTTGGGGCCATATTTCCAGAAAGCTTAGTACCGCGGGGACAAAGGTGTCCCTTTACTTTTGTCTCATATTGTATATTCCACTGGATCTCAAACTCTCTTCCCCAAGTACCACCTCAGAAAACACTTGGCTCTCCAAGTATCACCATAATGACCAACATTAAAATACAGTAATGTAGTAGGCCTACGCATTCATTAAAGGGGAACATTATCACAATTTTAGAAGGGTTAAAACTATTAAAAATCAGTTCCCAGTGGCTTATTTTATTTTTCGAAGTTTTTTTCAAAATTTTACCCATCACCCAATATCCCTAAAAAAAGCTTCAAAGTGCCTGATTTTAACCATCGTTATATACACCCGTCCATTTTCTTGTGACGTCACACAGTGATGCCAATACAAACAAACATGGCGCATAGAACAGCAAGATATAGCGACATTAGCTCGGATTCAGACTCGGATTTCAGCGGCTTAAGCGATTCAACAGATTACGCATGTATTGAAACGGATGGTTGTAGTGTGGAGGCAGGTAGCGAAAACAAAATTGAAGAAGAAACTGAAGCTATTGAGCCATATCAGTTTGAACCGTATGCAAGCGAAACTGACAAAAACGACACGACAGCCAGCGACACGGGAGAAAGCGAGGACAAATTCGGCGATCGCCTTCTAACCAACGATTGGTATGTGTTTGTTTGGCATTAAAGGAAACTAACAACTATGAACTAGGTTTACAGCATATGAAATACATTTGGCAACAACATGCACTTTGAGAGTGCAGACAGCCCAGTTTTCATCAATTAATATATTCTGTAGACATACCCTCATCCGCTCTCTTTTCCTGAAAGCTGATCAGTCCAGTCCAGTTGGAAATGCATCTGTTTTGAGTGTCGCAGGATATCCACACATTCTTGCCATCTCTGTCGTAGCATAGCTTTCGTCGGTAAAGTGTGCGGAACAAACGTCCAATTTCTTGCCACTTTCGCATCTTTGGGCCACTGGTGCAACTTGAATCCGTCCCTGTTCGTGTTGTTACACCCTCCGACAACACACTGACGAGGCATGATGTCTCCAAGGTACGGAAAACAGTCGAAAAAACGGAAAATAACAGAGCTGATTTGACTCGGTGTTTGTAATGTGCTTGAGAAAATGGCGGATTGCTTCCCGGTGTGACGTCACGTTGTGACGTCATCGCTCCGAGAGCGAATAATAGAAAGGCGTTTAATTCGCCAAAATTCACCAATTTAGAGTTCGGAAATCGGTTAAAAAAATATATGGTCTTTTTTCTGCAACATCAAGGTATATATTGACGCTTACATAGGTCTGGTGATAATGTTCCTCTTTAAAACAAGGCAGATGTCTTATTTAACAGGTATATTTAATATTTATGGCCACACAGTTTGAACAGTATCACTGTGTTTGTATTCGGGTTGTATGGTATGCCGGTACTAGTAAAGAACCGCGGAACTAATGAATAAAACAACAGTACTATACTACCTTTGAAAAATACCGGTTCCCTTTCTCATTGCTGGTATTACGAGAAGAGGAGCATGTTCGGCAGCGCACAATCACGGGGTACGACAGAAAAGAGAGAATGGATGCATTTTGGCTTAAAAACTAACGATAAAGAAGACACTATAACACTGAAATGTCGCTCTACATGAGGTGCTTTAAAACTTGGCTAGCTAGCTAGCGGCTAAGGCAGTGTTTTAGCTACTTCTAAATCACTAATCCTCGCCTCCATGGCGACAAATAAAGTACATTTCTTACAAGTATCATCCCTGCAGGACGAGGAATAGCTGAACATGCTTCACTACACACCATAGGAGGATGCTGTAGCTCACTGGCGTCACCGCTAACAAAAGCTTGCTCTCCTCAATGTAAACAAATGCCATGGGTGGATCTACTGTAATGATACCAAGTACAAGAGCGTATCTAGTCGATACTACTACGATTACAGCGATATTTCAATATTTTTCATTTAAAAACAATGTATATTATGTTTATGAACTCAGGAAATACGTACCTGGACACATGAGGACTTTAAATATGACCTATGTATGATCCTGTAACTACTTGGTATCGGATCGATACCCAAATTTGTGGTATCATCCAAAACTAATGTAAAGCATCTAAACAACAGAAGAATAGGGGTTTATTACATTTTAACACAAGTGTAAATAGAACATGTTGAAAAAGAAAATAAGCTGATATTAAATGTAAATGAAGAAGTAGATTAATAATCAATTATGTAGCGCTTGTCTTTCATAATTTTGACAAAATAATAGAATGGGAAATGACACAATATGTTACTGCATACGTCAGCACCCAAATTAGGAGCCTTTGTGTCACGGACTCGCATGGCTGCGGTAGTTGTGACCCCGAGATGCAGGAGACAGGAGGACGATGTACAGGTAAGAGTCGTTTAATGTCCACAAAAAGGCACGAGATGCAGCAGGGAAGTGTACGAAAGCAATAAACAGCATGTAAGGAGAGCCAGACAGCATGTGGCATTTAACACACAATAATCCGCAAGCCCTGACGAAAGGGGGCGGTCGGCATTTACAAAAGCCAACTGATTGACAATCACTACCAGGTGTGGCCAGGTGAGGGGAAAGAGCGCTCAGGGAAACATGCAGAGAAAGGAACCGGAAATAAGATCGCTACACAGAAAATAAACACAAACTAAGGATCGTAAAAGATTAAGTATGTTCACTATTTTATTTAAGGCCAAAATTGTTCTTCGATTGCAATAAGAAACATATGTTTAATGCATCGTAAAAAAAATGTTTTTAAATAAAGCCAATAATGCCATTTTCGTGGTCCTCTTTATTTAGAAAAGTATCAAAGTATCGAAATACATTTTGGTACCGGTACCAAAATATTGGTATCGGGACAAGTGCATCGGGTTTGTCCAATGTAACTGTTATGTCCATATCCAAAAAATAAATACCAAACCCAAGTTTGTATATCGAACAACTTAAAAACTGTACTTTAATCGAGTGATTCTTTGGCGTACCACTAGAGGAAGCCCGCGTAGCACTAGTGGCAGAGTGGTGTATGAAGAGAGTATGGCCACATAAACAACAGGCACCATGACTGCGACTAAGAAAGTGTGCGGCTATGCAATTGCTGTCGTTTTGATGTTAGTTTTTCCTGACGAATAAACCAAAATAATACATCTATATATAGTTCTAAACATACTCCAGCTCCTAAACTTACAAGAAAACATGCTTTTATTTAGTGAAAATATAACTTTGTGGCCGTATTTGACGCACTCTGCTGCTACATCCCTGAAGTGTTTCGTGACCAGCAGGCACTCTAACACGCACCGGACGGTGCAATGAACGTAAAATAATAAACATAGCGACCATAAAACATACTAGCCTTTTTCCAAAATCCTAATTAGCTTTGGACCAATAATCATGGATAAATTATGACTTTTGTCAGAACTATGTCAACTGTGGTGTCTGCCTTCAATGTATTTGCCATCACTATATGCATCACTTGTTATGTATTATTATAACTGAGCTTTTTTTTTGTAACATGGTAAGTGAATAAGTGTACTTGTGCAGTTATTTCTCCATACTTCTGCACAATAACTCAGATATGGTAACACTGGCAAGCAGTAGAGAATATGGAGAGATTTTGGTCCAGAGAATATTTAGTTTTAGTCATTATTGACGTATTTATCGCCACTTTATGCTGTATATTTTTCATGAGTTTTCCAGTTCATTTTCTCATCTATTATCACACCCAAATTTTGGCTACTTTTAATCTTTCAATGTCCGTCCATTTGCATTTGTGTTTGAATTTCTCTTCTGCTGTTACCGAATTGCAATATTTTACTTTTACTGAGATTCAAACTATAATCTGTTTTTGTGGAACCATCTCTTAAATGCAATAATTTATTCTGTAATTTTTTTGTGTTAGCCCATGTGTGTTCCTCCTGAACAAAACGCCAATGTTGTGTAATCAGTCGCTCTCCAGTGTCGATGGTGAACCTTCTTTCCCATACTTAATTTATTTCTAGGTTGTAGGGAAAGCAATGTAAAAAAAAAAAAATCCACATTTCTTGCATGTGGAGCAGCCCCATTCTGCACAAAAGGGCATTTTTACACATTGATAAACTAACGAGGAAGCAACGCACACAAATAGCATCAGCTTAAAGTCAGTAGCAATTCTTTAGTCACGTGAGTGCCTTTTGACCAATCATTGAGGAGATCGCCTGAAACCGAGTTGGCCATACTCTCTTTATACACTTACCACAGTTTGAGAATCAATGGTATATTCAGTAGAACCAGCATCCTCTACAGTAGACCTTTGATGTTGGTCTATTTATTTTACAGTCACAACATGGTGAGGAGTTATTTCAGACTTACAGGAGAGCTCTGCTGTTTTTAAGGACCGTCCGCAATAAAGCGAGTCAAAGATCATTTATGACAGCACTCTTGTGCTTTTAAGAATCCTCTGCAAAAATTACAGCCTCTCACAAATTTGTTTTAACTGAACACCCGCGCTACCAGTTGAATAGCCCAAATGGTGAAAAAGAGAGGACCTAAAATGGAACCTACAGAATTACTATTAGTATGACTTAAGATGTGAAACAAATAACTACTGACTGCATCTGAAGTCAACAAGCTACAACAGTTCTTCTCAAATAGTAGGGTGGGCCCCTCTTGGGGGGAAGAGTGCTGTGGGATGCCGGGGGCCGCGTGTGACATGCTTTATCAGTATCATGCAGTATCGTGCTTCAAACCCTGCTTCGAAAACCTGTGCACGACAAAACGTGCTCAATTTAGCCAGTAATCTGGACTTTCTCATTTTGATAAAAAGAAAAAAATTCAGCATATATTGTTGTATTCATTTTTGTTTTGTAGGTTAAAGTGTTAAATGTATTGTCCTCCCGAGTTAAAGTTGCTGATCAATTTGAATGTATTATTATTAGGGCTGTCAAGTGATTATTTTTTTTATCAGATTAATCGCACTCTAAACCTGTGATTAGTCATGAATAATCACGGGTTAATATTTGCTTGCATAAATACAATTTGCTGAAGAAAATACCCCAATATTTGGATACAAATGCAATTTAGTCGTCAGAATGTCATTCAGGAAAGTTTTTTTCTTATGTTTTACTGAACTGCAAGTCTTTGATTTGCTTAAAACCTGGTGACAGAAAGTATAGCAGTAAGTATAACAGTATAACAACATTACCCGGTCTGCTTACTTTCATCTTCGGAACATTAATCGTCTTCGCCCATCCCTGACCCCTCCTACTGCTGCCATACTAGTCCATAGCCTGGTCACCTCTCGCCTGTACTACTGCAACTCTCTCCTGTTTGGTCTCCCTCACAAGTCACTTCACAAACTTCAGCTTCTCCAGAACTCTGCAGCCCGGATAATCACCAGAACCCCTTTAATCTAGCACATCACCCCTGCAGCAACTCCACTGGCTACCCATCAAACATCGCATCCACTTTAAAATAATTCTCCTCACTTTCAAAGCCATCCATAACCTCTCTCCATCATATCTCTCTGACCTGATCCATGTCGCCACGCCCTCACGTTCCCTAAGATCCTCTTCATCCATCCATCTCACTGTCCCTTTATTTAAACTGTCCACTATGGGTGCCCGAGCTTTCAACCGCTCTGCCCCACATCTTTGGAACTCTTTACCACCAGACCTTCGCAACTTAGATTCAATATCCCTCTTCAAATCAAGACTCAAAACACACCTATTCCTGACTGCTTATTCATTGAAATCATCTTTTCTTTTCTCTTTGTTGTTGTTGGTTTTTTTTAATCCAATTTGATTTTATTGTTGAGATTTTGTACGGTGTCCTTGAGTGCCCAGAAAGGCGCCTTATAAATAAAATGTATTATTATTATTATTATTATTATTATAGTAAGAATTGGGAGCACATTTTGAAAGTCTTCGCAATAATCTTGCAAACAAGGTACAGTTACTAATCGACAATGTAGTAAACACACTCATAAACAACTTAACGTAGTGCACCATATACTGTTCTTTAATTTAAACATTAGTCAAAACAAGCAAGCTTGTTTACCTTTTTCAGATGACAATGCTGATATATTTTTTGGTACAATGTGACCCCAGCTTGTTATGGTTACTTACAGATGTCCAACGTTCTCCAGAAAGCAAAATTAATTCACATTCAGTCTGTAGTTGCAACTTCATTGTCTTGTTTCTGCAGTACAGTTTGTTCATCCTTACTGTAATTGTGCCTCTTCAAGGTATCATTCGACAGATCAGCTGTGGTGATATGAATGACATCTTCTTGCAGGACTTGGTCTCCACAGATGTTAGATGTCTTACATGGGGTGGCTGTCCGTTTAGCAAGGCCTATGTTTAGCTTAACTGTGCTACTTTTGTTGACAACATTGAATCAGTCAATTTTGCCAACGTAGCGTTCTCCTCTGCTTCTTGGAGATGTAGCTAGAATTCATGCTAGCATGCAGCTATCGGCACAACAGCACGAGCTGACCGGCAGCAGCCGTTACTGCTTGCTGAGGACGGTGACTGCTGCTTGCTTTCACCTCAGAGGATCCAAAACACAAACAAGTCTGCAAGAGACAAAAAAGTCTCCAATATCACCGGGAAAAGTCGCTAAATTTGTCACAAGTAGCTGCTTACAAAAGAAGTCGCCAAGAGTATTGGCAACACTGTTGGCGTCATCCTTGAGTACGTGTTTCGCTTTAAGATGGTATTTTAAACTTGATGTGCGTCGATGATAATATCGTATGCCGCTGCAATACCAACAAGTTACCTCAGTTTTATCCAAAGTTCTGTTTTGAAGCAAAATTGGCCACCTCTCATCGTCATCACAGACTGTGTAACAAATGGGTGTCTTCCGGGTTAGGCCTTAATGCGAATGTGATTAATCTTCATTAATATTTGATAACACAATAACTTATTCTTATTAATCACATGCCTTAACATGTTAACGTTGACAGCCCTAAATATTATGTATTGACTTTATTACATTTTATTTTTCAGTATCAAATCGTTCAAGTAGGTGGAAAAATTATAAAACATAAAACATTTTTTAAGCATTTCTGGCACTTTGATTTATTTTCTGATACAGACTAAAAACTATGTTAATACAGTTATTCTTTATTGTAAATTGATCTATTTTTCTTTTTTCTTTAATGTTAATAAGGATACAATGTTATAAGCGGGGGGTGTATATATTTTCAAGTATTTCTTATATATATATATATATACATATAAATATAAATAATCCGTTCATGAATGAGTATATCCGTTCAGCCACCGTGTTCAATGGAGAAGACTGATCTACAAAATTTGCAGGCAGCATACCCCTTCCCCTTCGAGCTGTCCTGGATGAACTGAAATTATTTTTGTTAGAATAATTATGTATGTATTTCATCATAACTTTATGCTTAAGGGCCGTTGCTATAAAGTATTTTCAATTATGCTGAAGTGGTATTTTTGTATTTGTGCAGAGCTAGCAATCCAAAAGATTGCTAGCCTCTTTATCAGTGTTGTGTCCAGACTCGGTCTGCTGACTGCCAAGGCCGAACGTTGGGTACCAGGACGCAGACAAAGCAGAGACTGGGCGATAGCACCAAGTGTCAACATATTTGCATTTTTGTATAATCATATATTGTGTCTAACTGGAGTTGTCGAGATTACCCCCTTCCCTCAGCGACAGTGATGTAATAGGGACATTCCTAATAAATAGAGGAGGCACGCGGGCTTGATTTTTACAACGTAGTTTGGATCTGTAACTAGAATACAGCCACACGTGTCTCCTCATGAGCTAAATTGAACTCTGTCTCTGCATGATTCCTTGCTTCTTGTCTGATTATTAAATGTCATCAGTGTTTGAACCTGACAATTTTTTCCAATCACTGAAATTCGTGAGTCTCCTGGGAAAATCGGGAGGGTTGACAAGTATGTACTGGACATATTTAGTGGATCGGATATTGGGGGTTTAAAATAAAATCCAATCCAAAGACCCAAACTCAGTTTGACTTTGCCTGACATGCCATAAAAGGAGACACAGCGGCTGCAACGCACTGTAGCAATTAGACACATTACAGAGGCGTGAGTCAATGGCTGTTTTCATCTTTGCAGTGTGGAGTTACCTTACTTGCAAGGAAGAGAGACGCTGCTCAAAGCAATTTGTGCCACACGGGTGTCTCAAGTGACGGAAGCAGAGTTGAACATTTCACCACCACAAATTTGATCAAACATTTGCAAAAACATTACAATAAGTATGCAGAGTTTATACAGTCAACTAGTGCTTGGGTATTCAAAGGGCAAACAACCCAGATTGCCCTCCTAAACTATTGTTGAGATCAAGGGGCTCTTCAGCATAACCTCGATAATAACCCATTATCGAAAGTTGGAGAGAGCATGTACTGGGCCATTGTACATTTTCAAGCACAGTTGGAAAATGGCATGCAGGCACACATGTATTTTTCGTAAATCCGTTTTTTATGCCAATTTTACCTGCAGGTAGTTTTATGTGGACTTAGGCTTGCAGGTAAAAACATAAACGAGCAGCAGGACTTAAGGGATCTAAATCATGTTCAAGTTATGAGAAATCTTCGTTTTAACCTACCCAAACAAGATATCCACTGCACAAACATACACACATGCACATATGCATACATATAGTCATGCATACAATCACTTTCATCAAACATATATTAACGTTGTTATATTAAAGCTGAACCTATTTTTATTATAACAATCTACAATTTTAATATTGACCGCTTCTCTTTCTTCCCCTCCATTTATCTGCTTTCTTTTGTATTTCTAGTTATCATTACATATATGTATTGTTGCATTTGAAACAACTGTATTGTTAATAATAGAGGTAATGATTATTATTAATTATTATCAATCGTGCTATTTGTATTGGTATTTTTATTTCTCCATTTGTAGTGCAATATTGTTCATAGTCATTTCTGTGTTATTAATATTTACTTCACTAACTGCTTTTTTGCTATCATATTTCGTAAAATGTTTGTAAATCTCGTGTTTGCTGATGTTGTTCTGTTGTTGTTGTCTCTCTGTCTTATCACCCTCTTGTCCCCGCAATTTCTGTATTCTTTTTTCATCTTCTTTCTATCACCTCCTGGTCCGGTCCGGTTGCGCCAATTATTAAATAAATCTATTTAATGAAGTCAAATACAAATAACGCAACAAGAGAAGTATCCCACACTTCTCTTGTGTAAAGTAAATCTGTACAAAAGATATGGGCATCTACATCAACAATATGATTTGCCTGAGTGGCTGAACAGGACAAAAAATGTAAAATAAAAATATAATGATATTATACTTTCTAAAGAAAATGCTGTGACTGTTGAAAACCGCATGAAGAGCGCTGGCAGAAAATCACACGCGTTAATGTGAACAGATGTTTATTGGGATATGGTAAACATCTGTTCAGTATTTTAACATAAAAGTGTTTGATTGTGAGGCATTAAAAGCCACAAAATGCAACGGGTCCATCAGACCCACAAAAGCTGGCTGAGTAACAACAATATGAATATTACACAAGGGTTAAATCTTTTTATGAGGAAAAGGCAGCACAACATAAAGTCTTGTTTCATACATAGTTTTGCTGGATATTGCAACTATGTCCACACAGACATGGATATTTAAAAAATACGTATTTTTCTATTTTTGTGCACTTTCTACTACATCTACAATGTTTGGCTAGGTAAAAAGGAAGACATCCCACAACTTCAATTTATTTCAGACCGCCTCGGTCCTCCAGTCTTCTTTGATGTTTTCAACCTGCAAGTTTGCGTAAAACTACTTCCATGTAAACATGGTCTATCAAATGGATTGGTAAACACAAATGTACATGTTTTTTCAATTGGCTATTAGTACACCAAATTGGAAAACAGAAAAAAAAAAAAAAAAAAAATATATATATATATATATATATATATATATATATATATATATATATATATATATATATATATATATATATATATATATATATCAGTGACGTGCAGTCAGGGGAGGCAGGTGAGGCGGGGCCTCACGTGCCATCATGGAAAGAAAGAAAATGTAAAAAGAAAAAAAGAAAATAAATTGTTATATGTATTCAGTGGTTATACTATAAAGTTATTTTCCATTTAACTTCACCAGTTTTAGATTATTTTATTCAAAATCGCTGAATTTTCACATTTGCCGTTCAAATACTGAGAAGAGACTTGCGGTGATCAGCAGCCAATTGAGCCTCAACATGGATTGCGCAATGACTCGGCTAACTGCTGGCCTGCTGTGCAGTGAGACCATATTGCTATATGAATTATATTATACATTTCCATAGTTTAGTTAGCTGAGGTATATAATGTACAGTGTATTTTGTCAACAACTGTATGTGTGTAACGTATTTCTTGTGCTGAGCAATCATAAAACGGCTGCGAAGACGCACTGGCTGAGGCTCGCAGTGATCCCGCTTCATGGCGGTAGAGGGCGCTAGTGATCCCAGTGATCATTTTTGCGACTACTCGGCTGCAGAATAAGTGACAACAAGCAACAACAGTTAGCGATCGTTTATTTTTTCCTCTTGCCTGGACTATTAACATGGAGGATTACACATCTAAAATAAAACAGTTTTCTAAACTGGACTTTCAATCGAAGCAGGAAGTAATAATTAAAGGAAGATCTCCATCGAGTTAGAGATACTTTTAAAATTTTGAAGAAAGATAAGGAAGACTTCTATAAACAAGTTATCGATGCTTTTGTTCAGAAGGAGCGACACATGCACTTCATTTATAAGTAAAGGTAAGACTATAATAAAGTTTTTTTTTTTTTTATTAAATGTGCTTTTTTTGTGTGCTACAGTTTGTATGTGTAAAGTTAAAGTTAAGTTAAAGTACCAATGATTGTCACACACACTAGGTGTGGTGAAATTTGTCCTCTGCATTTGACCCATCCCCTTGTTCACCCCCTGGGAGGTGAGGGGAGCAGTGGGCAGCAGCGGCGCCGCGCACGGGAATCATTTTTGGTGATTTAACCCCCAATTCCAACCCTTGATGCTGAGTGCCAAGCAGGGAAGAATGCTGGTAAGAGCTTTTAAACATAACCCGTTAACTGCTGCCAATCAAATGGTGAATAAGATACTCTTTAGGGTTCATATGTTTGTAAATCTGACTGTGATGAAGTCGGTGCCTCACCAGCCATGAACCTCACCGCACGTCACTGATATATATACATATGCGTGTTTGTGTTTTGGGTCTGCTAACAAATATTTAAAAAGCGAGTAATTTAGTTGTTTTCTTTTGTTTTGGTTTTATTTTGAAAAATTAACGAACACATTTTTGTATGTTAGGTTGCACTCATGATAAACAATGCAACTCCTGCAATGTCATTGAGGTATAGTCTCTCACTTTAATTATAATTTCATTTATAATTCATTTTAAGATTCAGATTTAAACTTTTGAACAGAGTTCCACTTTATTTAATTTTACAATAATATAACAAAAAAGGTGAGAATAGAAGAATGTTGGTATTGGTGTCGGACATCAGACCATCCCTGTATACTGATAAAGAGGTTATGTGATTGGTTGTGTTAGTGGGTGTTTGCGTGTGTGTGTGTGTGTGTGTGTGTGTGTGTGTGTGTGTGTGTGTGTGTGTGTGTGTGTGTGTGTGTGTGTGTGTGTGTGTGTGTGTGAGTGTGTGTGTGTTTTAGCAGAATTTATATGACATTTACAGCTTTACACAAAACTAAGTAGAGGGGAGGGATACAAGCGAGCAAAAACCAATTAAAACAAAATAATTCGGCCTTTGCATAGGTTTGCACCATAATGAGTTCTTTTAGGATAATTTTATGACGAGAGGAAAACACGGCCGTGTGTGTGTTTCAGTGTGTGTGTGTGTGTGTGTGTGTGTGTGTGTGTGTGCATGTGAGAGAGAGGGACAATTATCTGAAGACCTCTTATCTGCTACTAGGTGAAGAGTAATGTCCTTTTTGTTTTTGTAAGAGCAATCAGGCAATTCTGGCCCCAAAAGACTACAAAGATTACATTGAAAGTAAAATCTGTTTGCAACAGCATCACTCCCTCTCTATTTTAGATGCAGAGAACACCCTCTCATTTCACAAAAGCAGTCTTTTCTTTGAGAAAAAAAAGCATGAATATTAATCTCTGCAACAACATAGATGGGTTTCACATTTGCATTATCAGTAAAAAGTCGTACCCTGAGCTGGAGGGTCTCCACCCACTGTCCTACCCCCTTATACTCGGGCATGGAGGAGTTGGTCATCTGGAACTGGAACAGGTCATAGCGTCCTGGAGCATCACCGTTCTTATTGAAGACCACCGGGGTGGCAGCACTGCCTGTACAGAGAGAGAAGAGGCGGCCATTGGTGTGACAAGGTGCTACATCGCTTCTAAAAAGAGAGAAAAATATGAACTTTTAACCCGGCGCTTCTTGCTGTGTGGTGCCCGACATGGACATAGAATGTCGGAGTTTGTTCTGGTTAAAGCCTCCCAACCCCACTGTGACCTACATGATGTGTGACCGTAATCAGAAGCGAGAACGCCAGCTCCCTACTGACCGCCATTGCAGCTCCTCACCTGCTTCCTATTCATCATCAGACCTCCACGGGAGCCGCGGGGAAAATAGAATTGTACCTTCAATACATGGTTACATTACACCGGTTGGCTCTCAGCTGCTCTAATAGTGAACACTGATCGCTGTTAAAGAGATGAGCGCACACTTGGGGTTAAAGGTGATGCATGGCATTCACACAGCGCGCCACAATAGGAGATGGAAGCAGGCTAAAGAGGTCAGCCAAGGCGTCATCTGGCCTCCATCTGCTCGCCGTGCGTTAACAGCCTGTTCTCAAGCAGAGTCCTGAAGATTGCACTAATTAGCATCAGGACAAATCATATTTGCTTTTTTTGTTGTTTCTCATTTCATTCTTGTTTGAGCGGCAGCCTTTATATACCTGCAAAGGACATTCTCTCTGCAGAAGTGAATGTGGAATGGATGGAAAAGGTTGCACTTCATTTGATGCATACGGTCTAAATTGTTGACGAGGTCATTTTTAGCATCCCAGAGTGAGGAGAGATAATAAAAAAGAGCAGCGTGTCTGCAGGTTCAGTCACCTTGGCAGTGTTCAGTGGGCCATAAGCACAAATGGAGATAGTATTTTAGAAATAGGACACAGGGAGTCTGATGACACCTGGCAAGGGAATTAAGGACTTTAATAGCTCTGGCTATAAAAAAAAATAAAAAAAGTAAAGCGAAATGACCAAAAGCATATGTCCCAAACACTTTTGGGAGCATGTTGTCTTTTTATCTAGAACAGAGCTTGTGGCTCTGAGGCCACCGCACCCTTTCCTTCGTTTTAAGCCAGAGGGGAATTTCATCTCCCTCCAGTTTCCTTTCCAAGGACATTTGTCACTGAACATTCTACAAAAGTTTCTGCCAGAAAGACTCTTGTAAAACACAACAGGACAAGAAAAGTCTGTTTCTGGTGAAAGAACACTGGTAGTGTCCATAAATTGCTGGGTAATACACCTGATGGTAAATGGTAAATGGGTCGTACTTGTATAGCGCTTTCCTACCTTTTTAAGGAACTCAAAGCGCTTTGACACTATTTTCCATATTCACCCATTCACACACACACATTCACACATTCACACACTGATGGCGGGAGCTGCCATGCACAGCACTGACCAGTCCCATCAGGAGCAAGGGTGAAGTGTCTTGCTCAAGGACACAACGGACGTGACTAGGATGGTAGAAGGTGGGGATTGAACCAGTAACCCTCAGATTGCTGGCACGGCCGCTCTCCCAACTTCGCCACGCCGTCCCTTTTTTAATGTTTTTAAAGCATTGCTGAGTGTAATGCATGTCACTTCATAACATTTATTTTCCATTTGCACGTAGGCAGACCTGCAAAACCAGCTGTTATAAAAAATGACTTTCACATATGGTATTAATATTTTAAAGTTAAAGTACCAATGATTGTCACACACTTAGGTGTGGCCAAATTATTCTCTGCATTTGACCCATCACTCTTTATCACCCCCTGGGAGGTGAGAGGAGCAGTGAGCAGCAGCGGTGGCCGCGCCCGGGAATACTTTTTGGTTATTTAACCCCCAATTCCAACCCTTGATACTGAGAGCCAAGCAGGGAGGTAATGGGTCCCATTGTTATAGTCTTTGGTATGACTCGGCCAGGGTTTTCACTCATGACCTACCGATCTCAGGGCGGACACTCTAACCACTAGGCCTACTCAGTTAGCCATAATAAGTTAATATCACATGTTACCAAATGTTACATTCTTGTGTAATTTGCACATGAATATTACAATAATTTCTTATATATTTTTTTACAAACCCTGTTTCCATATGAGTTGGGAAATTGTGTTAGATCTAAATCTAAATGGAATACAATGATTTGCAAACCATTTTCAACCCATATTCAGTTGAATATGCTACAAAGACAACATATTTGATGTTCAAACTGACAAACATTTTTTAGGCCACTGAGATTTAACATACAGTGATGAGAATAATGATTTGATCCCTTTCAAAGAAATTAACATTCTATACAACAAGAGACAATACAAACAAAACATCCTGGAAAATATATTGTCGTAATTTCCAAACTATAAGCCGCTACTTTTTACCCACACTTTGGCCTCTGCGCTTTATACTGTAACATTCTAAATTATTTTCCATGTTCACAAGCTTCATATGCTGCCAATAAATTTAGTCTCGTCACATCAGACCAGTGAAATTGCCAATGAATTTGTTCATATTAGACCAAACACACCCTCATCCTGGGGACGACGCAACAAAACGCTCACAGCGCAGCCCCAAAGCCGAAGATGACCGGCGCGGCCATGGAAAAAAAAAACAGCTGCTGCATGGAACGGAACTCCACCACAACTAACGGCCCCCGCAAGGACGTAAGGATGACTTCAGCGGTTTTGGTGCACAGGAGGAGGAGTACAATGACCTCTCCAGTAGGCTACTTTCTGTCTTTTGTTAAAACTGGGAATGAACACAAGAATCTGTGTAAATATTTAATGTTCCAATGCGTATACCTGCTGCTTATCGACTTGTGAAGCCAATATATGTACAAAACAAAATCTGTCCATAAAATAGGTGGGTGTAGCTTTTATTTAGGTGCGCTCTATAGCCTGGAAATAACAGTACATAAAGGTGAAAAATTAAAGGGGCTGTTTGCAAACTGCTCAAAGTTAAAAAATGTTAAACCAAAAATATATAACAAGTACACCACCGGTTACCTTTTGTTACCATTAGTGGATTAAAAGAAAATATTTGTAAACATTTTTAATAATTTTCACAATTCCCGTATTTTCGGACTATAAGTCGCAGTTTTTTTCATAGTTTGGCCGGGCTCTAGTGTGACTTATATATGTTTTTTTCCTTCTTTATTATGCATTTTCGGCAGGTGCGACTTATACTCCGGTGCGACTTATACTCCAAAAAATACGGTAATAATTCTATTAAATAAAAATGAATTTGTCTGGTCTTCCAGCTGTCACTCACCACTGTGTCGTCCACACATACATGCTCGTAGCACGTGCACACATATTCTAAAAACAGTCCCAGAATAGCAACTAAAAATTTGCAGTCATGTTGTTGTTACGATACATTCAATGATAGCTAATATTAGCAGCTAAACTTTGTTAAATCGCTATTTGTTTTTGTGCTTTTTTTTTTCAGCCTTTGTACAGCATTTTTCCATTTTTGCTCACTTAAAATGAGTCAAGCAATGTATGGTTTGAAGCATTCATGAAGTATCCACAGCCACTTCCCTCCTCCCCCTCTACCCTTTTCTTTAGCTGCACAATAATAAGATTAACCAACCAGGTTAAGTAGATGTGTTTTTTCATTCCCAACATTGTAGCAAACTGGGTGTTAAAAAACTGTAAGTGCACCACAAACTGTGAGTACACCCCAGGGCTAGTGAAAGTGTATGTGTGCGTGTAGGCAGGGTGGCTGCAAATTAATACAGTTCAACTTTGGCTTGTTGTTTTTTTATTTTATTATGAAATAGAAAGGTGATCCATCACCCCCTTGATATGTTTGTTTGGTATACAGTAGTGTATAGCATTTTATATTATGTTCAAAGTGTATAAGAGTATAGCATTTTATATTATGTTCAAAGTGTACAAACTTTTACTAAAATATGGACTTGTTATGGCTGCAACCCATTATTCATATTTACATTGTTTCTTATGGATAACTTTGCTTCAACATGTGAACTTTTGTATTTACAAACCCTGTTCAAGAACCAATTATGAGGAATAGATAACGTTTTTTCGATTCTGCTTAACGCTTCGGTTCCTTAACGGTTCTCTTATCGGTTCTCTTATCGATTCTTATTTGGGGAAAAAAAAGAGAAACAAGGGTGGATTACCATCAATTGTCTTTAGTTTAGAGGTAACATGACCTTACAAAGCCTACAGTGAGGTCTCAAGAGGCACATACATAACAGAAGAAAAACTCACTTTTTTGTACAAACCCCGTATCCATAAGAGTTGGGAAATTGTGTTAGATGTAAATATAAACGGAATACAATGATTTGCAAATCATTTTCAACCCATATTCAATTGAATGCACTACAAAGACAAGATATTTGATGTTCAAACTCATAAACTTTTTTTTTTTTTTGCAAATTATAATTAACTTAGAATTTCATGGCTGCAACACGTGCCAAAGTAGTTGGGAAAGGGCATGTTCACCACTGTGCTACATGGCCTTTCCTTTTAACAACACTCAGTAAACGTTTGGGAACTGAGGAGACACATTTTTCCCATTCTTGCTTGATGTACAGCTTAATTTGTTCAACAGTCCGGGGGTCTCCGTTGTGGTATTTTAGGCTTCATAATGCGCCACACATTTTCAATGGGAGGCAAGTCTAGACTACAGGCAGGCCAGTCTAGTACCCACACTCTTTTTCTATGAAGCCACGTTGATGTAACACATGGCTTGGCATTGTCTTCCTGAAATAAGCAGGGGCGTCCATGGTAACGTTGCTTGGATAGCAACATATGTTTGCTCCAAAACCTGTATGTACCTTTCAGCATTAATGGTGCCTTCACAGATGTGTAAGTTACCCATGTCTTGGGCACTCATACACCCCCATACCATCACAGATGCTGGCTTTTCAACTTTGCGCCTATATCAATCCGGATGGTTCTTTTCCTTTTTGGTCCGGAGGACACGGCGTCCACAGTTTCCAAAAACAATTTGAAATGTGAACTCGTCAGACCACAGAACACTTTTCCACTTTGTATCAGTCCATCTTAGATGAGCTCAGGCCCAGCGAAGCCGACGGCGTTTCTGGGTGTTGTTGATAAATGGTTTTCGCCTTGCATAGAAGAGTTTTAACTTGCACTTACAGATGTAGCGACCAACTGTAGTTACTGACAGTGGGTTTCTGAAGTGTTCCTGAGCCCATGTGGTGATATCCTTTACACACTGATGGCGCTTGTTGATGCAGTACAGCCTGAGGGATCGAAGGTCACGGGCTTAGCTGCTTACGTGCAGTGATTTCTCCAGATTCTCTGAACCTTTTGATGATATTACGGACCGTAGATGGTGAAATCCCTAAATTCCTTGCAATAGCTGGTTGAGAAAGGTTTTTCTTAAACTGTTCAACAATTTGCTCAGGCATTTGTTGACAAAGTGGTGACCCTCGCCCCATCCTTGTTTGTGAATGACTGAGCATTTCATGGAATCTACTTTTATCCCCAATCATGGCACCCACCTGTTCCCAATTTGCCTGTTCACCTGTGGGATGTTCCAAATAAGTGTTGGATGAGCATTCCTCAACTTTATCAGTATTTATTGCCACCTTTCTCAACTTCTTTGTCACGTGTTGCTGGCATCAAATTCTAAAGTTAATGATTATTTGCAAAAAAAAAAATGTTTATCAGTTTGAACATCAAATATGTTGTCTTTGTAGCATATTCAACTGAATACGGGTTGAAAATGATTTGCAAATCATTGTATTCCATTTAGATTTAGATCTAACACGATTTCCCAACTCATATGGAAACAGGGTTTGTAAAAAAATATATAAGAAATTATTGTAATATTCATGTGCAAATTACACAAGAATATAACATTTGGTAACATGTGATATTAACTTATTATGGCTAACCGAGTAGGCCTAGTGGTTAGAGTGTTCGCCCTGAGATCGGTAGGTTGTGAGTTCAAACCCCGGCCGAGTCATACCAAAGACTATAAAAATGGGACCCATTACCTCCCTGCTTGAAACTCAGCATCAAGGGTTGGAATTGGGGGTTGAATCACCAAAAATGATTCCCGGGCGCGGCCACCGCTGCTGCTCACTCCTCCCCTCACCTCCCAGGGAGTGAACAAGGGGATGGGTCAAATGCAGAGGACACATTTCACCACGCCCGTGCTCAGCCATTTTGAGATCTGACATCACTACGCAACGTCATTCCACCCGGAAGGATCGATAAGAGAACCGTTTGACAAAATGGCATGCGATTCCTAATCATTGATACAATGGGAACCAGTTCTGAACAAGAATCGGTTTTCTATTCCTATCCATAACCAATTAAGTCTGTAAATTGAGGTTTTATTTATATTACCGTATTTTATTGGACCATAGGGCACACCGCCGATGAGCGGGTCTATTGAGGTATTCATACAGAAAATGCACCAGATTATAAGGTGCATTAAAGGAGGCATGTTATGATGTGTTTTATCTACATTTAAAACACTTCCTTTTGTTCTACATAACATGTAATGGAGGTTTTTAGTCAAAATTTTGGATGGATTATGTTTTACAGACTATCTTCAAGTTGCTTTCTGACCGTCTCTTCAGGATGTGCCATTTTGTAGGTGGTCTTATTTACGTGGTTCCATTTCAACAGCGTCTTCTTCTCGTCATCTTTGTTGTACCGGTAGTTTTTAGCGCTTCCATAGCGATTCTACTGACAGATGTAAGTCAGATTTATACACTACTTTGTATTAGAATTGGCAACAGTGGACGATGAATGCCCCACAACAAGAAAATGGAGAAAAATAAGCTTTTTGCTAAAACTTTTGGGACTTATGCAGATCCCAAATACACATCAGCAGGTACCAATAGGTGGGAAAAGTTGGTTTTGCATAATATCGCGAAACAAAACGGCAGATAATATGTCTCTTAAAAGGTGCAATTTTGGTGTCCTTGTACACACACCATCGTAAAACCCGTATGTTGAAGCTCAGAACATATAACTACGGTAGCCATAATGCACCTACAATCCATCAAGCAGTGCACTTCGGAGTTGACCAAAGTCATACTAAAACATTTTGACAGATTTTTGAGCGCCGTGTGTAATGTTCTATATTCTCAATGGAACATCAAAGTTTGGGCTTACTTGCTAGCATCAGCCTGCAGTCCACACTTATCTCTTTTGTGTGGCTGCCATCTACTGGTCACACTGATCATTACACTGTGTACCAAATAGAATTGCTTCGAGGTCGGTAAGCACAACCAGAATTAATGCGTACATTAGGCACGCTGTGGAGTTTTGAGATTTTAGTGCGCCTTATAGTGCGAAAAATATGCTAATAATATATTGTCATCGTTTGATTTCATTATATTGTCCTTTGTCATTACTTTCTTCACCGCTTTGAGAAAAAGTTCAACTGTGAGGTGAGTGGTAACTATTTCATTCATCGATTGTGGTTTCCTATCTTATAACACAATGTGTTGTCTGTGAATGCATGCAGGACATTCCATTCCATTAGAAAACAAAGCGTCATAAGAAGAAATCCAATGCGTGTCAGTCACCTCCATGTCTCTTCTGCCCCCACCAAAATAGACTTGTTAAAGCAGCAAGTAAGCTGTTGACTAATATGGGCAAAATCTGTGACAGAAGCTACATTGGTACTGAGCGCCCCAGCAGAACAATTGAGCACGCACAAATGCTCAAACACAGTCAGTCAGAAATGTGACACGCGCCATCAGGACCTTGGCGCGCCTCCGCTTTACAGCAAATAATTAAGTGGCATTTCTGCGCATGCAGATAAAGAAGGTATTAAAAAAAATGTGCCCAATATTTTCAAGGGAACAAAATGCTCTTTCTCAACTCCAAAGCAAGAGCACGGTCTAAGATGAAAGATTTATGCATTTGCATGTGGCTCTGAACTAAGACTTAACAAAAGTGCACAGCTGCTCTGCTGCGCGGAGCAGTGTGGGTGGACCGGGGATCCACTGCTGTGTTTTTCTCGCATCATTATTCTCGCCTTTTTTCTCCCTGCCTCTCACTCCTCAGCTCTGTCACTCGGGCGCAGTGGGGAGATAAACAAAGGAGGTTTGCACTCCTTCACTCTCAAATATACATTAGCAGCGGCACGTACACATGATAATGTTCTCGGTTACAGGCTAAATGCACTAAGCCGCAACAGAAGCACCTTCAGTCACTGAAGAAAACAAAAATACAACAGAAAAGACGACGAGGCGCACCGGAATGGTACATGTTTTTGAAATGTGCCTTCCTTCTTTAGCACCCTGAGGTGAAAAATTCTTGCCAAGCACAAATCCATAAAAAGTGCCCAGATGGTTACTGAGATTGGACAACCAATTCTGAATCAATTAAATGTGTCTTCACTTGGATAATGGCTCCCTGCAATGTTAGCATCACTGAGGCTATTCAGTCCTGCTCCTAAAATCCGAGGACATCTATGCCTTCTGGAAGTGTGTGTTGCTGCCATAGCGACCGTGTTGGAGGCTTTTTAGCCTTTATCTCATTGACAGAAGTTTGTTTTCACACATTTTGAGAGGAATTTGCCCTGCTGAGTCAGGTCACTGTACTGTTACGGTGGACTAATATACACACCTGACAAGTCAACATTCTCTGATTTTTAATATTAATATCGACCAATCAAAGTTTATTTATATAGCCCTAAATCACGAGTGTCTCAAAGGGCTGCACAAGCCACAACGACATCCTCGGCTCAGATCCCACATCAGGGCAAGGACAAACTTAACCCAATTGGCTACAATGAGAAAACTTGAAGGCGACTGCAGATGTGGGACACCCCGGGGAACTGGTGCAATGGACATCGAGTGGACCTTGTTAATAGTGTGAGAGTCCAGTCTATAGTACTAATATGGAAAACAAGTATATTTGGATTAAAACATATGCAACATTTGTTTCTGTTTACTGCAAATACACATCTACAGTAGACCCTCTGAAGTTATAGGTTATGCAATCCAGAGCACAGTTAAACATTTCTGGAAAAAACTTCTTTAAAGTTGCAGAAAACTGCAAAACTTAAAGCACCATCATCGGTGAACATACCTACTGCAAAAATGTTTATTGTTTGAATGTAAACTATGGAATTAGAGAACATGAGCTGTGTAAAGGGTATCTGCAAAATAACCACACATTACAATCAATATATATATTGATGATTTACATAAAATAAGTACTAATTCAATAATTTTTTATATATTTTATTATATATATATATATAATTTTAAAAATGTATATTGTATAATGCTTAGTGTATTTTAATTGTTACTTTTATAATTGACTGCACGGTTGATAAAGGTTTTATGATGGCGACTGTAACACACTTTTTTTTTAAATATTATCTCGGGAAAATTCTGAAGAAATCAAACCAGCACCTGAACCGTGTTGTGTTCAGAGCCTCCATTTAAACAAACGTTACTGTATAAACATATTTGGTTTGTTTCACCAACAACACCAAATATATGTGTATCTGTTAGTATCTGCTTTTAAATATTTAGGATTTTTAATTGATGACCACTTGAGTTTTAAGGAGCACATTCAGTATGTTGTAAAAAAACTGAAACTTTTACTGGGATTTTATTATAGAAACAAGTCTTGCTTTTCTTTTATTGTGAAACAGAAATTGGTGGAAACAACCTTTTTACCTGTTATTGACTATGGAGATGTGTTGTACATGAATGCTACTGCTGGTTGTCTCCACAAACTGGATAGTGTGTACCACGGGGCACTGAGATTCATCACCAACTGCGCTCCCCTTACTCACCATTGTGTGCTATACTCAATGGTTAACTGGACATCTTTATGTGCTCGACGCCTCAATCATTAGTATGTTTTCATCTACAAAACCATTCTGGGTATCACTCCATCTTATCTGTCTTGTCTTTTAACAAAGAAACAAGGAAGTCACAATCTTTGTTCAATGAATGTTCTGCAATTTGTCGTCCCCAAAGTAAGAACTGAACTGGGCAAGAAAGCATTTAGGTTTTCAGCACCGAAGGCTTGGAATAACCTACAATCAAACATTAAACTTCAAACCCTAGTTACGTTGAATGAGTTTAAAGCTTCTGTGAAAGGATTACAGTCTACCTTGTCTGTATGCACATGTGTCATGTGAGCAAGTTTTAATGTTGTAAATGTGATGTTTTATGTATTTGTTTACTGTTTTTAATGTAACCTTGCTGCTGCCCTCTTGGCCAAGTCTCCCTTGGAAAAGAGATTTTTGATTTCAATGGGATTTTACCTGATTAAATAAAGGCTAATAAAAATAATAATAATAAAAATGTGCAGATGGGAAAGAGCTGATATAAATGATTTGGTCAAGGGCAGGCACTAAATCCAGTTCTTGAAAAGAGATTGGATGAAGGTTCATAAATATTTATAATCGAGGTGTAACTGTACATGTATTCGTATCTAATTTTGTTTAGTACAGCCGGTAAACATTCCATCAATACGACGGACAGGAAGTGTGCTTCCCGTCAAGCGTCTACATAGTAAACAAATAAAGTGCAGCCCAGCCCGTGGCTAACAGCAATTAAAGCTAGTCTTCTGTTCGGGAACACTTAGCCTTCCGGTGAAATACTCAAACGGACTAACAAACGGATACAATGAAATCAGAACAAGAACAGCGTTACAAACCCAAACTATTAATGCGGCACGTAGAATATAATTGTTCACACTGTTAAACTGTTGCTGTTGCACTTTGTCTGCATTGTTGCACTTTCATAAAATAATAGTTGCAAAGCGGAGCTTTTTTTTTTTTTATTTGCCCTCAGCATAATCTAAACTAAATAAATGTATTATTGATGAGCTATATTGTTATACATTACACTAATCAGTTTCGTCACACAAAAATCAAAGCTCATATACAGTCGCAAATAGGAAATAGGGTATCATTGATGTATATGTTTGCTATATCTATATCTTTTTCGAGAATTGTATTTTTTGGAGAAATAGCTGTCAGCAGTTTGTATTTTTGTAAACCATCCATCCACCGCTTCTCCCTCTCAGGGTAGAGGGGGTGCTGGAGCCTATCCCAGCTTCACCCGGTCGGAAGGTGGGGTAGACCCTGGACAAGTCCTTCATTTGAAAAAATCATAAAAGCTCAAAAGCTAAAGTTTTATGTTATGACATGTAGTTCCATTATTGCATTTGACTTCACTACAGGCAAGATGGCGCCAGTGTGTATCGGCCGCAGTCTACCTGCTCTGCTCAAACTATTGTTTATTGTTGCCTTGCTTTGTATTTTGTACCAAAATATCAATGGCTTAATAGTGTATGACCGTCAGGCACTCGTCAATCTAAATCAACCGTATGAGATGTATCAGAATCAACACTTTGGGCATCAGGCGTCTAAAATGCCTTCCCACCTAGCCTCAGTACCTGCCTACCTGCTACGCTCACCGGTCCTGCGTAGGAAGCGCGCCAAAAAGCCGGGGAGACACATAGGTCTTCTGGCGAAAATCAAGGCGTACTGGAGGTCTCATTCTGGGACTGTTCCTGTCCTCTCTTCAACCCGGATACCCGGACACACATGGGTTGCGGTGGATCCAGCCCGTGACCCCTGTGCGTCCGGCCATCTGCCTCCGTCATCTACCGCTGCATGGATGTCTTCCCCGACATCGCGGTGTGGACCACGGATGCCTCCGGCCGCTGTGCCACAACTCTCCACTAGCTTGGGAGGAAACAACTCTACACTTGTGCCTGCAAAATGCTAGGTCGATAGCTAACAAAACACATCTCCTGAATTATCTAATCGTGTCCCGCAAGTTGGATTGGATGTGCCTCACGGAAACTTGGCAGTGGTGAACAAGTTCTTTTTTCTTAAGGAGCTGTGTCCTCCGGACTGTCACGTGTTTGGGACGCCTCGGCGGCTCCAGACTGATGGACACAAATCCGTACAGCTCATTGGAGCTTTAGACGTGCAAGGTTGGAAACGAAAACTCTTTTTACTGTGTTTTAATCTACCGACCGCCTGGTCCTGCTCGTTTATTTTTAGACAAATTTACGGATTTTATGTCATCTATTGTTAAACTGGAGAATGTATTAATTATTCAATCTCCATGTTGATAACTCCTTTTGTCCCTTGGTAGCCGAGCTGGTATCTCTTATGGACTCATTCCACTTTTTACAGCATGTGTCGGGTCCTACTCACACAAAAAGTCATACTTTAGATTTGGTCTTTTCTTTTGGAGTAAAAAGTAACCAATTAAGTATTGAAGACTTTCAAATAAGTGACCATTATTGCATTGTTTTTAATCTGTCGTTCTCACTGACTCAGTCTCCTTCCAAAGTGAGGAAACAGACACACATTCTAAATGACTCTGCAATCAGTAGGTTTTCTGTTCTTTTCGACCCAACAACTTTTGCGAGCTGTGATGATGTTGATACATTTATGACTAACTTCAATCATTATTGTCTGACTGTTTTGAACACAGTAGCACCAGCTAAAAACACTCTAGGCTCTTATAAAAAACTTTGTCCATGGATGAATGAAGCCGATTCCAGCTTTAGGAGAAGCTGTCGAAAAGGGCAATGTTTGTGGAAAGCCACAAAATTAGAGGTTCATAGACTCCATTTTAAAGAAAGGATAATGGAGCTAAATGAAATGCTCGGCTTTCTTTTCAAATCTTGTTTTGCATAATAAGAAAAACCCTTAAGTCTTATTTGACACTATTGAAAATCTTGTTGCACCTCCATCTCCTCAGATGCCTGTGTCCACACAGGATGATTTTTGAACTTTTTTGTGAACAAAGTGCAAGACATAAGGGCCAGTATTAGTCCTCCCTTGGATGGTTTGTGCACTACACCAGCCCCTGTGTGCTCATCATGGTCTTCCTTTACTCCTGTCAGCCTACAGGATGTTCCGGTTTGAGTGGGCAAAATGAAACCCACATCGAGCCCTGTGAACATTGTTTCTACTCCACTGTTCTTAAATGTTTTTGATGTTGTTGGTCTGTGGATGGTAACATTTGTAAACCTTTCACTTCAGTCTGGCTCGATCCCCAGCTTTTTTAAACATGCCGTGGTGAATCCCATTCCTAAAAAACCTAATCTTGATCAGGTGGAGCCTTTAAATTACCGGCCCATATCAAAACTTTCCTCCATGTCAAAAATCATTGAACAAGTGGCAGCTAAGCAGCTAACCTCATCTTTGAAACAGCATGATTTTTATGATAAATACCAATCTGGCTTTAGGTAATTTCACTCCACCGAAACTGCTCTTTTGAAAGTTTCCAGTAATGTGATGATGGCCGCTGACTCTGGTCGCTACACAGTTTTGGCTGTACTCGATTTGACATCTGCCTTTGATACTGTGGATCACAGTATACTGATAGATCGCCTCAAATCTGAGATGGGGTTTTATGGTGCTGTTCTTCAGTGGTTTACTTCTTATATAAATGGAATAACTTTTAATGATGTAATGTCTAATGTGTCCAACCTGGCATGTGGTGTGGCCCAGGGTTCTGTTCTGGGGCCTGTTTTATTTTTGTTGTTCCTGATGCCGCTTGGGAGGTAGATCAGTAGTGTCAAAAATGTTTATCATTTCTATGCAGATGATATTAAACTGTTATGCTCCTTCAATGAATCAGAGTTTCACTTTTTATCCGAGTTTTTGGACTGCGCATCCTGTATCAAAAACTGTTTGTCCTCAAATTTCCTCCAGATAAATTCTAACAAAATGGAAACTCTGATAATTGCTCCTGATAAAAAGATCCCCCAATTAAGAACTCACTTGGTGATCTGGGTGCATCTGTTCAAAGCAGCCTCAGAAACCTTCGGGTTGTGTTTGATCAGTCCATGTCTTTGGAGGGTCCTTGCCGACAACTGACCAAAAACTGTTTTTATCATCTCAGAAATATTTCTAAAGTGAGAAATTTTCTGCAAAATTGGATCTCGAATTGATAATTCACGCGTTCATTTCATCTCGTATAGACTATTGCAATTCTCTCTTCACTCTTTTCAACAAGTCAACGCTAAAGAGACTTCAGACGGTACAAAATGCTGCTGCCAGACATCTGACCGGTGCACCCAGAACAGCCCATATCACCCACATTTTATGCAGTCTTCAATGGCTTCCAGTCAAATTCCGGATTGAGTTTAAGATTTTAGTCCTGACTTTCCATGTGTTGCATGGTTGGCACCCTTAGTACCAGAGGTGTGGACTCGAGTCACATGACTTGGACTCGAGTCAGACTCGAGTCATGAATTTGATGACTTTAGACTCGACTTGACAAAATGTAAAAAGACTTGCAACTCGACTTAGACTTTAACATCAATGACTTGTGACTTCACTTGGACTTGAGCCTTTTGAATTGACATGACTTGACATGACTTGCTACTTTCCCCAAAACCCAAAGATGAAAAAGTTATTCGGGAGCGCTCCGTATTTTTCATTGTGTACTTGTCTATCAGCGTTGCGTGTGTCAGCTGGTGTGGTCTCAGTACAACAGCCAATCAAATTAGATCTTTGTTTTCATCACACAGCATTCATCCAATCAAATTGCAGGACAACCAACGAAGAAGACATGTCCAAACCACACGCCAGTGAACAAAAAATGATACCTAAAATAATTTCGTTTGGGTATAAAAATTACGAGGTGGTCAACACAAAACGGTTTGCAGTATGCAACACATGCGGTTCGAAAATTACTGATGGAGAGGCAACAACTTCCAACTTCGTCCGGCATTTGAAGTTGCACAAAGAACGGTAAGATTTGAATGTAAGATAACGTTTATTGGCTAAGTAACGTGACTTTTATTTGCTGTGTAGTTAAATCAGTGAGGCTGTAAACTCACTGCTAACGTTATGACGTTATTGCAAACACGGGAATCTGTTGCAGTTCACTACCTTATTCATACTTTTTGTTCAGTGATTTTTTTTAAGCAGGGTTACGTTAGTCAATATATCACACGTAACGTTAGACGACGGTCAGCAGCACCGCGTATTTTAGCCACCTAAAAAAAGACAAAAATAGTAAAATAAAGGTCAGTTAAAATGTATACTATATTATGAATATGTGTACCGTTTTAGCTAGCTTTCTGACATACTGTTGGTTGTTTACCTCAGTGGTCCCCAACCACCGGGCCGCGGCCCGGTACTGGTCCGTGGATCGATTGGTATCGGGCCGCACAAGAAATAATTTTTTAATTTTTAAAATTTTTTTAATTAAATCAACATAAAAAACACAAGATACACTTACAAGTCGTGCACCAACCCAAAACAACTCTCTCCCCCCTTTTGTTCTGGGCATTGAACATGAAGACTCTTCCTTCACTGTTCCGAGTGGCCATGAGAGTCTTGGCAGTGCCTGCCTCCAGTGCTCCAGTGGAGCGAGTTTTCAGCCATGGTGGCATCATACTACGCCCCCATCGTGCACAAATGACTGACAGACTCTTGGCTAATTTGGTCTTTTGCAAATGCAATGCAGCATAGGGCCCTGACATATAAAAAGTACAACTTTTTTGTTATGTTCACGTATATGTCATGTTTTTTCAATGTTAACACTTTTGTACAAATAAGTACATTTGCACTTTATTTTTCAATGTGTTTGTTCTGTAAAGGAATGAGTTAATGTTTAAAATGACTGGTTAATAGTGCTATTATAAAGTGCAATGTCAGCACAATTTTCTTTCCTGCAATTTAAAATGCACTTGTTTTAATAAATAAATACAGCGTTTGAAAAGCATACACAATCTGTGTTAATATATTAGTCTGTGGTTAAAAGGACTTGAAAGGACTCGAAACTCAAAATGCAGGACTTAGGACTTGACTTGAGACTTTCCAGTCTTGACTTTGGACTTCACTCGGGGCTTGCCTGTCTTGACTCGGGACTTGACTCGGACTTGAGGGCAAAGACTTGAGACTTACTTGTGACTTGCAAAACAATGACTTGGTCCCACCTCTGCTTAGTACATCATTGACTTGTTATGCCCCTATTCTTCAGGGCGCAGCCTCCGGTCTTCAGGCCAGGGTCTTCTAAAGATCCCAAAAACTCATTTTAAAACCTGCGGAGACCTGGCATTCCAGGCTATAGCTCCTCGACTCTGGAACAACTTACACCAGTCCCTCTGTAATCTTGACTGTGTTGACACTTTTAAGAAACATTTGAAAACTTCACTTTTTAGTAAAGCTTTTAGTTAATGCATCTCATTTTTAATCCACTTTGTATCCTTTTTATGATGTTGCTCTAGTTGTTTTAATTGAATTGTTGTTTTACTTCACCTATGTTTTGTACAGCGCTTTGTGATTTTATCTGTGAAAAGCGCTTTATAAATAAAATGTACTTACTTACTTACTTACTGTACCGAATACGAACCACACCACCAAACAGGGAATGCATAAACCCAACCCTGAGGATGCAGTACCGTTACAGCCCTAAAGAATACCTCAAGTTGAGGGTTTTTCCCAGCATTCTTTGAATGTGAGATTAAAAAAATAGATTATTTCGATGAATTAATTACAGATCATAATTAATTAATCGTTATAGGTTTTACAGTATATCTACTAAGGCCAAATGAAACAGTAACTCTACTCTCATAGTTTTAGCTTGAAAGCATTTCCTTAACAGGAGCCAAGAAAACAATGACTATTTCCATTGTTTCCATCACTGTGAAGTTCCGATAAAACTGCTAATCTTTCGAGGGAAGGTATTTGTTTATAAGCATAGCTTACGTTACATTTAAACCACACCCTGAGCTGCCGCCTTTATCTCCTTAAATAATGCTAATTCCTATTTCTGCATTGTGATTGAAAGATTATCAGTCCACTATAAGATGCTTCTCACTCATGTCCCTCACCGATACAGCTAAACAGGTGCTATAGTTCTACATAAAATGGAAGCGTGGCAATGCATTCTCCACTAATGTTATTTGACTGTCTATGACATTTCAATAATCAGGAAAAGCACCAATAATTTAGTTTATACAGTCTTGTTTGTAATACATACTGAGAACATTTTTCCATATACTTAACTCAAGTTACATATATCATAGGGAAGATATATTTTAATGAAAGGCACAGTTGAGCTACTTCGTGTTCCTCAGAAAGTAGGGCAGTTTTGGCAAAATAATTCACGTGTTCCTTTTTCAAAAGAACTAAGTCTGATATAGAAGATTTTCTAAGGACACTGTGTTCTTCAGAAGGGCCTCTAATGATCACTTGCTGACATGCCAGCACATCTGTAAAGTCTGAAGTGTCTCTTGTTTCAAACCCAATTGGCCCTATTCTTCTGCTCACTGTTGCCCTGCAGTGCAGATGTCATGAATAGCCACTGACATTAATTGTTAAGTACATCACTTTCTGTACAGGCCTAAATAATACAGAGGTTTAAAGCAAGCAACCGTACCGCATCAAATAATCCCAGATATTACACAGAGACACATCTATTCAGATATCTTTATAAAATGCAATAGATGGAATGTTTTCAATCAATCTGCCTGATACCTACCTTCTACTATTATGTTTTACTAATTTGTGCTGACTAATACAAGTTAATTGTGTGATGAAACTGATATACTCTAGATGCAAATGAAAATTAGAATCAAGCTAAAACATACTATATACCATTATATGATTACATTTTGACCTATAGTCTTGTTTCCTCTTGTTGTGTATTATTTCCCGTCAGTGTCACACAATTATATTGTGTTTGCATATTTGCATTTGCCTTTCCTGCAGATGTAGACTGCAACGGACAATTAGGATTGCAAAAAAGATAATCGGTGTCTACCTTTCCCCAAACCAGGACCTAATCATGAAATGGGCCGGTAGCATCACTGCAGACCCCTTCCACCCTGGTAACAAACTGTTCAAACTGCTCTCCTTTGGCAGGCGTTACAAGTCACTGTACGCCAAAACAACGCTTCATGAAAAAGTTTATTCCCTCAGGCTTTCAATCTGAAGAACGCTGTGAAATATCACTGGAACTAATCGTTCACTGTGAATGTACTAACTCATGCTCACTTCATCTTTTTGCTTTGCTCTATTCACCACTGTACTATTATTTATTAGCCCTGCACATATTAGCAATTTAAATACTTGTTTGTATTTTTAGTTAATTTTTTATATTTATTAATTTAAATTGAACAAGAGAGCACAACCTACCAAGTCAAATTCCTTGTGTGTTAGGCATACTTGGACAATAAAGCGGATTCTGATTCTGAACCATTGGCATTATGTGTAATTAATTATTTTACTGCTTTATTTAGCCCCTCTCTAACACATTTAGTAGTCTTATCGGACTTACAATGCACTTACTCTCTCTGTTTTACCGCTCCAGTTTCAGCTAGCTAGCTGCTAGGCTAGCAAAGCTAAGATAGATAGCAAGAACTCGATAAGGTGAAAGAAAAAACGTGAGTGTGGCTTCCTGTTCTTCGTGCACCTTTGTCATGGATACGTTGTCCCTACACGAGGGCCGTGTCAGCCAGTTAGAGCAGAGTAACTTTTTAACTTTAGACGCCACGGACACGCTTGCTAGCGTTAGCTGTAGCGAGCTGACTAGCCCAGCTTGTATTAGCCCTAAACGGCTTACAAGCAACGGTGAACCGTTAAGACGCATAACAGATTTAGCCCTTTAGCTAGTCCTACAACCCAGTCTACCAGACACCACACCTTAGTAATAAGGGACTCCAACGCCCAGAACATACAATTTAGTAAACCAGCAAAAATTAAGTGTATTCCCGGGGGCCTGAGCATCCGACATTGAAGCTAACCTTAGGGAACTGACTCGCAACAGGTCAAGCAAACATGTTTGACAGACTCATCGCACCACTAACTACTCGGACATATAGTAGTTGTACAGATTAGCTCCATTGACACTAGGATGAGACAGTCAGAGATTACAGTTCAGTTCAGATTATTTATTTGACCTCAAAAATAAAATCATTACATACATATTCATACTCAGCATAAGCAACAACAATGTTGCGTGTACATAGTTATTAGCGGAAGCACCGTGCGCTCAAAAAGAGTAAGCAGAAGTAAAATTATTTATAATCGCCTACCCCTTTTTTATATAGTCACATTTCATTACAGCTGTTGATTGATTGCATAGAGAATGAATACCGCACCTTTTTAAAGAAATCAATATCAGTTTCACACTAACAGTGATTGTGTAGTGTACATCCATGTGCATGCTCCTACACCTCCAGTGCGTGTGCATGTGCATGGATCCTGCCGATACGAGTGTGTGTACAGAACAGCATAACAGACAAAATGTTGTCAAAGGGACGTTGATACATTACCGAGGTACCTGCATCAGAGTGATACTTAAATAAGTCATTGTCATCATTGTCATTATTAAAATAGCAGTATTTTAATACGTTTTTCCAGTACAATCATGTTATTTGTGATCCCTGTTCATTGGCATATTTTCTAAGTACACTTATTTTATACAATCTTTAAAGTTAGGAATTGCAGTAATAGTTTTTAGACCCTCTTCAAGTTCATTCCACAGGTCAACACGTGTCTCTATTAGTGAACATATTGGGGATATTAATTTGAAGCAAATAATGTTTTACCTCATATATTATTTGTAGGGTTTTGAATCTTATTAGGTTTTCAAATGTCAGTTTTTTAGATTTGAGAAAAAAAGTGTTTGTGTGTTCCAAATACCCTGTATTATGAATAACTCTTATAGCTTTTTTTAATGATAGAAATGTCATTTAAGATTAGTTAAATAAGTATCCATCCATCCATCCACGTTTTCCGCTTATCCGAGGTTGGGTTGCAGGCGCAGCAGCCTAAGCAGAGAAGCCCAGATTTCCTTTTCCCCAGCCACTTCGTCCAGCTCCAAATATACCGTATTTTTGGGACTATAAGTCGCAGTTTTTTTCATAGTTTGGCCGGAGGTGCGACTTATACTCAGGAGTGACTTATGTGTGAAATTATTAACACATTACCGTAAAATATCAAATAATATTATTTAGCTCATTCACGTAAGAGACTAGACGTATAAGATTGCATGGGATTTAGCGATTAGGAGTGACAGATTGTTTGGTAAACGTATAGCATGTTCTATATGTTATAGTTATTTGAATGACTCTTACCATAATATGTTACGTTAACATACCAGGCACATTCTCAGTTGGTTATTTATGCGTCATATAACGTACACTTATTCAGCCTGTTGTTCACTATTCTTTATTTATTTTAAATTGCCTTTCAAATGTCTATTCTTGGTGTTGGGTTTTATCAAATAAATTGCCCCAAAATATGTGACTTATACTCCAGTGCGACTTATACATGTTTTTTCCTTCTTTATTATGCATTTTCGGCCGGTGCAACTTATACTCCGGTGCGACTTATACTCCGAAAAATACGGTACAATGAATCCAACGTACAATACATTAATCATGTGTACAACTTTACTCTGATTTCTGCCACAGTTTAAGATGTCTGGTGAAGATGTTGAATCATATAGAAACCAGCTAAAGTGTTGAATGGCATTAAACCTCTGCAATAATGTGGCTCTGTCCGTTTTGAGTTGTACTCTGTTTTTTTTTTCCACTCCTTGTGAGTGCTTTTTGTTGTTAAAATTGTAATAAAGCTTCTCCATTCTGTCTCTGCTTTGAGGTCGTACTTCTAGCTAAACCAATTGTAACAACATTGTATACTAATTTTAAAAAACATGTTCAGTTTCTCTTTTTAAATTACAACATGCATCCACTCTTCCCCGTTTGTGTTAAAAATGTAGATTACATTATCATGCAAAGGGAGTCTGTTTCTTCTCTGCAAAGTCCATTTTCAGTGTTTACGGACTGGAGACTTCAGTGTCTACATATAATTTGGGAAAGTTATGTTACGGACCACGGTTGGCTGCTCCATTTGTTATTGTATCACAATCATTCTTACAGGTAGACTCCTTTTAAACAGAAGATGAGTACATGGTGGATGAATGTTGTCATAATCCAACTACTTAAACATCATTATGTAAGCTAAAGCCTTTTGTAGGAGCATTAAGGACCAGACTCTTTAAGAGGAGGGGAATGTAACGTGATTAGCAATTAATGAGTCGTTAACAATTTTAAGCCGCTCAGTGTCTTTCTTAGAAGTAATCAGGAACGAGTCAAGAGGAAAGTGGTCAGAAAGTTGCTTCATGAATAATCATGATGTGATTACTAAGCATGGATTCATTAATTCTGTCTATTCCAGGGTTTTTTAGACGAAAAGACTCTGAAGTAATATAACCTGAATTCCATTTAGCTGTAGATGTGTTAGTTAATGATAAAGTGTGTAATGCTAACTTAGCCTTCCGGTGAAATACTCAAACGGACTAACAAACAGATACAATGAAATCAGAACAAGAACAGCGTTACAAACCCAAACTGTTAATGCGGCACATAGAATATATTTGTTCTCACTGTTAAACTGTTGCTGTTGCACTTTGTCTGCATTGTTGCACTTTCATAAAATAAAAGTTGCAAAGCGCAGTTTATTTTTTTGGATTATCCCTTAGCATAATCTAAACTAAATAAATGTATTATTGATGAGCTATATTGTTATACATTACACTAATCAGTTTCGTCACACAAAAATCAAAGCTCATATACAGTCGCAAATAGGAAATAGGGTATATTTGATGTTTATGTTTGCTATATCTATATCTTTTTCGAGAATTGTATTTTTTGGAGAATTAGCTGCCAGCAGTTTGTATTTTTGTAAACCATCCATCCACCGCTTGTCCCTCTCGGGGTAGAGGGGGTGCTGGGGCCTATCCCAGTCGGAAGGCGGGGTAGACCCTAGACAAGTCCTTCATTTGAAAAAATCATAAAAGCTCAAAAGCTAAAGTTTTATGTTAACAAACACATCCGTCTTAACATCCTATTTTAAAATAAGCATTGTTTGGACTGGTGTTTTTTTAACAAAGTGGTGGCCCACCAACCACAAAACAGACCACAAAACAGCCAAACTACAGTACTATCTCCTACTGTCTAAGCAGCAATAAAAAGAGAGATAATCAAAAAGCTTAATTTATTCCACAAACTTCACAATGGTCATACCATTGTAACTAAGAGGTGCAGCAGCATAGACCAACAACTGCTGATTGTTTTCTTTACTCATGCATTGCCAATTGTTGCTAGGCAGAATTGGTGGAACACAATCATTTGTGCCCAAAAGGTCTCATGAAGATTTTCATGCAATTGACGTTAGCCACGCCAACTAGACTGTTTGAATGGCAAAAGACAGAGAGCTTGCAGTAACGGAGGGTCAGTCAGGCTAGAGTACAATATCATAGACCACACAAGCAAGTGAATAGATAAACATTTGTTACTACACAATAAGGCTTTACATTTACTAAGTGCTTTAGTGTTTCTAAAAAAGTCACGCCTCCAAACTCTTGCATTATTGAAATGCACCTTTTATGGTCTCAAGAACGTAAAAACTGCATGTACAGAATTAACTAAGTACAATAATAGCAAAGGCTGTACAATATAATTTTTTTCAAGCAGATACTGATACATTTCTGCTTCCCAAGACCGATACCAATGACTAGTGTCTTTAGCGGTGATGGGGGGCTGGCTGTCCAGCGTCATCATTTCCATGAGGAAGTTGCATATCACTTTTTGGCACTAGGATCGTCTCTGGCTGGCCTTTTTGCACTTTTCGGACACAGCAGCAGAGGGAACAGCCAACAAAACGTTCTTTGCCTTTGAGCAGCTTCTTTAGCAGCAGGTGTTTTCATCGGCTTTCGAGGAAAGGTCGTGGTGATGCTTCCGGCAATTTGGGTGACTGATCAGGTTTGATTTGTTAAAGCCTGTTGATTTTTCCTTTTTTTGCAGTGTTTACAGAGCATTGAGTGCAGATGACACACAGAATGTATTTCTATGACGGAGTAATGGAGTCCCGCACAGTTGCCGCCATGTTTGTTTACACTGTGAGCTGTAGGCTCCAGTGAGCTCAGGGGGAGTGTACAACCATGTTCAGGACCTCCTACGAGGTGCACACAAAGTCCGATATAACGCAGTCGTTGGGGTTCATAAAATACCGATCACGTTATTTCTGAGATCGCGTTATTTAGAAATCCTTGTCTACCCTTTTCTTTTCGAAATAATACAATAAAATGATCCCCAAACCAGACGTGACATGAATGGTGGATTGTGCTTCTATGTCACGGAATGGAGCAGGCCCTATCCACAGTTGGACATCACTGGGTTGATAATTTGTTAATTTATTTATCATTATTTATTTAGTAATTTACAGTTTCTTCCGACAAAGAAAAAACAATGTTTACGCAGCTGCTGGTTTAGCTGTACTTTGTCGTCGTCAATGCTCAGTGCAATCTTTCTATTTTGTGTGCTTCTAAATATTTTCTCGCCTTCTTTAGCCCTTCTCTAACACATTTTGTAGTCTTAGCGAATTTACAAAGCACTTTTTATCTTTGTTTCACCGCTTCACTTTCAACTAGATAGCTGCAAAGCTAGCGGAGATAAGCTAGCCCCGGTCCAAAGCCCCCCGCTCCGAAGACAGCAAGAACGCGACTCAATGAAGGAAAAAGCAAAAAAGTAGGGCTTCTCGTGGAGAGAATGTCCCTGCGAGAGGGACGTGTCCGTCAGTTAGAGAAGGGTAACTTCGTAACTTTAGATGTCATTGGACACGCTTGCTAGCATTAGCCGTATTGAGCTAACTAGCCCAGTTTGTAGCAGCCCTAAAAGACCTACAAGCTGAGATGCATAACAAATTTTGCTTGTTAGTGAATCCTACACCAAGTCTCCAAGCCACCACACTGCGATGTAAACTTGCCAAAATTCGGGGTCCACGACCACCTTCTATAAAATATGGCATTATATTGGGCCGCGGCCCAATATAATGCCATATTTTATTTTGATATTTTCTATATCAAACTTGATTTGTTCACCCCAACCCACCTAGAGCACCGTATGGCTAATCTCTCATTGGAGCGTTTTTTCAATTTAATTACTGTATCTGCTTTTGAAGCTATTTAATTTAGTCAGATTTATCAGTGTAACGTCATGATTTTGAATATTCACCCGTTTGGTGCACCCCTAATAGTGAACCCCTTTTTTCCCTTGATAATAATATCCAGGCTGTTGGGGAGTTGTTCTAACATATAATAACCATGAAAAACCATGAAGACATACAAACTGAAAGGCAGTGTTAGGTGTTTACATGAATCGTTTACTCTAAAAACTAAGACCAAACTACAGAAACCGGTTGTGATCTTAAAGTTAAAGTACCAATGATTGTCACACACACACTAGGTGTGGTGAAATTGGTCCTCTGCATTTGACCCATCCCCTTGTTCACCCCCTGGGAGGTGAGGGGAGCAGTGGGCAGCAGCGGTGCCGCGCCCGGGAATCATTTTTAGTGATTTAACCCCCAATTCCAACCCTTGATGCTGTAGTGTTGTATTTCATTAAATATTTATGTCATTATAACAAATGCAACGGTGGCTATTTTTAATCTACATAGACTTTCTCACTTTAACCGTTGAGTCACTTTTGACCAAAAACTGGACATTTTGTGCATTTTATTCGACAAATCAGTTAAATTTAAAAGTTTGAGGACTGAAATTTGACCACATAGTTCTGAACACGTTCGTCTTTAAAAAGGTATCGTAACCCTTTTTGCAAAGATATTCCAAATAGGAGATATCTAGTTACAATACATTTGTGCAGTGAAGTGAAGTGAATTACATTTATATAGCGCTTTTTCTCAAGTGACTCAAAGCGCTTTACATTGTGAAACCCAATATCTAAGTTACATTTAAAGGTGGGTAAAGTGTCTTGCCCAAGGACACAACGGCAGTGACTAGGATGGCGGAAGCGGGGATCGAACCTGCAACCCTCAAGTTGCTGGCACGGCCGCTCTACCAACCGAGCTTTACCGTTCCAATTTACCCCCATTGCCCATTTTGGTCATCCATTAACTACCATTGTAACACATATTTTTCTATATACTGAAAACCTGACACGTTATGATGCTTTCACTACAAATACTAAATTAATCTAAGCATTCGGAATACAGGGAAATATAGATTTAGGAGTAATTACACTTCTCTACCACTAGTTAATGCGAGAGACATATTATTCATTCATATGCGGTGTATTTTGCGAGTTGTTCATTCAAATAGAAACATCTGACAACAAAGGATTTAAATGCAATAAACAATGATCGTGGTGGGTTGTTATTGCTACATAGGTGTGCGAATGTGGTTTTGAAGACATTTTGTGTCCATTGTTAGTGTGTATATTTGCAATGACACAACTAAACCACTAGATTACAACATACTATGTGATTATGTAACATCAACGTTTTTTACGTTAAAACAAATGCTCAGTTTCAGCAAAAATAGGTGCTGATGCCTGCCATCCATCCATTTTCTAACGCCTGCCCTTCGGGGTTGCAGTGAGGGCTGGACTACTCGGGCGTAAGGCAGGGTAAATCTAATGGTAATGGTCTGTATTTATATAGTGCTTTGAAACACCTGGAATGATACTAAAGTGCTTTACTTTATACATCATAAATTGATGGCGGAAGCTGCCATGCAAGGCACTATGCACGACCCATCAGGAGCAAGGGTGACAACAGCCGTGACTACAGAAGCTGAAATCGAACCTGGGGTTGCTGTCACAGCCGCTCTGCCATCTGCGCCACAACACCCCAGACAAGTCGCCACATCATCACAGGGCCAACAGACAGACTACAAATCGCACTCACCTCCACACACTAGGGCCAATTTGGTGTTGCCATGCAGCTGAGATAGGCTCCCTTATCCCCCGCGACCCCGAACAGGACAAGCGGTAGGAAACAGATGGATGGATGTATCCCCATGTGCATGTCTTTGGAGGTGGGAAGAAGCCGGACTACCCTGACAGAACCCCAGCAGTCCTATGTAGAACATGCAAGCTCCACACAGAAAGACCCCGAGCCCGGAAGTAAAATCTGGGACCTTCTTGCAGTGAGGCATGAGCGCTAACCATTGCACCACCATTCTACCCCGTGCTGAAACCTAATATGTAATATTCGACTTTCAAACACATGTTTGCAAAATATGACATGTTTTGTGTTTTTTTTCCATGAAAAATGTTTTTTTTTCTTTACAAAAAATAAAAAAACTTAAAAGACATGAAAAAGTAATAACTTAGTATTTATGGATAGGTCTGAAGCTGCTGAGAGAGTTCCATCCATTTTCTACCGCTTGTCCCTTTCGGGGTCGCGAGTTTGAAGTGTTTAAAGTTAAAAAAAAAAATTCATATATGACCATTTTCAGCAAGGAGGGATAGTATGAGTTTTTGGATGAATAAATCTCATGTTCTAAAAATAATAAGGCAACAATATCAGTGTTCTTATGAATTATTGACCTATTAAAGGCTGTAATTACCTTATCGAAAGTATTCCACTTTGCAACTCGTTTTTTTGGAAATTATGCATATTTTGTGTTTTTTCCCCCATCATAAAAATTTTTGGATTTTACAAAATGAGCATAGAACAAAAACAACTTACAAATATATAAAAAGTTGGATGGATAGGTCTGAATCTGTTGAAGAATGCAAAGCATTGGAAACAAAAAAATAATAATTATGACTTACTTTTAACACTTTTTTGAGTGCGTCTGTTTTTGTAGAAGGCTTACCGTAGTTTTGAAGTCAATTCAAGGATTAAAATGTTTTATAGTGATATTCAAACAAACTCTCCAAGAAATAACGCACTTCCGCTTTGTAACTTGACTCACCGTTGAAGTTGGAATTCCGGATGTACTTGAGCAAAATTTTGCCCTCAGCAGACTCCATTTGTGGACAAACGCCAGGATGGTCGGGACACAGGTCCCTCTGCATGTTGTGCAGCGCGTGGGCCATGGCGTACACCGCATCAATCACAAACTGCACTTTTCCTTCCTGCTCATACTTGGAGTCGATCCCGATGCGCTCTTGGCCTGAGGGAAGAGGAGGAAGACGACTAAGAGCCAAATGCACCACAAGCCATTAGATGTTACATCAGCACTCACTATCATCTCCACTTCCAATTCCTTCCTCCATTTATCATTTGCTGGCAGTTAGTTAAAGTCGGATTTTGAGGGAATTACACCTGAAGGGACAATGTGGTAGACAAAATAAACAAGAGGAGATGTTTAATTCCCAAAAGCCAAAATTGCCAAATATCAGACTGTGCTGTCTGTGACAAAGCCAGCAGATTGCATTAATATGCTGATGTACAAAGTAACGGTCGGCTGAAAATGAGCCTCATTGGCCTCATCCACAAGGTGATAAAATCACCATGAACTTTAGAGACACTGTCCTCTGCACTGGCTTCGTGTTCTTTTATATCCTCCTCACAGTGCACTGCCCTTTCACTATGGGTTGCTGTAAAGGTTTTGCCTCCTGCCGCTCATACACGGCACGAATACATAATGTACAACCCGCTTTTGAATTCTGGTTGTTTTTCACTCAGAATGATGGAAACTGCGGCGAATCCAATGATAGAATGGAAATGACATCAACACAAAGATTACTAGTGCCACTAGCCATCAGTTGTAATATTCAACTGTCTGTGACAAACAAAGAAAGGCAGCGCTGAGAAAATAAGAAGAACTACACAATTTAGTCTCATGTCTAGCAATGGCGTAGCGGGACATGCTAAGGGGACATATTTAACATAAGATTGTGGCAGATTACCTAAGTGGAGGGAGGTCAAAAACAATCAATGTTGACATTTCAGTCCATTTTTCACAGCTTAACATATATTACAGCCAACAAACAACCTTTGCATCAAAAAATATGCATAAGGTAACCTATGACATTATATTGGGCCACACTATATCGGACTTTGAGTGTAGTGGCACTTGATTTGTTCACCCCAACCCACCTATAGCACCGTATGGCTAATCTCTCATTGGAGCGTTTTTTTCAATTTAATTACTGTATCTGCTTTTGAAGCTATTTAATTTAGTCAGATTTATCAGTGTAACGTCATGATTCTGAATATTCACCCGTTTGGTGCACCCCTAATAGTGAACCCCTTTCTTCCCTTGACAATAATATCCAGGCTGTTGGGGAGTTGTTCTAGCATATAAGGTAACCTGTGTCTACCAGTGACGTGCGGTGAGGTTCATGGCTGGTGAACATATGAACCCTAAAGAGTATCTTATTCACCATTTGATTGGCAGCAGTTAACGGGTTATGTTTAAAAGGTCATACCAGCATTCTTCCCTGCTTGGCACTCAGCATCAAGGGTTGGAATTGGGGGTTAAATCCCCAAAAATGATACCCGGGCGCGGCGCCGCTGCTGCCCACTGCTCCCCTCACCTCCCAGGGGGTGATCAAGGGGATGGGTCAAAAGCAGAGGACACATTTCACCACACCTAGTGTGTGTGACAATCATTGGTACTTTAACTTAACTTTAACTTTACACATACAAACTGTAGCACACAAAAAAGCACATTTAATTAAAAAAAAAACGTTATTAAGGTCTTACCTTTACTTATAAATGAAGTCCATGCGCCGCTCCTTTTGAACAAAAGCATCGATAACTTGTTTATAGAAGTCTTCCTTATCTTTCTTCAGTTTTAAAAGTCTCTCTGTCTCGATGGAGATCTTCCTTTAAGTATTACCTCCTGCTTCGATTGAAAGTCCAGTTTATAAAACTGTTTTATTTTAGATATGTAATCCTCCATGTTAATAGTCCGGGCAAGAGGAAAAAATAAACGATCGCTGCTAACTGTTGCTGCTTGTTGTCAATTATTCTGCAGCCGAGTAGTCGCAGAAATTCTACCTGGGATCACTACCGCCCTCTACCACCAGGAGGCGGGATTACTGCGAGCCTCACACAGTGCGTCTTCGCAGCAGTTTTATGATTGCTCAGCACAAGAAATACGTTACACATATACAGTTGTTGACAAAATATACAGTACATTATATACCTCAGCTAACTAAACTATAGAAATGTATAATATAATTCATATAGCAATACGGTCTCACTGCACAGCAGGCCAGCAGTTAGCCGAGTCATTGCGTAATCCATGGTGAGGCTCAACTCAGTGACGTGCTTCAACTGGCTGCTGACTCACCGCAAGTCTCTTCTCAGTATTTGAACGGCAAATGTGAAAATTCAGCGATTTTGAATAAACATAATCTAAAACTGGTGAAGTTAAATGGAAAATAACTTTATAATATAATCACTGGATACATATAACAATTTTTTTTCTTTTTTTTTTTTCTTTCCATGATGGCATGTGAGGCCCCGCCTCACCTGCCTCCCCTGACTGCACGTCACTGGTGTGTACAATATTTCAATGGAAAAGCCTTTTGTCAGTGTCATAAAAATACAATAAATTGAAATGTGAAGAAGGAAAAGATTCAAGCAGTTGCATTGCCTTCACAGTCATAAAAGGCATTCTGAGTGGAGATTGAGGGAAGAATGAAAGTCATTTACAATAATTTCACGGAGTGTTTGTGGGGTGCACATCATGGACAATCATCTTTTTATCTTTGACGTACGATGAAATATACAAAGCAGCTGAAAAGAAAAGAAACCAAGTCCTTGGGCAAACAGTCATTTGTGTCACGCTGCCGTTACCATCAACGTGTATGCAGGCAAGATTAATACAGCATCCCACGTCACCAGCATCACCCACGTAGAAAATGAATGCGGCGTGATGCCTGTCAAATTGTGGGCACCTGGTGTTTGAGAAATACGAGCACCCATCACTGTTAGCAACAACACCATCATTATAGCAACCACACACATGGTAATGCAACAAAAAATGGGGTCATTAAAGCATTAATTTTGTTGTCACTTCCACTGTAATTTCAAACCTACCGTAAATAAAATGGACTCTTTTTGCAGTGCTGAGCTGACTCGGTCATTAAGGGACGCAGGGAATAGGATGTTTGCGACTTAGAACTTCAAGACGGATGTTAAGGAAGTAGGTCCGCAGGCGTTAACCAAAATATTAATGAAATAGAGGCACAGATACCCTGGGAAATTCAACAGGAATATCTTAAATGAGGCAAAGGAACAAACAGCCTGCTGCCTCACAGTCGACTGGCCTGTATATAGAACATCGTTTGCAGGTGGTGTAATGTTCTCTTTATTGCAGCCATATGAAGTAATGTTACTTCATTACTAACAAGCAGCTTCAAAGTTAAGTATTAGGTAGGCTGGCTTTTAATAAGGAGAAAATAATCTCTCATTGTCATTGTGGACTCTAGATGTACTACTTCAGTTGTTTTATGACCAAACTTGCATTGCCTTGATGAGCGTTGTAGTCAGTGTTTAGCATGTAATCGAATGCCTTTTACTTAAAATTTAGAATCTGAAATACTTTAATAATCCCAGAGGGCTTCTGTCTATTTTAATTTAACACAGTAGACTTGAAGAAAATGATTCTTCATAACTATAGTTGCAGCATATAAAATGTTTACTGCAACCCTTACTAGTACTTTTTTGCTGTAGACTTAGGGGTCCAAAATTCAAAGCACTCTTTAGATTGCATGCCAAACAGGATAAACATTTGTTCACCCCCTTTTCACGGGCATGCAGGTATCCTATAACACAGTGGTTCTCAAATGGGGGTACGCGTACCCCTGGGGGTACTTGAAGATATGCTAAGGGGTACGTGAGATTTTTTTTAAATCTTCTAAAAATAGCAACAATTCAAAAATCCTATATATATTATTGAATAATACTTCAACAAAATATGAATGTAAGTTCATAAACTCAGTGAAGCACAAGCTCAGGTTTCTCACTAAAATGTCTGTCAAAAAGAACTGTGAAAAGAAATGCAACAATGCAATAATCAGTGTTGACAGCTGGATTTTTGTGGACATGTTCCATAAATATTGATGTTAAAGATTTATTTCTTTGTGAAGAAATGTTTAGAATTAAGTTCATGAATCCAGATAGATCTCTATTACAATCCCCAAAGAGGGCACTTTAAGTTGATGATTACTTCTATGTGTAGAAATCTTTATTTATAATTGTATCACTTGTTTATTTTTCAACAAGTTTTTAGTTATTTTTATATCTTTTTTTCCAAATAGTTCAAGAAAGACCACTACAAATGAGCAATATTTTGCACTGTTATACAATTTAATAAATCAGAAACTGATGACATAGTGCTGTATTTTACTTCTTTATCTCTTTGTTTCAACCAAAAATGCTTTTCTCTGATTCGGGGGTACTTGAATTAAAAAAATGTTCACAGGGGGTACATCACTGAAAAAAGGTTGAGAACCACTGCTATAACACATGAAGGTAATTAGACAAAATATATATATCACTATACTGATGGACATGTGCCAATCATCTGTGGTTGTTTTTTATGGCTTGGACAAAATGTGCATGACAGCCCAGTGAATGTGTTTTTATGCGGACAGACATTTTTTTTTACATTCCACATGCGTAGATGGACATTTTGTTAACACCGGTATAAGGGCAATGTGCATTTTCATCATGCGTGTTCAGTTGTTCCTGCTTGAAGAGTTCTAGTATTTTCCGACAGTCTGAGAGTTCATAAATGTGTTCTGACTGGTGATCGGATGAGTGCAAGGAAGAACAGGAACAGGGAGGGTAGAGGCAAGCCGCTGTGTGTGCTCATTTTTAGAAAGACAGCTATAGATGTTGATTTGGTGTGGTCTTTAGTTTTAAGATTGCAATTGTTGAACACCTTCTTGTCATCTTTTCAAAAGCTGGGCAAATGCTACAATATTTTGTATACAAAAAAACCCCATCAGATCTGGGAATTCGTAACTTCATTCGGGATGTCGACGGACAAGGGCAATTTCCGGGAGTATTCGGCATAATTCACAGCATGATTTGGTGTACTTACAATTATCACTTTTGACTGTAATGTATCTTTAATGTGTTATTTTGTACAAACAGTGTTTAATAGTTAAAGTGAAGTCGCTTTTAGTCTTGTAGAGTTAAATTATTGCTACTCTTGGTGGTCTGATCTGGCAGCCTTAGAAATAATGTTTAGAGCAGGGGTGTTCAAACGTTTTGACTCGGGGGCCACATTGGGCTTAAAAAAATTGAGCTATATATATATATATATATATACATTTCGTTAATAGATAATTCGAAATTAATCGCACTAGGTATAATTAGATAGGTATAATTTAGAGCTGCAGCTATCGAATACTTTAGTAATCGAGTATTCTATGGAATATCCCGATCGATTAATCGAGTAATCGAATAAATCATTTATTTTTTTATTTTTGTCCTGTCCAGCTTCTCAGGCAAATCATATAGTTGATGTAGGTGCCCATATCGGCTGTACAAATTTACTTTACAAAAGAGAAGTGTGGGATACTTCTCTTGTTGCCTTATTTGTATTTTGACTTTATTAAATGAATGTATATTATTATTTGGTGCAGCTGGGCCGGAGCAATATTTTTGCTTAATTAAGGTTTAATTATACATGTTAGGATGTGCCCTCAATTATTGTGTTTGGCCTAATTGTCTTTTATTTCCTAAACGCCTGTTTTCATTATTGAAGGCTGACACGCACAGCTGAAATGCGTCCGTGGTTGATTGTGCCAATTTGTGTGTGCTAATAAAAACAGGTGGCTCACAGCCCTATGTGCTGTGTGGTGTGACCGCATTAACAAAGTTATTGTCTCTCGTGCGTTTTTGATGATTACTATACGGTGCGGTTTAAATGGTGGTTTCTCCACGCAAATCCGCTGAGCTGTTTTCAACTTGCCAACAATACATAAACAATATAAAAAGACAAACCACCTAATAATTACAACAACAGTTTTACATTTTAAGAATGCAATACAGTTCATTGCATTTTTTGCATGCAAAATAGTAATCAATGTTCATTTTGCCATCATAACATGTTTGAGATGAAAACACATACATATAAAATTAGTTAAAAATTAATATTCCCTGAGAAAGTTAAAATAAAACTATTTTCTTAGTATCAAAAATAAAACAATAAGAACAGTTTTCATTATAACAAACATAAAATGTGTATTAGGTAGTGCCTCTAAGGCCATGTCCACACGAACACGCAGAGTTTCAAAAACACATATTTGGGGTTGAAACGATCTCCATCCACACATGTGTAGTTTCAAAACTGTCTATGTCTACACACAAACATACACCTGCTGTCATGCACATTTTGTCCAATCAGAAGCCTGAAAAAAAGCAGCAATAGCTGACTTGGTGCAGCATTACACCTCCTATTATGTTTATTTTGATATACTTTAAGATGTACAATGACACGTACATTATCTTTAAAACCAGCCTGCACATACACAGAGCCCTGGGAACATTATTAAAGAGTGAATGCACGCCTTTGCTGCTGAAACCCAACACTCATAGAATTATAACGTGTTCAGCAACATGGTGATATATTACATGTGCAGTGAAGTGAACGGGTACATTATTTCTAAAATCATCACGCACTAACGAGCCAATGAAACCATTGTGCATGTTTAAGTGTCTATATAAAGCACACGGACGTGCGTGTGCCGCTGCACATTTCTCATGGAATTATAAATCATTTAATCATCGATATAGTGATATGGTACATGTGTAACAGTGACGTGCAGTCAGGGGAGGCAGGTGAGGCGGGGCCTCACGTGCCATCATGGAAAGAAAAAAAATGTAAAAAGAAAAAAAAATAACTACATTGTTATATGTATTCAGTGATTACACTATAAAGTTATTTTCTATTTAACTTCACCAGTTTTAGATTATTTTTATTCAAAATCGCTGAATATTCACATTTGCTGTTCAAATACTGAGAAGTGACTTGCGGTGAGTCACCAGCCAGTTGAGCCTTGCCATGGATTGCGCAATGACTCGGCTAACTGCTGGCCTGCTGTGCAGTGAGACCATATTGCTATATGAATTATATTATACATTTCCATAGTTTAGTTAGCTGAGGTATGATGTACGTATGATTGTCACACACACACTAGGTGTGGTGAAATTTGTCCTCTGCATTTGACCCATCCCCTTGATCACCCCCTGGCAGGTGAGGGGAGCAGTGGGCAGCAGCGGCGCCACGCCCGGGAATAATTTTTGGTGATTTAACCCCCAATTCCAACCCTTGATGCTGAGTGCTAAGCAGGGAAGAATGCTGGTATGAGCTTTTAAACATAACCCTTTAATTGCTGCCAATCAAATGGTGAATAAGATACTCTTTAGGGTTCATATGTTTGTAAATCTGACTGGGATGAAGTCAGTGCCTCACCAGCCATGAACCTCACCGCACGTCACTGATGTGTAATGAAGTTTATATTGTCTTTAACATCAGTACACACTACAAGGAGGACCCTCCATCATTTTTTTTTTAGTTGCTTGGTCGTTTTTTACGCGTGATCACGGTCGCGCCCGGCTCATGGGAGCAAAACTCGTAAGTTAACTTCAAGATTTGTCAATAAAAAAGGACTAAAAACATAAAATAATGTTGCATCTTTCTTATGACCAAGAGCAAAAAGTCTTGCTTGTCAAAGTTGTCCCATCAGGTGGAGGTTCCACAGCGATCGTATCTAAAACAGCTGACTGTCATTTGCGCCGGCGGCAGTGTCGTAAAGCCCTTTTTGATGTGTCTTTTTTATTAATGTTGAGTGAAAAGAGCAGCATGTTTATGTTTATGTTCAAACATACAGTAAGTCCTCTTCTTTTTTTTTCTTTTTTCCAAGATGGCGCCGCTGTAGTGGCTGCTGTTGGCAGGAGCTCTGTGCTCTTGTGTCATCCTTGTGTGTTTCCCTTTTGTTTTCATGTGTTTTTATATATATATATATATATATATATATATATATATATATACTTTTCTATTTTTTTTTTTTTTTTTGCCTCTTGGTTCGGTTAATGTGAGTGTGAATGTTGTCTGTCTATCTGTGTTCGCCCTGTGATGAGGTGGCGACTTGTCCAGGGTGTACACCGCCTTCCGCCCGATTGTAGCTGAGATAGGCTCCAGCACCCCCGCGACCCCGAACGGGACAAGCAGTAGAAAATGGATGGATGGATGGATGGATGGTTCAGGACCCTTTGGAACCTTGTGACAAGGGGTGGCACTTTCGGGACTTCTGCGGTGCTTTTTTGTGGACTCTGGATCTGCCTCCCGGGAGCCTTTTGGCCATGGAGACGAGCTGCTGGGTCTCTGCCACGCCAGAGTTCGTTTGGAGAGACTGGAGAAGATGTGGATGAAGAGACAGGGCTGCGGAGCTACCGCTGAGCGCCGGGACGGACAAGCTTCTCAGTGTCTTGGCTGAATGAGCAGGTGTCGGACACCTCAGTCTCCTTAGACACATCATCGCTCATCCATGCGGACTGGACACTGGCCGGCGGCCGAGAGGGGAGTCGGCTCTCTTGGTTGCTTTGTTGGGTCTGCTCCTGTCTCTGGCCATGCTCCCTCCACCCCAGCAGACGATGGCGTGGAACACCGCAGAGACCACCACAGTGTATATGTTTATTTTACTTTTTATTCATAGCTGTATGTATAAGTGGCTGGTTGTATCAGCTCTGCTCTTTTAATGTATTTTATGTCCTTTGTGTTCTTTGAAGTTTGATGTTTCCCTCTTACACACATGTAAGAGGGATGTGTGCTATGGCTGTGAGTTGTTTTTTCCCTTGGCCTCAGTCTGGACCCCCTCTCCAGGGGCCCAGGCTTAGACCGACCCCCCCCACCCCCCCATTGTTTTCCTGTATGTCACCTTTTCTGTAAGGGGCGCCGAAAGTTGGCAGACCCGTCAGCGATCCTGTTCTGTCTCCCTGTAATGTTTGTCTGATCTTGAATGGGATTGTGCTGAAAATTTTAATTTCCCCTCGGGGATTAATAAAGTATTTCTGATTCTGATTCTGATTCTGATAGTGTGTTTAAAGGTAGGAGGGCAGTGTTGTTGAGTTTGGAAATGACAGCATACAACCGTGACATCATTACAAGTCTCCGTTTGTGCCGTGTACACGCATACGCTAAGCAAAGAGTTTTGAATCTCTACACTTTGGCCTGCGTTTGTAATAGTCTGCCTTTTTAAAGACAAAAGTATGCGTATGCGTGTGGACAAGAGGCCGAAACGTGAGTTTTGACTACTAAACGAGGCAAAATGCCGTAAAAAAATAATAATACAATAAAATAAAAAAAACCTTTACGACGCCTTGAGGCAGAGAAAATTCCTCAAATATATTTTGTAATCGAATTACTCGAGTTACTGCGCAGCCAGGCTACCCCCTGCTAGACCTTCACCACCTGTTCTCCGGCAGACCAAACCGCAACCACCAGCAAGCCCGTTACCACCTGTCTTTCGGTTTGCCTGGCTGCACTCACCAACTCACCAGCACCCAGGCTGGTACCCGAGTCAGCACCAGCTCCCAGGCTGGCCCCCGAGTCAGCACCAGCTTCCAGGCTGGCCCCGAGTTAGCACCAGCTCCCAGGATGGCCCCTGAGCTAGCACTAGCCAATTTTTGGTTGGCCAACGGTTTAAAAAGTAACCACAGAACACTATAGTGTTCTGTGGTTACTTTTTGGTTGGCCAACGGTTTACGTTGTATTGCGCACCCTGACGGCAAGTGTGGGAGTCGGTTCTGAAGTATGAAATAAAGAGACGTAACTTCATCACCTCGCCTGGTTATTGACTCCAACCCAGAATATTATAATATATATAATATAATATATTCAAATACAACAATGAGTAGAAATGAGTGTTATGGGTGTAAATAAATGAACACTGAAATTCAAGTATTTATTTTATTTATATGTATATATATATATAATAAATTACGTATTTATATATAGCTAGAATTCACTGAAAGTCAAGTATTTATTTTATATATATATATATATATATATATAGTGAATTCTAGCTATAAGAATACTCCCCCCCCCCCCCCCCCCCCTCCCCCCAAATCTCCCGAATTTGGAGGTCTCAAGGTTGGCAAGTATGTTTGTATATGATATGAATACACCGCTCCCGGTCAAATTGCTTTTTGAACTCTAGACGTCTCAAAGTAGTTGGTTGAGTGCAATGTATCTTATTTATACCACAGTGGCCTGCAATGTCAATTGTTAAAGGAGAACTGTACTTTTATGGAATTTTGCCTGTTGCGCACAATCCTTATAAGAGACAAGTACACATATATCGGGTTTTTTTTGCATTCTAACTCGTAAATAAACGGAAATAAAAGTCTGCTTACAATGGAGTAAATGGGAGGTCCTTTATTCCGCCCATGAAGCCCTCTAAATCAGTGGTTCCCAAACTTTTTTAACAAAGTACCACCTCAGTGAATGTAAAACTGTATCAATATACATAAATTAAAGATGCATCAATAATACATTTTCAATTGAATCATAGCTCCTGAATCATAATCGTAATCGAATCGGGATGTGCCCAAAGATTACCACCCCTATTAATGACCAACATTAAAATACAGTAGTGTAGTAGGCCTAAGTATTCATTAAAAAACAAGGCACAAGTTTTATTGAACAAGTATATTTAATATTTTTGGCCACATTACACACAGTTTGAACAGTGACACTGTGTTTGAATATAGGAAAACAAAACACCAGGTAATCAGGTCATTCTTTGGTGAAATTCAAGATGGCGGCCACCTACCACTCGTGGTACACCATCCAAAAACCGTCAACAATACTCCATTTACATTTTGGGACCTAAATATTAACCAAGTATTAGTGATATTGTTATTAGAAGCGCTAACACAGAAAAACTATGTTTAGGGGCGCCGTGATCAAATAGAGCCAACTAGCTTGTGCTGCTATATTGACATCATCAGCTGGTGAGCTGCTTTCTCGCCTCGGAGCTTGTGAACGTTTATTCTAGATCATAAATAATCCCTCTCACCTTGATAGTCGAAAGAGGAGGACATAATCCACAAATTGGTCAACTTTGGCATCCAATTTAGACCCGGAAATGGCAAGAGACACGTAAAGACGCTTGGTTTCACCCCTCGTTTTGTCTTCGCAAGGATTATGAGTCATTCTTCATCAATATGGAAATATATCAACCTCCCATAAGTCGGCATCCCAGTGACAGCAGAAATTGTACAGTAAGTGATGTTTTACTATGTTTGTTGGCTCTCATGGAATCTGTAGTGAGTAGTAATCAGTGATGTTGAAGGAAAAAGCGAACGTAGTGTGAAATTAATGCACCGCTGTATGCTTAAAATGATCAAAATACATAAATATTACATGTTATTATCAGGGATGTCGATAAATGCGTTAAAATGTAATATCGGAAATTATCGGTCTCGGTTTTTTTATTATCGGTATCGTTTTTTTTATTTTTTATTTTTTTTATTAAATCAACATAAAAAACACAAGATACACTTACAATTAGTGCACCAACCCAAAAAACCTCCCTCACCCATTTACACTCATTCACACTCATTCACACAAAAGGGTTGTTTCTTTCTGTTATTAATATTCTGGTTCCTACATTAAATACAATACAGTCTGCAAGGGATACAGTCCGTAAGCACACATGATTGTGCGTGCTGCTGGTCCACTAATAGTACTAACCTTTAACAGTTAATTTTACAAATTTTCATTAATTACTAGTTTCTATGTAACTGTTTTTATATTGTTTTACTTTCTTTTTTATTCACGAAAATGTTTTTAATTTATTTATCTTATTTTATAAATTAAAAAAAAAAAGTACCTTATCTTCATCATACCTGGTTGTCCAAATTAGGCATAATAATGTGTTAATTCCACGACTGCATATATCGGTTTATATCGGTATCGGTTGATATCGGTATCGGTAATTAAAGAGTTGGACAATATCGGAATATCGGATATCGGCAAAAAGCCATTATCGGACATCCCTAGTTATTATGAATAAGTGTGTTACTAACATTATATATATATACTTAGAGCGTGTATATAAATCCTTAATGAAGGTCTTTGGATGTTTTTGTTAAGGGCTTTATAGGCAAAATAGAGCGACTCCTGTTGGCACCATTGTAAGCAGACTTTTGATTGCATTGATTTAATAGTTAGAATGCACAAAACAGAGATACATATGCATGCTTGTCTTACATAAAGATTGTGAATGATAGGCAAAATTCCAAAAAAGTGCAGTTCCCCTTTAACCAAAGGTAAAGTGTTAAAAGGTAAACATGGGTGTTGCCGAGGCTTAATAGCTCTCCATATTTGTAGAAGCCCGCCATACTGGCCGACAAAACGTTGACTATCATATGATCCTGCAATCATATACTGTACATATTATCATATGTTTGACACCAGTGCTGTAGACTGCGCAAAAGTAACCATGTTCTTTGTGTTTCAGTGACTGGGAATTCATTTTGTAGATTTATCATAGCATTAACATTGCTATAAAAACTCTATCACAAAACTGTAGGTTCCTATGCACAGTCACGCGCACATCAAATGAAAAATGAATATGTATGTCAGGCAACATAAAAGAGGACCTAATGTGATGTTTACTCGCCTGTCTTTTGTAACGTCACATGACTAGAGAAGACACACTGAAGAATGACACCTTAAACAAATCAACTCTGGAAATCCAACGGAAACATTGATATAAATCCGACAGACATTAATTATTCAAGGCACCAAATGACGGTAATGTAGATAAACAGCCTGGTGCTGTCACAGGGGAATGGAAAGAAAATAGGTTTAAGAGTTGTAGAATATTAGTCACTGCGGCACACAGCGTAACTATAGCACCACGACGACACGTGATGCATTATTATTATTTCAAGTAATAACTCGGTGTCAACCCGCTGGGATCAAACACTTGCTGTTGGACATTTTGTTGCAATAAGAAAGACTGAACAGAATATCAATGGTTTATCTGCAGCTACGTACTAATGCTAAGTAAAACGGCGTGGACGGCGTGGCGCAGTGGAAGAATGGCCGTGCGCGACCCGAGAGTCCCTGGTTTAATCCCCACCTAGTACCAACCTCGTCATGTCCGTTGTGTCCTGAGCAAGACACTTCACCCTTGCTCCTGATGGGTGCTGGTTAGCGCCTTGCATGGCAGCTCCCTCCATCAGTGTGTGAATGTGTGTGTGAATGGGTAAATGTGGAAGTAGTGTCAAAGCGCTTTGAGTACCTTGAAGGTAGAAAAGCGCTATACAAGTACAACCCATTTATCATTTATTTAAAACAATACATAATAATAACACAGAAAGTAAATTATTTTGTGTCTTTTTTAGATTATGTTTCGGATATAGGTCCCTATTATCCCATTTGCGCTTAAGGGTTTTTCTTTGTGCTTAAAGTTACTATGCACATTTCTCCTATTTGTACACTCCCATCCAGCCTCTGGACACTCCCTGCACAAAAGAGGCACAACTGTTTGAAGTTTAGAATTACTAACGAGGCGGACTTTGCCATGACACCTTTTTTATGTGTCAAAATCATGGGACATGGAGTTTTCTTAAAGGGGAACAGAAAAGAGAGCGGATGTATGTCTACAGAATATATTAATTGATGAAAACTGGGCTGTCTGCACTCTTAAAGTGCATGTTGTTGCCAAATGTATTTCATATGCTGTAAACCTAATTCATAGTTGTTAGTTTCCTTTAATACCAAACAAACACATACCAATTGTTGGTTAGAAGGCGATCGCCGAATTCGTCCTCGCTTTCTCCCGTGTCGCTGGCTGTCGTGTCGTTTTCGTCGGTTTCGCTTGCATACGGTTCAAACCGATATGGCTCAATAGCTTCAGTTTCTTCTTCAATTTCGTTTTCGCAACCTGCCTCCACACTACAACCATCCGTTTCAATACATGCGTAATCTGTTGAATTGCTTAAGCCGCTGAAATCCGAGTCTGAATCCGAGCTAATGTCGCTATAAACTTGCTGTTCTATCCGCCATGTTTGTTTGTATCGGCATCACTATGAGACGTTACAGGAAAATGGACGGGTGTATATAACGATGGTTAAAATCAGGCACTTTGAAGCTTTTTTTAGGGATATTGTGTGATGGGTAAAATTTTGAAAAAAACTTCGAAAAATAAAATAAGCCACTGGGAACTGATTTTTAATGGTTTTAACCCTTCTGAAATTGTGATAATGTTCCCCTTTAACACTTCGCACAATTGCGCAGATTTTTTCACTTTAGCACATCGGAGAATAGGGCTCATAGTGCTGCAGTAAAAAAAAAAAAAAAGGGTACCTGTGCATTTACGAGTGGTGTCTTCTTTCTTGGACGTACTGAGAAGCCTGCAGTTAAAATTATCCTCCCAGAATTCAGCAAACCAAACGTTCCTTCGATTGTTCTCTAGCGTGAGTGCGGTGAAGTATTCATCAAACCCTGAGAAGAGAGAATAGAAGAGCAAGCCTCAGTTCCGGGCCAATTATGATCCATTTGGAACCTGCAGGAAATAAAGTGCAGCCCTGCGGTGATGGTGATGGTGTGGTTCTGGCCACCGGTTTTTGAAAGCTAACCAGCAAGTGCCACCTCATCAAACTTTGACCACGGTCTTTTCCTTTCAAGCGCCATGAAACTCTAACCACTTTCTTCTTCTTGGAAATTGCACTAATTAAAAAAAACAGGCTGCATAATAAATAGGGCAGGAAGTGTTAATGGTGCCACAGCCTGTTGCCTGCGGCTGTAAAGTCCTGTTGGTTCTGAGCCCCTTCCTTCACTACATAAAAGCCGGCTGAGATGGATCGAAAGCATGGCGTATTAAAGTAAGGCCAATTTTAAACAGGGCTTTCTGTGGAGCATTTGCATGAAGGGAAACTTGCTGCGACAAAAAAAAAAGAAAGTTTCAAGTTTGTTGCTTTTATTTTTTAGCATAATGTGGGTCAGAATACTGTGCTGACAGAATCGACAATTGAAGCTTTTTTTCCCACTTGCATCAAAGAACATATTTTTCTCTTTTTAAATGTTCATATTTTGAATTCTCTCTGTCTGCGTCCACTCATTATTTGTTGTGTATTATCTGAGTCGTGGGTGGAAACGACTAATCAGACCAGCATGACTCAGCTGCATTTCTTCTCAAAACACCACCAATGGTTCCTAATAATCTTTTGGCACCCCACAGTGTACATCTGTAAGGGCCAGATTTCTCCTAATTAAAAAAAAGTTTGAGTGAAAAGTCTCTCAATTGCATTTACAGTGGCTGCTAGGGATGTAATACAATATATTGCCAAAAGTATTTGCCCACCCATCCAAATGATCAGAATTATGGTGTGGAATTGTTTTTCAGGAGCTGGGCTTGGCCCCTTAGTTCCAGTGAAAGGAATGTTGAATGCTCCAGGACACCAAAACATTCTGGACCGGGAGAAAAATATATACATTTTTTTACATTAAATGTTTTAAAGTAACCTTCCTCTGATTATAATCCCCTCCGCTATTAAGGCAGAAAGGACAATAAATGTCAACACAATCATGAAAAACATTCAAAAAAATCAATGTAAACTAAATTCTAAAATCACTATAAAGACGTATCAATAACCACTTTAAGGTGCAAAAATAAGGAATATTTAAGGAATACTTAATAAAGTGTGAAAATGTATACATAGAGAAACCTTTTTTGCAGGTTTACTGCCAGGAAGTTACATGGTCTGTGTAACATTTAAGTTAGTCTGTTATTCTTATTTAAGTATATAAATGAATTTATGTTATGCAGTAATTATTATTTAAATATTATTGGACACATTATTATTTTAAAGTAGCATATTTGTTCTACTTCATTTTTTTATTCATACAGTCCTGCACTTTAGTTCCTATCTGTTGTTTCTGTACATCCGAATAGGGAACGGATGAAGGTTGAAAAGAAAAGATGAGTGGGGCGAAGGACTATGGTCCGTTTGAAAAACTCCCAAAACTGCCATCCTGTTGAAAAACTCCCAAAACTGCCATCCTGTCAAGGTGACTTTTCCTGTTCAATCCACAATTTATTTGTTCTCTGCAGGACTCATTTTTAGTTATCTTCTCAATCAACAGAATCAACAGCGAGACAGCAAGATGGCGCAACCAAACGTGATAGTTGATACTTTTATGAAATTGGCTGTTTAGCGTGTCCCTCCTATTGTCACTTCCTGTTTTGCTTGGTTGCCAGTACCTTTTTTTTTAATGCAACCCACCATGCTTCAATCTTTCCGGTTTCTTCTGACATTACAAAACATATACATTATAATGTACATCTAACACATCTTTTATTGATAGAGTGTCTATTGCAATATAATTTTATCGGCCCAACCCGAATCAAAACACCCACAATACTGGCAGGCGAAAATGCACATTTAATTATTTTACACACACAGTGTGATTTATCAAGACTAAAACTGTTTTGGGGGAGCTGTTTTTCGTCTTTATTTAGCAAATGTGCATGCAAACTGGCAGTCACCTAGAAATAGCCGTGAGACAGGAGGTGGTCACACTGCAGCTTTGTCCTACGTATGCTTGTCAACATATATGGACAGTCAAAAATAAAAATTATATATAATATATAATTATATAATATAATTATCATTATAATACAAAATTAGATATAGTGTCTATTCAGCAATATTATTTTATAATTGGATAGCTGCTGGATGACATAAGGTGTGATTAAAACTACGGTAATTCAATTGATGATTTTATTTAATGGTGTTCCTTTTTTCATATGTATAGTTTTTTTTTTTTTTTGCAATACACATTTACTTGCGTATGGAACTTTCTAGCACACTGTCACAGTTAATGCCTGATTCTACCACGGCACACCTTCAGCACCATAAACAAGTGGGTTCGTTTGTAGATCGTAGATGATGACATGAAGTTAATGTGCAGTAAATGAATGTCTCCATGGTGAAAGTCACATAGTACATGCAAAATCCTCATTTTAAATATAGCGGTCTGCACCAGTTATCAGATGTACGCGCAATCTTGGTTTATAATCCTGCAACACGCCCACTAATAGTATACATCATTTTGTAGTTTGCACACACTGTTTAGGGTGTGGTATTTTGATCTTAGTAGATCAGGCCCAATATATTGTACACATATTGCTTGACAACACAGAAATTAACACTGATGAACAACCATCCATCAAATACGTTACTGACCGATGCACAAATGAATTCAACATTATCTTTCATGATTTAATGCCAAATTTGTGAACACAACCAAGTGTAAATACATTTTGTGCCTCCATACTTTTGTATTTTTACTGTATTCCTTGTGAGTGTAGCAGGACGTGTGGTTGACCAGACAGCTTTAAAAGTCCACTTCCAGGGATGTTGAATCTTTTTATTCTTGTGGAAAGTATTCCTTCTCAAAGATGAACTGCACTTTTTTGGGAATTTTGCCTATTGTTCACAATCCTTACGAAAGACATGAAGACGGATGTATATATTTTTTTAATGCATTTTAAATAGTAAATAAATGCGATCAAACTTCCGCTTACAATGGATCCTTTGGTAGCCGCTTTATTCTGCCTATAAAGCCCTTAAAAAACATCCAAACACCTCCATTAAGGTTTCACATACTACATTACATATATACTTACATCATGTAACAGGTACATTTATTATAACTTTTCATATCTACGTATTTTGCTCATTTTAACCATATGCGATGCATTAATTTAAAAAATGCATCACAACATTCGCTTTTTTTTCCAACTATATCACTGATTATTACTCACTGCAGACTTCATGAGAGCCAACAAACATAATAATACAGCACTTACTGTACAAGGTCTGCTGTCATTAGAATGCCGACTGCAAGGATACTCATACATTCCTATTTAGATGAAGAATGACTCATAATCCTCGCGAAGAAAAGGGTAGTGGAACGCCTTTTTGTGTCGTTCTCGCCATTTCTAGGTCTAAATTGGCTGTCCAAGTGTACCAATTTGTCGGAATACCTCCTCATCCTTCTACTATCCAGGTGAGAGGCATGAGTTATGAGCTAAAATAAAATTTGACGAGCAAGGAAACAAGGAAGCAGCTGATCATTCGATCATGTCAACATTGGCACACAGGCCTGTGATCACGGCGCCGCTATAAACAGTTTGTCTGCGTTAGCGCTCAAAAAAACAATATCACTAAAACGTGGTTAATATTCAAGTCACACAATGTAAATGGAGTATCGTTGGCGGTTGGATTGTTCACCCACTAATAGGGAATGTGAGCTGGGTTTAGACAGTCGTGAGACAGGTTAGTTTTACCCTACTGATGATGTGTTGTTGCAAAAGTAATCCATGATAACTTCAAGTTATCATGCTCCTATACCTGTAAAGTTTTGCTATGTGTTTTATGGGTGCAATAGACATAGAGGACTTCCTATTGGCTCTGTTGTAAGCGGACTTTTGTTGACAACTACTTACGACTTAGAATGTATTAAAAACAATACATTCGTTGTCATGTCTTTCATAAAGATTGTGAATGATAGGCAACATTCAAAAAATAGTGCACTTTTTTTTCCTTTTTTTGGGGGGGGGGTGTTAAAGATGATAAAAAAAACGCATGGAAGATGCGGCAAATGGGAATCACCGTTGTAGCCTTCAAAGCCCTCTAAGACAACTTCAAATGCCTCCATCAATGTTTTATATACACACTGCAAGTCTTTATATAATGTAGTAACAGACACAGTCATAACAATATGTTTTATGTACAATATTTACCGTATTTTGGTAATTTTAGTCATTGCCGGAACTAAATCTTCGCATTTATTTCCGTTTCCATAGCAGCGCACGTCTGACTTCTGGCAACAACCCCCTCCAGATACAAACACGCGAGTTTGTTTTAATCATGGCAGATTCGGTAACAAACAATGAACATGACTATTTTTGGACAAATGAGGAGTCGCAACATTATATTTTTTAATCTGAATATATGGAGGATGAACTACTGCTTCTATGAGCCAGCATAAAAGAAGAGTTAGATGTTGGAGCAGACAAATCCAAGAGAATGAGGTGAAAGTGACTGGAAACTGCAAATTGTGGAATTTGAAGCCATGCTATTTCGACATAAATGGAGTGCTTACCCCCCAAAAAACGGAAAACATGTTTCTGGCCAGCTTGACCAAACAGGCAACTGTCCATCGAATGAGTCACACTTTATATTGATCTTGATACACACAGTATGACATGCATGTATGCTACATACGATGCCTGGCTAGCTGTGTACAAACAAAACATGAAATACTAATGCTAATACTTTACGATACTGTAATATGATTGTTCATGTTTTACAGTCAGCACAGATTGAATGTTGTGGATTTCAAACTCAAACGCGTTTCGTGCTGACGTAGAAGCTATCTTATCTCTTGCCGTGGTTAACTTTGACGGGTAATACCGTAACACGCCGATGTGTTACTATGTTACAAAAAATAGTTACTCAGTGTTCGCTCTTACAAGAACATTTTCGCTACAATGTGGTTATTATACAGGTTACGAAACCTAAATGAAGTATTGTTGACGGTTTTTGAATGCATTTTTAAAGTGATTAGTGGTATAATTGATTGCTCTCATGAGCTGCATTGGTATAGCCACAAAGAACGAGACAATTTTTACAAGTTAGAATGCAAAAAAAACCTTTTTGTTTTCTTGTGTCTCAGGGTTGTAAACGATAGGCAAAATTCCAGAAAAAGTGCAGTTCCCCTTTAAGAGAGTACAAATATATTCCTTGACATTGTTTTTTGATCACATCTGGCTTGTATACTCAGCTCTAAACCTTAACAATGCTCTGACATCTGTAGAGATTAATGTGTGCTTTTCAATAGTGTGGCCCCGAGCAAAATGTTGCATGGTTACAATCCAGCAATTTATGTAATCAGAAAATGTTAAGTCAAAAGACAACATTGAAATATTTTCTTCCTTTTTGCTTCATTTTGATATTGTAGACCTAGCCACATGTCATGGTCTAAAAAGTAAATTGTTGAAACCTCAAGCTAAATATGTCAGGCAAACAAGATGCTCTGATGACTTTGGGTATCTGATTAATCCCACAGAGAAGCAACAGTGGGCAATGTGACCTTGATCTCCCTCCTCCCAGCCAAATACATGTGTGCATCAAGGTCATTGATGCTCTCCGAGGAATGTGGAACGTCATCGAAAGAAATTGCCAGCTGAGGCAGAAATAGATGAGACAGGCTAGGAAATGAGGGCGCGCCCAGAAGGTAAATCAACATATTGTATTTTATCAAAAATTGTATCTTAAAATGCATGAAACATCTTGCATTCAATTCTAGCAAGGTAGAGTAATCATATGCTAATGTTTAAGTCAGTGGCCCATGAGAGAGATGGCAATGAAGATATGGATGTGAAGTTGCACACTTAAAGCAGCAATAGTCATACGTTCATGTCTTGAGAGAAGAAATGGCTTCTCATATTCACTTGAAAACATCAGCAATTGTTACATAATCTTCAGCTGTGTTCAGTGTGCTTTTAGATGCTGCATGCGACATAATTAGCTACTTAAACCCCATAATGTGTGTGTCCAGTACCAATCACAAGTACATTGTAGTTACATTATTGCTTTGTAAAGTGTTTAACAGCCTATGAAATCATTCAACAAGTAAAGTATTACATTTCATTTAAAGCATCAGTGCCAAACAGGCAAGTTCTTTAACAATACATTTCATCTTGCATGTTGACATGCAACATGAAAAGTGTGTGTAAAGAGGCCACAGCATTATGTACACTTGTGGCATCTAATGAGTCTAAGTGTTGTAATTAAAAAAAAAAAAAAAAAATGTCTTTACAAATTACCAGTAAGTATTTATATTCTGTCGTATAGCTGAATGAGGTAACAACAATATTTAAAACATCTTTTAAGTATGACTTTGTGCTGTGGCCTTACTGCTAACTATAGCTAAAACAATAATACCGGTAGTCTAGTATTGATCACAGTTTGCAGTGTGGTAAAAATGTTGTGAACTGTTAAAAAAAATGCAGGGTTAGCGCATATTTTTTTAGAAAAAGTAAAAGTAAAATTAACATAAATGTTTTCATCATTAAATACAGTGCAGTAATTTGCATTTAAGACTCTGGGATGTGTGTGAGTGTTTAATATTTTTCAAAAGATGACAAGCAGACACAGGGATGTAGATTCTGAGGATGGTGCAAACCTTACACAATTATTTGAGTCAGAATATCAACAAGTTTATCATTTTAAACTTGATGTGATTATTTCAAATCTGTTCTAATTCTTCCACATGGCTAAAATTAGTTATTGTTATTCATTATATGTAATTAAATAGAAATAGAAACAGCAAAAGGCCTCGTCTCAACAAAACACAGCGACAATATTGATGCACTGCGACAGCCTGTGTGTGTACCTTTGATAGAGGAGCGCTTGGGCAGTATGGTGATGGCTCCCACTGCTACATCCTCGAGCTGGTGGATGGGGCTGCTTTTGGTCCCCCAGCTGTCAGATCCAATCCAGAGGAAATGGCCCCCGTGATTGGCCCTTTTAGTGGCATTCAGAACTCCCCTGCAGAATTGGGAGAAAGCACAATGCAATCTAACCTTTTACACCAAATGATGCTACTGTCTTGTCTAGACTTTTAGTTGATGTCGTTGCATAGAATACTAAAAAGGGAGAACAAACTTTATACAGTAGATATAATGACAACTGCTCGAATAATTTGTCAATACCTGACAATGTTTTAAATGTCAAATTTGACTTGTGTTCTCCACTATGATATTACAGAGAGCAGATATTCGATTCTGTGTTTCTTTGCGCAGATATTTCCCAAAGGGAGGTGTAATTGACACAATACTTGTGTCATTTACTTGCGGTCTGTATTCCCTGCGTACTTCGTCTTATGTTTGTGGTGTCGAAGGCATGTGTGTGGAACAGACTTGCTGCATGCATGGTAAATCTTTGCCTGTGGCTTGTCTACAGGAGCTGCCACTCAGAGATTAAAGAGTGTAACATAGTAACACATCAGCACGCCTGAATGGCATGGAAGACGCCACCATGTGCAAGGCTGCTCACCGTATGTCTTCTTCATTGGCAAAGATGATGACTGCCCTGGAGTGTTGGGTTTCCAGTAGTTGTTGAATGGCTTTGTCGTAATCCTCCAGCTTGGGGTTGTGAGGAATTTTCAAAGACTGGGCGATGCAGATTCCACCCCGTGATCCTATAGAATAGAATAAAAACAAACAACAACAGTAAGGTTCTGAATATGTGTTTTTAGTTAAGACCTCTTAAGGCCCAAGCTGTTTGTTTACATGTTTGTTTTTATTTATCTTTGCTATTTGGGCTTATTGGACCCTAAATAGAATAAAAATTAAGAATCATCTTTTTATATGATGTACTTAGTCCATAAGTAACAAACGTGTACTTCATGTTTAGTGCATACTTGCCAACCTTGAGACCTCCGATTTCGGGAGGTGGGGGGTGGGTGGCGTGGTCGGGGGTGGGGCGGGGTCGTGGTTGGGGGCGTGGTTAAGATATATATATATAAGAAATACTTGACTTTCAGTGAATTCTAGCTATATATATATATATATATATATATTTTATTACACACATATATATATATATATATATATATATATATATATATATATATATATATATATATAAATAAAATAAATACTTGAATTTCAGTGTTCATTTATTTACACACATATACACACACATAACACTCATCTACTCATTGTTGAGTTAAGGGTTGAATTGTCCATCCTTGTTCTATTCTCTGTCACTATTTCAGAACACACACATTATACAAATATACATTATAAAATCAATAAGAAAACGGGAGCTCTAATTTGGGAGGCTGAATTAGGATCAGAAGTTCCTATATAAACATTGCGCACTCACGTCGCCTTTGTGTATTGATTACTGCAGCTGTGCACTGGATTCATTCACAAATACAAACTACAACTCACAAACACTTTAGAGTTAGGCTCCACCATCAGAATGTGTACTTAAACTTATAAAGATCACATGGATATTATTCAGTGAGTTGATTCACCAAAACTAACCTGTTATACAGGAGGAAAAAGCACACAGGACGTTTCAATTGTTCACAGACTGGTCGCTCTCATCAGAATGACAAGACACTTCCGGTCTGCAGGTGATAGCATTCAATTGGGAAGAAACGCCCTACTGCCTCCTACTGACCAATGTGAATACTGATAAATGTGTAATGACAGCTCCAAAAACGAATTCAAACCACAAAATAAAATAAATAAATCAACACAAAAATGTGACACATTATGGGTGGGTCACATATGCATGTACAGTAAATGGCAGTATTGTCCTGTTTAAAAGTGTCACAACATTGCTGTTTACGGCAGACAAACTGCTTTACAGTAGACGAAAACTTGACTGCTGTTGTTGTGTGTTGTTACCGCGCTGGGAGGACGTTAATGAAACTGCCTAACAATAAACCCACATAAGAAACCAAGAAGTCGCCCTCGATCATTAGCTGTTTATATTGTGGGAAAGCGGACGTGTGAACAAGCTGTCAACACGTCACTCAGGTCCGCATGGAGCTGGAGGGGGCGTGGCCTCCAGCTCCGCCTGAATTTCGGGAGATTTTCGGGAGAAAATTTGTCCCGGGAGGTTTTCGGGAGAGGCGCTGAATTTCGGGAGTCTCCCGGAAAATCCGGGAGGGTTGGCAAGTATGGTTTAGTGACATGCTAATTCTTATTTTACACTTTTTTTTTCCAAATTCCATTGTATGTTATACTCTTCTGACACCACCAGATGGCAGTATAAGTGTCCACATAAGCACATAAGACCCCAATTCAGTAGTGTACACAATTTTGGAAATAAGAGCAAAAAGGTGCTGTCCACGCATGTGGCCAACTAAGCCTTTAGAGGTTTTTAATAGTAATCTTACAGCACACACTGACTTACTACAATCGAGTGAACTCTAATGCCAACTAGCAGCATACTGTTTATCTGTATACAATGCAATATCATTTTTCATAGCTGGGCAAAATGTAATCTGTGCAACATCGTACCAATGTGCAATAACCCAACTAATTTATTTTTTTTAGACTTGTATATAGCACTCTACTTCTTGCACTGTTTTTAAAAGACATTTTATACTACTATACTTTTTTATTTTTATATTTATGTAGCTGTAAATAATCTAGAGCAGGTCTATTTAACTGGCGGCCTCGGTTTCAAATCTGGCAATAGAATGACATCATACCAGCTCAAGAGTTCTCCACAGACAAAAAAACGTTCAGCATTTTCCTAAAACACTGGACTGCTCCTGTTCTATTGAGAACATCAGGACCACTGTGAACACATTGGCAGGCCCTTGACTTTAACCTTGACAATTTAACCTTGCTAGCAAACATGGGGTCCAAACGTGTGATTTACATAAGTGAGGCACCACTTTAAGTCCTCTCCGTTTTGGCAGTTACCCATACACATGTTTTCGTAATGTGATTTATGCATACTTGCCAACCTTGAGACCTCTGATTTCGGGAGGTGGGGGGTGGGGAGGGGGAGGGGGCGTGGTCGGGGGTGGGGCGGGGGCGTGGTTGGGGGTGGTGACGTGGTTAAGAGGGGAGGAGTATATTTACAGCTAGAATTCACCAAGTCAAGTATTTCATATATATATATATATATATATATATATATATATATATATATATATATATATATATATATATATATATATATATATATATATATATATATAATAAGAGAAATACTTGAATTTCAGTGTTCATTTATTTACACATATACACACACATAACACTCATCTACTCATTGTTGAGTTAAGGGTTGAATTGTCCATGCTTGTTCTATTCTCTGTCACTATTTTTCTAACCATGCTGAACACCCTCTCTGATGATGCATTGCTGTGTAGCACGCACAAAAGTGCTTTCATCAAATGCGCTAGAGTCTGGAATCTTCCATCTTTCCCTAGCATGGCCCAAACCCGGTCAATCTTTGCTTCCTGAGGAAGATCATCACTGCTAAGCACTTGGTAGTCCACTACTTCTTCCCGGAGGCTATCCAGGTCCAACCGCAGCTGCGGCTTGGAACTTACAAGCGTATTTCTTCATCTTACTCGTCGTCAGTGTCGCCATGGCTGTATCTTCCTCGTTCTTCTGCTTCGTCTCCTTGTTGTGTGCGCAGTTGTGCAGTGCACTCTCTAAAAGCCCAAGATGTTATTGTCACATATGCATGTACAGTAGATTGTGATGATACCGGGTAGAAGGAGACGGCACTGAGGCTGGGAGAGTGTTTAGCCTGGAGCGTATTTATTCAAAAGGAAAATCTATATCTCTATATAAATATGTATATTATTATATATTATATTGTATAATATATTATATGATATTATATGATATTATATTATATATTATATTATATTATACATATCAATATATGTATATATTAGATGTGTATGTAACCAAACAGGAAATGGGTGTCAGACTATGTGTAGAATTTAACTTGAGAGTTTCACCGTAAGTGTTGGAGGTGCGTGTTGAGAGGAGCGGTGCTGTCAGACAAGGGCAAGGCAGGCAGGGCTTGTCCAGGGGCGGTAGTGTGGTCGGGAGGCAGGAGCGAGTCGTAGTAGTCCGGGGGCGAGCGAGGAGTCGAGAACCAGGAAGCACGAGGAAGACAGGGAAGATCCAGAAGCACACGACACACAGCGTGACTCGGGGACGCACACAGGGAGGGTACGATGTACAGATTGCTACGTTCTGGCAAAGGATCTCTGGTGGCGGTTGTTTAAGTAGTCGTCCCTCTCATCATCATGATTGAAGATGGAACGCAGCTGCCTGCAGGAGCTTGAGTGACGCGCGCGCGAGCGCGCTTGGAGGTGCGCCTAGCGCAGCTCCCAGATGATTGCGCACTGGTGTGCGTCTGGGCCGTGACAAAGATGGCAGTATTTCCCTGTTTAAGAGTGTCACAACATTGCTGTTTACGGCAGACGAACTGCTTTACGGTAGACAAAAACGTGACTGCTGTTGTTGTGTGTTGTTATGCGCTGGGAGGACGTTAATGAAACTGCCTAACAATAAATCCACATAAGAAACCAAGAACTCGCCCTCGATAATTCTACAGTTATAACGTCATTGGGCAGGCACGCTGTTTATATTGTGGGAAAGCGGACGTGAAAACAGGTCAGGTCCGCATGGAACTGGAGGGGGCGTGGCCTCCAGCTCGGCCTGAATTTCGGGAGATTTTCGGGAGAAAATTTGTCCCGGGAGGTTTTCGGGAGAGGCGCTGAATTTCGGGAGTCTCACGGAAAATCCGGGAGGGTTGGCAAGTATGGATTTATGTAACTAAGTTGTTGCTATAGCTGTTTTACTTCATGCAGGCAGTAGTCATGTGTTTCACTTAGTTGTACTACTAGTCTTCCTCAAGGTTCCATTATAGGTCCTCTCTTTTTCATTATTTGGGCTTTTCAACTGGAAGTGCGTAAGTTAAAAAATCTTGTGAGACTCACATTTTTACAGCAGAGTCTTAATGTTGAAGACAGGAGCTGCTTCAACGTCATTGTACATGTGTATAATTGCAATAAAATACACTCTATTTGTATTGAAAGTTTCAGGGAGGTATTGATGTAACATTAATATTGTTGGAAATCACCTTGATGTACAACTCCAATCCATCATACTGAAAGACGTTGCAACATGTAATACAGCTAAATAAAACACATCAGTGCAATGAAGTGCAGTTTAAAACCACAGTAAGCTACACCAAAAACACTAATAAACATATTGTTAAAAACATTATTATTAATATCTAGTGCAGGTCTAATCAATCGCCAGTAAGTTCTTTTTTTACATCTTGGCAATGACCGACACACCAGAGCAACATGCCATAAATCACATATTGCACCCGACTGAACACCAGAATCTGTTTCTTAGCGTGAGAGAGTGATAAACAAAATCCGTGACAACAAATTCAATAATCTTCAACGGGTACATAAAGTTATTGATTTTATGTTATGGATTTGTCATTGCCCTTTTTTAAAGACTTTATCTGACATTGAACTCTCATCTAATCAGCGTTTACATACAGTAATCACAAAGAGAATATCATTACTGACAATTAATCATTTTTAGACAGGTCACCATTAGAGATGGGCCGATAAATGCTTTAAAATGTAATATCGGAAATTATCTGTATCGTTTTTTTTAATTATCGGTACCGTTTTTTTTTGTTTTGTTTTTTTTAAATTAAATAAACATAAAAAACACAAGATACACTTACAATTAGTGCACCAACCCAAAAAAAACTCCCTCCCCCATTTACACTCATTCACACTCATTCACACAAAAGGGTTGTTTCTTTCTGTTATTAATATTCTGGTTCCTACATTATATATCAGTATATATCAATACAGTCTGCAAGGGTTACAGTCCGTAAGCACACATGATTGTGCGTGCTGCTGGTCCACTAATAGTACTAACCTTTAACAGTTAATTTTACTCATTTTCATTAATTACTACTTTCTATGTAACTGTTTTTATATTGGTTTACTTTCTTTTTTATTCAAGAAAATGTTTTTAATGTATTTATATTATTATTAAATATTATTTTTAAAAGGACCTTATCTTCACCATACCTGGTTATCCAAATTAGACATACTAATGTGTTAATTCCACGACTGTATGTATCGGTATCGGTTGATATTGGCATCGGTAATTAAGAGTTGGACAATATCGGAATATCGGATATCGGCAAAAAGCCGTTATCGGACATCCCTAGTCACCAATAATGAGTTTACACAAGATCAAAGGTCCTGACTGCGTATGTGCTTAGCTAAATAGCAGCCACACTTTTCAAACTGCATGAATCCAATTTACTTCTGATTGTGGGATAAAGGAGATATATCATATATTAAAACAGTAGAACCGGTTGAATAAACAAATAACGCAATCACCTGTGGGATTGTAACAGCAAGCCTCCTCTTGGTCAGCAGCTTGCATCCTGAATCAACAGCAAAGCTTTACCCAAACCAATTAAATTGTTCTCCCACTCAAGCTTTTTAATAGCCTATCCAACGACGTCTCAGTTTGCATTTCTCTGAGTAGACAGATAAATGGAAGTAAACTCCTAATTGCCAGTCTCCTCTGGCTCATTACTTTGATGCAAACAGTTTTTTGGCTGGCAGAGAATGCATCTCCAAATTTGGTTTGGATGGTGGCATTTTTTGTCAAGCTAAAGAAGGACAATTGCTGAACTCTTTGCCAACTCTCTTTCTCTAAGAATCAGCAGGCATGTGAAAAACGATTCTCAAAGTGCCTGTAGACCTGTGGGATGACTTCTGTTATCCCCCAAGTGGACTAAACCTCAACATAAGGTGCCCACCAATGGGTTTGGCTACTGCTAAAGGGTTTGTGGTATCTGTTAAACGGAAACAAGCTCTGTGCCATTTGTGCAGTCAAGTCAGGGTTGTAGGTCTCCTAGCGATGACGCTAAAGCTCAGCTTCTGCAAAGAGATTACAGCCTGAAAGCTTATATTATGACACCCAACGCACTTAACATCTGATACTAGCACATTAGCAGCACCTTTTTTGCAGGGGCCAATCAGTCTGCAGGTAGTTATCTCACCCATCCATTTCACAGGCTAAAAAAAAAGATAATATTCTAAGAGTTTGGGTCTCATGAAAAAGCATAATGACAAACACCCTAAAGGCATGTGATGAACAGTAATGGTGCTATAACAGCCTTGAACCAAAATAAATTAGGGTCTCATGTTAGTCAATATTGCAGAGAGAGCATGAGAGAGAGACCACAGGAAGGGCCGATGAAGATTAGAAGCATTGGGAGACGATTTTGTCTTCAGAGCTGGCTGTTGCTGACCAGCTGTAGCAAGATGGTGTCTGAATTATTGAATGGCTTTGAAACACCTCATCTGTCAGTCAGTCAGTCAAGTAGTCAGAGAGGCAGGCCTGATGAAAATTTGAGTGCCGTATCTGTACTTGCAGAATACCGGGGTGTGTGTCGGACCGCCTCCGCCTGTCAACGCAAAAAGAAAAGAGAAGGAGAATCTTGGGCCCAGACCGGCGGGTGGAGAGGAGAGCTGCCTGTCTTAGTTGGGGAGCGTGATGTGAAAAATGTCAACCTTACTAGCCTTACTCGTTCTTCCGTGCTTTTTTTTTCAATGTGACACTATTTTCACTCAGAGGGGTAAAAGAAAAATATCACAGGCAAAATGTGTGACAATTGAGACCCAGTGGGTTTTTCACGTTGCCATTGCAAAGCGGTCTTGGCACGCGCCATCTCACTGTCGAGCACACTTTGTTGGGGTTCTAGAAACAGTAACGCGTTACACTTGACGCACTGTTATTCATTGACTGGTTGACACGGAGTAGGGATAACAATGAGCAACTATGCAATAATCAGTTGTATTTACAGTTTGTACAGAAGCTAGTTAATGGGCACTGTCTGGATACATAAATAATTGTGTTATTCTTAGAACTTAATGTAAGAAGGGTCAGGCAATAAACTGAAGAGCTTGTGAAAAAAATGTGCTGTCAAACAATAATTTATTGTAAGCAAATTAATCACACTTTGGAATGTTTTAAATCCTAAACCATGTGTTTGCATTATTTAAATTAACCTAAAAAAGACCCCTATATTTGTACACAAATGCAATTTTATAGTCGAATGTCACACAATAAAGTTTTAGTTGATTGCACGTTATTTTGTGTAATTAATCACATGCCTTAATGCGTGAACTTTGACAGTCCTAGTACCAATACTGTGAAACCTCTAAATTCCAATAGTTTTTTAACCACTGCATGGTTCTCATTAGAACCACAGGTAAACAGGATTCCACCTCACCTGACTGTGGGTGAAAAGTGGGGTACACCCTGGACTGGTCACCAGTCATTCATAGGACATATAGGCAAACTAACAACCATACACACTCACATCCACACACTGTAAAAAAAAAAAAAATACAAAAAAAATAAAATAATAATATCTGCAAAATTTACAGTAAAATACCGACAGCTGCGGTTGCCAGGAATTCACCGTAACACAAATTAGGGCCACTTTTAGCGTTACCACTCAGCCCTATCTCCAGGTGCATGTCTTTGGATGTCGGGGGGAACCAAAGTACCCAGAGAGAACCCACGCAGTCACAGGGAGAACATGCAAACTCCACACAGAAAGACTCCCAGCCCGAGAATCAAACCCAGGACCTTCTCACTGTGAGGCACGAGCACAAACTATTGCCCCACTGCATCTAGCATCTGCCTGTGTTTCTGAGCTATGTGAGCAGTACATGAGGATTTTAACTTGAAAGTGTTTGTACAACCTTTCACTGAACAACTCATAACATGACCTTCCGCAACATGTTCCTTCAAGTGAGCTATTAAAAATTAGCCTTAAATGCTCCGTATCTTTTCAATAGCTGCTTGCAGCCAGTTCTAACACACTTAAACATACAGCGTGGTTTATTTAGACATAACCCCTCAATCTTTAAAATGACTTGCCACAAAAATACAGGAAAACGTGTTGTTAGCCACAAGTTAACTAGGCTAATGCTTTAACTCAAACCCCTAAAACAATAAAGGTATACTGTGAATTTAAATGTAAAATATGCAAATCTTTAATTTAGTTATAATAAGATCATACATTTTAGAGTATGTGCATGCTTGTGATATTACAGTATTTGCAAATGCATTGTACAATTTTTCTTTATTTTCACAGTAAAGTCCTGTGTTTTGTACGTATTATAACCATAGTAATTTAGGTTATCTACTGTTTTTTGGTTTACAGGAATCCACTGCATTTACTACTCTGATAAACACGGTCATTTTTTACAGTGCACCTATGGACACTTTAGAGTTGAATTTGCCTAACACATACATTTTTTTGGAGTACCTGGGGAAAACCCAGACAAGCAATTGACTTACCTGCTTGGACGTTAAGCAGTTCCGAATATAATTGACATTGGGAAAATATGCCCTTTAAGTCTCAAAACTCAGTATTAGCCAGAAGTGGATGTGGAAGATATCACACAACAGCTCAGTTCAGATATTAGTTTTGATCATGTGCTTGTTTATTTGAATCATTATTTTCTTCTTATAACACATATTCTAAAAGAAGTCCCATCCTCAAAAAGTGTTGTTAAGAGAAGCAGAATGTGAGAAACGTTTTTTTTTTTACATTAGTTATTAAGTCAAATGTGTGAGGTGCATCGCTGGTGCACTTTGCGACAAAATGCATTGTACCTTCATTATCATATTTAAAGTGAATATGTGGGTGTTTAATTGCTTTAATTTGTTAATATTAATATGGCTTAACATACTTTTACAGATGTGTGACAGGTAACAGGATTAATGTAAGTAACAAACGACAGTCAAAGTCGTAAAACTTTAAAGATGGCTCTGCAGTGTGTTCTTTATATGTCCTGTATTCCTTATAAAATAATTAGTTTTAAAATCAGAGGCTGGCCAACACATTGTGTTTGACTTTACAGGTTCCACTTAAGATGTATTACAAACAATGTGATTTGATGATGTTTGTGTTTTTTGTCTACACATAACTTCAGCACACAGGACTTTATTGAATTGGTTGTTAAGTCACATTGTCTCACTGCTATGATATCACAATATGTATGTAGTTGATCAATTGCAAAGCACCGTGTTGAGCTGAAATTAAGAGGGCTATTTTAACTGCACCTAATCACGTACGGATGACCATCAAACAGCTTGGTGTCATCACACTGTGTGTATTGAGGTGGCATACCCCCTGCTCCCTTTGTGATTATAACACAGAAGCCAGTTTAATGATCATGATGGCTAAACGCTTGGAAGTTCCTTCTTAATCTGTCAACGGGGCCATAGGTCATGCAGTGCATTAAAGCGGTTCAATTATTCACCCTCACCCTCCTTTCCTCTTAGATACACTACATTGCCAAAAGTATTTGGCCATCTGCCTTTACTCACATATGAACTTGAAGTGCCATCCCATGGAATTGTCCAAAATGTTTTGGTGTCCTGGAGCATTCAAAGTTCCTTTCACTGGAACTAAGGGGCCAAGCCCAACTCCTGAAAAACAACCCCACACCATAATTCCTCCTCCACCAAATTTCACACTCGGCACAATTCAGTCCGAAATGTAGTGTTCTCCTGGCAACCTCCAAACCCAGACTGGTCCACCAGATTGCCAGATAGAAAAGTGTGATTCATCAGTCAAGAGAAAGCATCTACATGCTCTAGAGTCCAGTGGCGACGTGCTTTACATCACTGCATCCGACGCTTGGCATTGGACTTGATGATGCATGGCTTAGATACAGCTGCTCGGCCATGGAAACCCATTCCATTAAGCTCTCACATGAAGTAAGGAGCTCTGTAGCAACCGACTGTGCATAAAGTCTTTGCACTATGGGCTTCAGCATCCGCCAACCCCTCTCTGTCAGTTTATGTGGCCTACCACTTGGTGGCTGAGTTGCTGTTGTTCCCAATCTCTTCGGTTTTCTTATAATAAAGTTGACTTTGGAATATTTAGGAGCGAGGAAACATCACGACTGGATTTGTTGCACAGGTGGGATCCTATGACAGTTCCACGCTGGAAATCAGTGAGAGCGGCCCATTCTTTCACAATTGTTTGTAGAAACAGTCCCCATGCCTGAGTGCTTGATTTTATACACCGGGCCTAATGATTAGGACACCTGATTCTCATCATTTGGATGGGTGGCCGAATACTTTTGGCAATATAGTGTATGAAAATGCACTCTGTGCCAAAGAATCAAGTTTCACCATTTTGCTTTTTCAAAATTGAAGGCTCTCAATGGATTTGACCTCCCACTTGTCTACTCAACACCACGCGAAGCCAAACCTCAGTGGGAGCCTAAATGCTGAAAATTCCATTTATCACCTTGACAGTGAAAGAAGGCTATTTTTTTCTCCTTCAGTCTTTGATCCTGAATAAATGGGAGCACATCAAAATGAGGTGACGTGCGGATGGCATCCGTGTTTTTCGCATCCTTCTATTTCCTGCATGCTGTTACTCTGCCAGTCTGAGGCTTGGCAATGGCATTAGGGCACGCAGAAAATATCATGCTCTATTTTACACCATTTTCAGAAGCATCAGGCTTCCTCCCCACATCGCTATGGCTGCTAACTAACACTACTCTCCGAGGGAATATTGGCAACTTGCTACAATCAATTCCACTGTGCTATTTTGTGGGAGGTTTTCTTCAAATGTCCAGACAGGGCAGTGAAACAGACAAACAAGATTTATCTCTGTCAGATTCACCTGGAGCCAAACATAAGGTCTGCAGTGGAACAGTGTCTCAACCAGGCAGAGGATGGAAAGAAGAGAATAGAAAAAAAAACAAGAGATCGATACAAGCTGACCATCACTCTACACTTGGCTCGAGGAATAGGGCAGCCATATTGCATTAGTCCGCGAGATGGTTCTCCTTGAAGTGGTGAAGTGAGAATCGTACTCATGCCTTTGGCATTCAAATAGGGCAGCCACAAACAACGTCTCAAGGTCTTGTACATCAGCAAAGATGCTGCAACAATAACAAAGTCTTGTGTGAATTGTGTAATTATAGCTCACTTGCCATTCTGGGTTCGAGTTGCTCAAAATACAACAAATCACAACAATTACACAATTAATACGCATTAAAAGTTGCAAAATGGCTGTAACAGCAAAAAAAGAAGTGGATGTTTTTTATGCACTCTCACTAGTAAATAAATGTGCCCAAAAATCCGCTTGCTATGGAGCATACAGGAGTCGCTCTAGTCTGCCTTTAAAGCACTTAAAAATACACTCAAACACTACCATGAGGCTGTAAGTATACAGTATATATGATGTAATAACGGGCACATAATAATGTGTAATATTTACATATGTTGCTCATTATAATCATATGGTGCAGCATTAATTTCATAAATGCATCACAACAGTCACTTTTTCCTTCCACAACATCACTGATTACTCTTCACTGCAGACTTCATGAGAGTGGACAAATGTTATGTAACACCACTTACTGTACAGTGTCTGCTCTCACTGGGTTGCCGACTGTTAGGATGTTGATATATTCCCGTTTAGATGAAGAATGACTGAGAAAAGAGGGGTTGACAGAGTGTTTTTTGGAGTCTTTTTTTTGCCATTTACGGGTCTAAGTTGGCTGTCAAAGTGTACCAACAGCTCATTTTAGTAAATCGATCTTACACTAAATCAAATTGCATTGAATCGTTCTGTTCTGTGAATTAACTATTTTTGAATCGCACCGTAACCCATGTATCGCGATGCAAATAAAATTGTCCATCACAAAGAGATTTACATTCCTAGCTCCTGTTGGCTCCATTGTAAGCTGACTTGGATTTATGTGTATTTAAGAATTAGAACGCAATACAAAAAAGACATTTGTGTTCTTGTCTCTCATAAGGATTGGGAGCTATAGGCAAAATTCCCCAAAAAAGTGTAGTTCCTCTTTAAGCACCCTAAGAATGTGTCTAGTTGTTTTGTTTTGCTTAGTATTCAATGACACTATACAAGGCAAACCAAAACCTCATGATATCAAAACATTAGTATTCCGATAATTAGCATAATTCATAGTTAAATTGTAATTTTAGCCACCTGAATTAGAACTGCCTGCATTAATCATATTTACTTCAGAGACTGTAAACCTTTATAGCCAGTAGGGCTAGGCCAGGGGTCGGCAACCTTTACCAGTCAAAGAGCCATTTTGACCAGTTTCGCAAATTAAAGAAAACAATGGGAGCCACAAAAATCTTTTGAAATTTAAAATGAAATAACACTGCATACAACGTTTTTTTTTTGCTTTGTGCTATGTATAAACCAAGGGTCTCAGACACGCGGTCCACACCTTAATATGAAAATTGAATGTTAGTGCGGCCCGCAAGTTTTATATGAATGGCGCTTGACAGTGTCATACTTGTCAACCTTCCCGATTTTTCCGGCAGACTATGAATTTCAGGGCAACTATTCTCTCGAACGTGCCGTGATGGTACTGCATTTAGCGCCCACTACAACCAGCGTGCCGGCCCAACCACACGTTGTATGGGGCGTCTGCTTGCTCACGTAAGTGACAGCAAGGCATACTTGCTCAACAACCACACAGGTCACACTGACGGTGGCGGTATAAAAATCTTTAACACTCTTACTAATAATGCGCCACACTGTGAACCCACACCAAACAGGAATGACAAACACATTTCGGGAGAACATCTGCACCGTAACACAACATAAACACAACAGCACAAATACCCAGAATCCCATGCAGCCCTAACTCTTCCGGGCTACATTATACACCCCCGCTATTAAACCCCGCCCACCACAACACAGTGGGGGGGGGGGGGGGGGGGGGTGTTGATGTGTGAGGGTGCAGGGTTGGGGTGGGGGCAGGGTTTAGTGGTAGCAGGGGTGTATAATGTAGCCCGGAAGAGTCAGGGCTGCATGGGATTCTGGGTATTTGTTCTGTTGTGTTTATGTTGTGTTAAGGTGCAGATGTTCTCCCGAAATGTGTTTGTCATTCTTGTTTGGTTTTGGTTCAAAGTGTGGCGCATTATTAGTAAGAGTGTTAAAGTTGTTTTATATGGTCACCGTCAGTGTAACCTGTGTGGCTGTTGACCAAGTATGCCTTGCTGTCACCTACATGTGCGAACAGAAGATGCATACTGCATAACAAGGGGTTGGGCTGGCACGCTATTAATACAGATTGAAGAGGGCGCCAAATGCTGTACCATCTTGGCACGCCCTTATTATAACTGTAAGTGTGAAAATCGGAGAATATTAATCCCCAGAGTTTTCAGCGAGAGGCACTGAAATCCGGAAGTCTCCCGGGAAAATCGGGGGGGTCGGCAAGTAAGCTGCTGAGCCGCATCAGAGTGATCAAAGAGCCGCATGCGGCTCCGGAGCCGCGGGTTGCCGACCCCTGGTATATACCAAATGCCGTCATTCGGACTACAAATATGGGGTATCAGTTTTGGTTTGATTGGTCTGGTCTGAGCCCTAATAAACACTTTAAAACTTTGCGTTCAATATCTAAGTTTGTCTTTATTTAAAACTAAGAAATGATGATTGGCCTTTGTCTTGACCATGATAGGAGTCTTTGATCAATACACGATGAAAATAACCCAAAACAAATTGATACTGTATTGTTATTCAATTATATAAGCAGTGTTGGAAATACATGGAGTAAAGCAAGACCATTCACATTAAAAGGTCAAAATCACAAGTTGCGCAACAGCACATACACCATTTTTTTATAGAACAGCAACAAAATCAATATTTACTACTCTATTGTTACAGTACCCTGACACATCAAGATATGATACATCGCAATAATTTGTCCCACTGTTACCTCTGATATAGTATAACTGGTAAATATTAACATTCAAATGTTTACTTCTTTTTTAAAGGCTTGACTGAACATTGGTGCAAAACTGTGTGAATTAATCCTGAGATACACTCTTGCATAATTAATGTGTTTATTAAAGATAAGATGCCTGGGGATCTTTGAAGGGTTTCTTTAAAGCGAATAATTCCCATTTGTATTTCAATACAAAATATGCTAAAATGATTGCTGCTTAGCTGCAAAAGGATGAGTCAACAAGCGCACTGTTATTCAATTCTCCCGGCATTGCTGGTAAAGACTCACCATAATAACAGTCTGTTTACTGCTCCGTGTAAATGTATTTAAAAAAATCCATACGAAGTGTGTTTGAGAAATCAAACTGGAGGAAGCTGTGCTTTTATCAGCATCCAGGGTGAAGTAAAACTTTGAAAATAAGCCTTAAATCAGGAGAACTTCTCAGACCACACTTTAACTGTGTGCAGCTGCAAGTCAATGTATATTACACAGCCGCAAACAGCTTCTTCAAGTTTTAATGAGTGATCACACTGGATGTGAATGCACGCAGCTAAAATATTTATGCATGCTGGACTGAAGAGCAGTGCCTGCAGGGTTTCATTGCTTCTTTTTTCCATTTTTGAGGTTGGTGCACATTAGTGTGCTGCAGGAGACAGTGATCCCTCCCTGTAGGTTTACCAAAGGGATTAGGATGCACAGAGGTGCACGTGAGGAGCAACAGACTACGTGCTCTTGTTGGTTTGCATGTAAAGCAAGACTTTCATTGATGGACAATCATAGATCATTCAGGGTACATATCCAGTTTCTTTTTGAACAATAATACACTATTTTATTGCTAATGTTTGATTCAATGAGGAATAAGCTAACCTGACGTTCAGGAAACTATCAAAAACAATGGTGCTTTTTTTGTAGGGGTGACTAAGCTGCTAAATACTTCAAATATGCTGCCAAAGCTGAAGGACACGTCTTAGCCTTATCTCATCCATCTATCCATCCAATTTATGCTACACTGCTACACTACTACCGCTAATTTTGTGCAGGAAAGAGTTCAGTAGATCCCCACCACTCGCGGAAGTTACGATATGAGTCCACAAATAGTAAATAAACACAAGAAAGTGAGACGCCCAAAAAATCTTATGACAATGAATGTAATAATGGTACGAGTCAGTGTCCCTCTGTTCTTTTGTGCTGTATACTGTAGATGAGTGCTTACAAAGCTGCTATTAGCTAATACAAGAGTGTTGCCTTCAAGCAATTGTGAGTTTGCCACTGACCATATTCTGTGCGACTCCAGCTCACTACAGTGAGCCATATTATTATGTGGTTAAGTACAGTGGAACATTTATTTACGAGCGCCTCTGTTTGCGACCTTTACGGTTTACCAACCATTACATCTGTGTGTGTGAACCATGTCTCAGCGTACCAACGCTTCATTCATTTATTCAGTTTGCATGCCGCTTGAAGCCATCGTGGGATGCCATTTTGAAGAGGCGGCGCCCACTACGTCACATATTGTTTGTATTCTGTACACATGTATACAGTATATATATATATATATATATATATATATATATATATATATATATATATATATATATATATATATATATATATGTATGTGTGGGGAAAAAAAATCACAAGACTATTTCATCTCTACAGGCCTGTTTCATGAGGGGGGTACCCTCAATCGTCAGGAGATTTTAATGGGAGCATCCGCATACCATGGTTTATATAGGGCACAGAGTGGGTGGGTACAGGCTGGCCTAGGGGCGTGGTGATTGGTTCATGTGTTACCTAGGAGGTGTTTCCGTCTATGGCGGCATGTTGTTACAATTTCGCTGCGCTTGTTGAGGGATGACAGGTCTGGACGGTAGATAATAAACAGTTTCTCTTTCAAACATAGGTTGCATCTTTTATTACCACTATTGTAAGGTGTGCTGGATGCAAGAATTTGCCATGTTATTGAATATTCAACATTATTGTCTTTGAGGTCCCAAATGTGTTTGCTGAGTTCTGTGGTATTTCGCAGGTTTTTGTTCCTGAAAGAAGCCTTGTGGTTGTTCCATCTGGTTTTGAATTCACCCTCGGTTAATCCTACATATGTGTCGGATGTGTTAATGTCCTTGCGTATTACCTTAGATTGGTAGACAACTGATGTTTGTAAGCATCCCCCGTTGAGGGGGCAATCAGGTTTCTTTCGACAGTTACATGCTTTGTTGGTTTTGGAGTCGTTCTGACTGGGGGTCGACGGCTCATTTGCAATTGTTTTGTTGTGGTTTGAGATGATTTGTCGTATATTGTTCATGCAGCTGTAGCTCAATTTGATGTTGTTCTTGTTGAATACTTTTCTTAGGTTGTTGTCTTTGGGAAAGTGTTTGTCAATCAGGTTGAGGAATTTGTGTCCAATGTTCGTTGAGACGTTTTTGCTGTATGGGGGGTTGTACCAGATGATGCCGTTTCGTTTTCTGTTCTTTTTTGGCTGGTTTCCTGGCGTGGGTTCATAGGTGAGGGTGAAATTGTATCCGCTTTCATCAAGGGCTTTTTGGTACGGGGGGGTTGCTTGGTCAAATTCAGCTTTGCTAGATGACAGCATCGATAGCCTTTTATTGATTCCGGTAGGTATTCTTTTCGTGGTGGTGGGTGGATGGTTGCTGTCATGGTGCACGTATTGGAGTGTTGGGTTGGGTTTCGTGAATGGTTGGTAGCTGTTATTTCTCAGGTTGAAAGTGACGTCAAGAAAGTTGACGGTTTGCTTGTTGGCTTCAATCGTGATCCGTAGGCCGTTCTCTTTGAAAATTTGGCATATGCGCTTCTTGGTATTCTCGCTGCTCCTTGGCGAGGCGCGACACACTGCCAGTCCGTCATCACGGTAAATACCAAGGTTCAGATTGAGGCTAGCGAGCTGGGAGAGGAGGAAACTCCCAACGAGTTCACACGTTTCTGCTCCGTCAAAACTTCCCATAGTGACGTCAAATGTTGCATTGTTCTTTTTTTGCCATGGTGTACTGTTGTGGATGAGAATGGAGTTTTTTGCGTGGATGATGATGTTTCTTTCGTTGCCTGTGATTGAGTCGTAGTCTGAGGCGAAGTCTAGTGCTTGAGTCAGTAGGTCTTGCGTGATGGAAGGGTAAAATTCCTCGATATCAAAGGAGATAAAGTTGTGCTGTTGTTTGTCTTGGATGTTGTTGAACCATTTGATTACTGCTGCTGTATTTCTCCATTGGTTGAGTGGTGTTTTGTCCTTGATTTTTGTGTTGACTCTGTCCAGGATTATTTTGCTGATTTTTCCTATTTCAGATTTAGTTGGGTTTATTAGTCGGCATGTTGGGTTATTTGCGAAGTTGGGTTTGTGATCCTTCAATGTGATGAAGGCTTCCTTGTTGGCTGTGGCGTCCACCCTGTCCTCAACGTCCAGTTCAGCCGCGATCCTTTTATTTTCCAGGTGGATGTTCTGTAAGGTATTGGGTTGCGCTTTTTTGTATGATTTGGTGATGCTTCTGTCCAGTAAGGTGTGGTGTTCTGGTATGTCCATTCTGTAGAAGTTTGTGGTTTTATCGGCAGCTATGATGAGGTTGTTTACTTTCTTGATGCGCTCCTTGTCATTTTTCAGCTTGGTGAGGAGTGGGTTGCGGATTGGCTTGAATTTGACTGATTGTATCATTTTGAGCATGTCGTTCTCAAAATCCTTTAGTTCCTCAACTGTGGGTGGGTTCTTGGTAGATTTGAATCCGTAAGTTTCCTTTTGCATTCCTTTTGTTTCAGGGTGGAGGAAAAAATGTGCTCTCCACCGCATCCTTCTTAGGAAGTGTTCCGTCTTTTCTATGAGCCTTAGCTTGTAGTCAATCTGCGCGGGTATGGGAATGTTCTTCGTGGAGTAGTCGATGTTGAATTTTTCCATTTCTGATCGTCGTACAGTGCTCAACAAATGTCAATTTGGAGCGGAGTATATGTCTTAATAAGGTTATCCAAAAAATAGTGCTCGATACCGTAGTAGAGCGCAATATATGTATGTGTGGGGAAAAAAAATCACAAGACTATTTCATCTCTACAGGCCTGTTTCATGAGGGGGGTACCCTCAATCGTCAGGAGATTTTAATGGGAGCATTCGCATACCATGGTTTATATAGGGCACAGAGTGGGTGGGTACAGGCTGGCCTAGGGGCGTGGTGATTGGTTCATGTGTTACCTAGGAGGTGTTTCCGTCTATGGCGGCATGTTGTTACAATTTCGCTGCGCTTGTTGAGGGATGACAGGTCTGGACGGTAGATAATAAACAGTTTCTCTTTCAAGCATAGGTTGCATCTTTTATTACCACTATTGTAAGGTGTGCTGGATGCAAGAATTTGCCATGTTATTGAATATTCAACATTATTGTCTTTGAGGTCCCAAATGTGTTTGCTGAGTTCTGTGGTATTTCGCAGGTTTATATATATATAGTTTAGGTCAGGAAAAAAAACACAGAGGCTATATCATCCCTACAAGCCTGGTTTCCCTGCGAAACAGGCTTGTAGGGATGATATAGCCTCTGTGTTTTTTCCTGACTTAACGTATATTTATCTCTACCCCGGTATTGAGCACTGTATAACGGATAAACCAAAGAAACCTTGACTATATATATATATCCATCCATCCATCCATTTTCTACCGCTTATTCCCTTCGGGGTCGCGGGGGCGCTGGAGCCTATCTCAGCTACAATCGGGCGGAAGGCGGGGTACACCCTGGACAAGTCGCCACCTCATCGCAGGTGGCGACTTGTACTTGTACTTATACATATATATATACATATATATATATGTATATATATATATATATATATATATATATATATATATATATATATATATATATATATATATATATATGTGTGGGAAAAAAATCACAAGACTACTTCATCTCTACAGGCCTGTTTCATGAGGGGTTCCCTCAATCATCAGGATATATATATATTTTTTTAATATATATATATATATATGCTGTATATATATATATATATATATATATATATATATTAGGGTTGTACTGTATACCGGTACTAGTACAGTATCACAGTACTAATAAATCAAAAATGGTACTATATTCTGTTTATAAAGTACCGATTTCCAATTTAAAAAAAATTTTTTAACGGGTATTACGGCACGCCGTCACGTCATGACATTGCTGGGTTTACGAGTCGAGGAGCGTGTTAGGCAGCGCACAATCACAAAGTACTTACAAGCAGACACGGTGTGTAGACAGAAAAGGGTGGACTGCACCCCTCGGGTCGGGAGTGAAGTTCTGCCCCTCAAGTGGAGAAGTTCAAGTATCTCGGGGTCTTTTTCATGAGCGAGGGAATAATGGAATGCGAGGTTGACATACGGATTGGTGCACCACTGCACTGGTCTGTTGTGGTGAAGAAGGAGCTGAGCCAGAAGGCGAAGCTCTCGATTTACCGTTCAGTCTACGTTCCTACCCTCACCTATGGTCACTTGTTTTGGGTAATGACCGAAAGGACAAGGTCGTGAATTCAAGCGGCCGAAATTAATTTCCTGCTCCTTCACATCGAGAGGAGCCAGCTGAGATGGCTCGGGCATCTACTACAGAAGCCTCCTGGACGCCTCCCTGGTGAGGTGTTGCGGGCATGTCCAGCCGGTAGGAGACCTTAGGGCAGACCAAGGACACGTTGGAGGGACTATGTTTCACAGCTGGCCTGGGAACGCCTCAGTATCCCCCCTGTAGAACTAGAGGAGGTGGCTCGGGACAGGGAAGTCTGGGCATCTCTGCTTAGACTGCTGCCCCCCCGTCCCGGACTCGGATAAGCGGCGAAAAATGGATGGATGGATTGATCTAAATATACAATATACTGTATATGTATAAATGTACATTATAATGTCTTCAAAGTTTTTTTTTTACTAAAATATGGAAATTTTTGTGGTTACAACAAATTATTCATGTCTACATTGATTCTTATGGGGAACTATGCTTCACTATGCAAACTTTTCGGATTCGAACCATGTTAAAGAACTTATTAAATTCGTAAATCGAGGTTGTACTGTATAATGAGGATTTTTTGTATGCCTAATTATCACATAGCTATAAATTATTATTTTTTTAGGATTAATAAATTAGTAATCTAGAAAATATAATATTTTTGAAGAAAAAAAGCTCAAATGGACATATTGTATTAAAAAAACCCTCAGTTTTAATCAAAATCTGCAACTTTGCGGCTTTGCAAACGCTCAAACATGCATAATGCTTGCTTTTCTGATTATCTATTAAAGGTGGCAGAACATATGAATACTGTCATACTGTACATAACTTGAAGTACAATTATATTAATGCATTAATATCAGATATCAATACTGTGTCAGTCCGACATCCAAGTATAGTGGTATTTAAACTTACAATGTGTTGAGATACAAACTATGTCACACAACCAAGAAGTTGAGGTTCTACTGGATGTCAGGATGCACTCTAAAAGGGGAACTGCATTTTTCAAAATAGTAGCCTGTTATTCACAATCATTATGAGAGACAAGCATATACTGTACGTCTATTAAAAAAAACACTTACAATATGCGGCGAATGGGAGTTCCCTATGTTGCCTTTATCCATTCATCTATTTTCTACCGCTTGTCTCTTTTAGGGTTGCGGCACCAGCAATCGGCAGGGTACACCTTGGAAAGCCCTCTAAAACAACTTTAAAACCTTGTATTAATGTTTTATGTACACGCTTTAAATATATATAACATGTAGTCACAGACATTTTCATTGCAATATTAAATACGTAGAATATTTCCCATATTTTGATCATTTTAAGCGTTACCAGAATTTTTTTTTCCTGGGCACATTTATTTCAGTGACCATAGCAATGTACTTCTTACTTTCGGCAACAAACACGTGTGTTTTCCTATCCTGGCAGACTTGATAAGAGACGACGAAGATGACTATTTTTGGCTTTTTGTATCTGGCAAGGAGGATACTGCTCAAAGAAACTTCATCCCAACGAAAGACAAAATGTTTGTGCTAACAAACCCTGCTTGCCCAAAATCAACTGGAAATGTCACCGGCCAACTTGACCAAATGGACAAATACCCATTGAGTAAGTCACTATAATATTGATCATGATACATGTAGCACACCATGCTATTGTTATTACAACTACATACACTGTCGAGCTAGCTGTTTACAAACAAAACATGAATTGTGGTCTAATACTTTACAGTTACTGTAATATGATTGTTCATGTTTTTCAGTCAGTACAGATTGGTGTCCTATCTCATTATGTTGTGCATTACAAACACAACAGCTGGTCAGCTGTTTATGACTAATGCCGTAGCTTGCCGTCAATAGGCGATGTGTTACTATGTTAGATAAACAGATCCTTGGTGTACCCTCTTACAATAACAATGCTGCTACAGCCGGGTTATTATACAGAAATAAATGAAGTAGTATTGAAGTATTGTTGGCGGTTTTTGGATGCATTTTGAATTTTTATGATTTAGAGGCAGAATTAATTGCTCCTATTAGCACCATTGCTCGCTACCTCGAACGAGCCGATTATTACAAACTAAAATGCAAAAATGCGATTGTGAACAATAATCGAAATTCCAAAAAAAGTGTAGTTCCCCTTTGAAGATAAGTCAAGAATTTAGCCAATAGTCATGACTTGCAGACAATTTTGGATCGTGACCATCACTTTCCATCGAATGACTGACATTTTACATCTGAACTGCATGAAATAATGGCTTTTTCATCAAATATACACAATTGTGTAGAACGGTTGGATCACATCATGAGTTTGGTGAGCACATGTTGTTATACTTTGCCGGCTGTCGTAACGTAATCATCAAACACATACTGTAATACTTACTTTAATTCTAAATGCACCTCTTAAATGTTGCTTGTGTTAGGCAATTAAGGCTATATTATTGTTATCGTTGGAAAAATCGTATGATAATTGAATGCTCAGACCCACCACTGGAGTCTAATTGTGAAAGCTGGAGATTGTAGGTGGACATTTGGAACACAACAGGTTTATTCTCTGGGTTATTGTGAATTACTTGACATTATCTTGGAATTATATCGTTAATTTTAAACCGATCAGGGCTTTTGGCTGTATGTACCTGTATGGTGTTTTGAATAAATAAGACACTTGCCAAAAGGGGTATGGATTCATTTCTAAAAGGATGACATATCTAAATGGCTGCTGCCTCATACAAGCAACCAAAGTGGTTTGTTCTGGCTGAGTACCAAGATGACTGACAATCATTACCATTCTCAGTGCTGAGCACTCTCAGTAGCTGGGATACACAAAAAGAAAAAGGATGAGGATGAGTGAAACAGAAAGGAGACACTGTAACACAAAACCCATGCCAAATTCTCTTTTCTGGGTTGTCCAGAGAAAATAAATCGGACACGTTCACACGATTCCTAGTGTGCTTTTGCAAATGTAAAATGCTAAAACGGTTACATAAAAAAACAACAACCCCGCAATGCTCATTATTGTGATATGTTCTCTACAAGGTTCTTCTGTGTCTGTCTACATCTCCAGTAACACTCTGCTGCTCACTGGGGAGCTGAGGCAGGAGTTGCCAAACATCAATAATTAATTTTTCCAAAACAAGGAACATTAAGAGGAATTGGAAATGCAAAACAGATTTTCTGCTGGGTGGAAAAGGCCAAGTATGTTTTAAATAACACAAATGTGTTTGAGGAAAGAAAAAAAAACAACAACTTGGCTTCACTAACCTGCTTCTTTGGAGAGCTGTGTGAAAGCCTCCACTCCTTTCTCTCCATAGCTGCCTTCTGAAGCGATGGTGGAGACGTAACTCCATCCCAGCGCTCGAATTATATCCACCATGGCCTGGGCCTGAAAGGAATCTGGAGGAACCACTCTTGAGAAGAAGTCATAGCGCCGGTCGTCACTCAACTCCGGAGCTGTCGACGCATAGCTGATCTGAGGGATCTAGAAAAGGAGAAGAAAGGGAATGTTTACGTACTCTGGAAAGGGTCATCTTGGGTTCCTGGCTGAAGATAATCTTTTTTTCTTTTTTTTTTTTTTTTCTGTCCTGTCCAGCTTTTCAGGCAAATCATATAGTTGATGTAGATGCCCATGTTGGCTGTTCAGATTTACTTTACAAAAGAGAAGTGTAGGATACTTCTCTTGTTGCCTTATTTGTATTTGACTTTATTAAATGTATTTATATTATCATTTAGTGCAGCCGGGCCGGAGCAGGAGGGGATAGAAAGAGAAAAAAAAGAAGACAGAGGGGAAAATTGTGGGGACAAGAGGGGGATTAGACAGAGAGACAAAAACAACAACAGCAAACAACAACAACAACAACAATAGAGCAACATCAGCAAATACGACATGTACAAATATGATGGTAAAAGTAATAGCAAATAAGCAGTTAGCGAAAATAAAAAATAATACAGAAATGACAATGAGCATTATTACACTACAAATGGAGCAATTCAAATACCAATAGAAATAGCGCTATTGATAATGAACAATACCAATACTTTACCTTTATTATCAACAATACAGTTGTTCAAATGCAACGATACATATACGTAATGATTACTTGAGATACGAAAGAATGCAGAAAAAAGGAGGGGGAGAAAGAGAAGCAACCTACATTAACCTTGTAGATTGTTATAGTAACAACAGGTTAAGCTTTGTCCGTGTGCCATGTGTTATACCCAGTTTACCCTAGGGCAACAACGTTAATATAAAGATATGTATATAAAAATATGTATATAAAGATAATCAACCATGACAATTTGATAAACATGGGCTTATGCATTCAGCTACAGTATTTCTTGGCAGACACTTCCTGCAATTTCAACGGTAAAAATGTACAATTATTAGAAAAAGAATGACAGTTATGGCAAGCAGATTTATTTTTTTTAATCATTGTTTTTCTTAAAATACACTTTTTTTTTTTTTTTTTGGATAAGGACAATGTTTTATGAGCACACGTTACATACTACAATATTTTAGCCAGTGCTAATTCTCAATGTCACTCCCTCGTTGGGCATGTGCACACAATAAAGCAATACAGTTAAAAACAGTCACAAACAATAACAGGGCAGACAACACAATACATAATACATTATATTAGATCAGAGATGGTCACATGTCTGGCATGTCATTAAGAAGTCCCTAAGGCCATGTCCACACGAACACGGAGAGTTTCAAAAACACATATTTGGGCTTAAAACAGTCTCCATCCACACAAGTGTAGTTTCAAAACTGTCTATGTCTACACACAAACATACACTTGCTATCATGCACATTTTGTCCAATCAGAAGCCTGAACAAAGCAGCAATAGCTGACTTGTTGGCATTACATCTCCTATTATGTTTATTTTGAAATACTTTAGACAGACAATGACATGTACGTTCTACTTAAAACTAGCCTGCATGTACACAGAACCCTGGGAACATTATGTATCTTTTTTTTTTTCAGTGTTTAAAGCGTGCATGCATGCCTGTACCGCTGAAACTCCACACTCATAGAATTATAACATGTTCAGCAACATGGTGATGTATTACATGTGCAGTGAAGTGTACACTATTTGTCAAATCAGAACACACTAACGAGCCAAGGAAACCCTTTTGCATGTTTAAGTGCCTATGTAAAGCGAACGTACGTTTGTGTGCCGCTGCAAAACTATCGGGAAATTATAAAGCATTTAATCATGGATATAGTGATATGGTACATGTGTAATGAAGTGAAAATTGTATTTAACATTAGTACACACTACAAAGAGGACGCTACATCATGTTTTTTTTATTTGCTTGGTCGCTTTTTACGCGCGTGCACGGTCAAAATGAAAGCATGACACGTAAGTTAAATAAGGACTGAAAACATAACATAATGTTGCACCTTTTTTATGACACAGAGCAAAAAGTCTTGCTTGTCAAAGCTGTCCCATCAGGTGGAGGTCCGACAGCAATCGTATCCAAAACAGCTGACTGTCATTAACGCTGGCGGGAGTGTCGCAAAGCCCATTTTGATGTGTTTTTTTTATTAATGTTGAGTGAAAATAGCAGTATGTTTACGTTCAAACATACAGTTAGTCCTCTTATGGCAAAGTTGTTGAGCTTATAAATGACAGCACACAACCGTGACGTCATCACAAGTCTCCGTTTGTGCCGTGTACATGCATACGCTAAGCAGAGAGTTTTGGAACTCTACACCTTGGCCAGCGTTTGCAAAAGTCTGCCTTTTAAAGACAAAAGTATGCGTTTGGGTGTGGACAAGTGGCCTAAACACAGAGATGAGTATGCGTTTATTAATTATCTGTGTTCGTGTGGACATGGCCTCAGTTTGTGTTTGAGAAGAACCCTGTTTGTTTCTCCCTTCAGCTCCGCAGATAATCAGTTCCATTCTTTGGTGCCTTGTACCGTGAAAGCGGACTGACCAAAAGTTGTTCTGCGTGTCGGGACTCGACAGTTTCCACTCTGAGCTCCACTGGTCACTGAGTCCACTGACCTGAGAGGAACTATACAGTCATGGAGAACCTTAGGGGCCTGCGGATGCAGGTATGTGTGCATATGTTTCAAATGTGAGAATTGTATGTAGTTTTCAAGAGTTAACACTTTCAAGTTGCTCAAATTTACACAATGATGGAACCAAACAGGCTTCTTATCTAAAATTTGAGTGGCTCTGTTATAAATCATTTGAAGAGGTTTGGCAGCGGTAACTGTGGCCTGTGACCAAGAGCTACAACAGTAACTTAAGTGTGAAAAGATCATTGCATGCACAAAACTATGAGCAGCGTGGAATGGCAGGCAGTCCCTGATCAGTCTAAATGTGTAAAGGTTTGCTTTAGCAACTCCGGAAACCTTTTTTATGTGACTTTCAAAACTAAGGTGTGATTCCAGGACAACCCCCAGATATCTAATCTCTGAGACCGTGAGTGCAATGCTGACATCGCCAAGAAAACACACGACTGGAGGAAGCAGGGGAAAATTAAAATTTTGCAGTTGAATTCAGAAAATTAATCTGCAAGCTGAAAGGAGGTCCAAGTAGAAAGGAACGGGACAAATATTAAAGTTCACAGCGCTTGGACAACAATGACAACGATAATGGAATCTGACGTAAAGACATCTATATTCAACAACAACACTACCACGTTTCAAGGGACAACTGACTAAGAAGACCTTGATTTAGAAGCACATTCATCTACACTCACAGACATTCATAAGGAAACACAAAAGATTGGTGGACAGGAAAATATAAAACTGAAAAACACTGCATCCTTGATCATAAATGTCTAGAATTGGAAAATGATATAGGTCCAGATCCATTTTTTTCTCACATATCAGGAATAATGGTTTTTACTAGACAGAAGTACAATGACAACAATAAATCCGACAAACTGTAAATTATTCATTTCAACAGCAGATGCTTGTATGAAAACTACAACAACATGAAGCATGAATTTTTTGGAACAACTTAACAAACCCTTTAAAGTTTCATCTCAGATGTATTTAAATGTTTGCGGACTGGATTAAGGTAACCTTTACTGAACTCAGTAACAAAGTAATTTTCTTATGTGGTGACTTCAACATTGACCTCCTGAACCCCGATAAGCAAAAAATGATGACGTCAGAGATACAATGTACAGCATGAGTTTGTATCCTAAAATCACAAGACCAGGCAGAATCAGAGGACACTGTGCCTCGCTCATAGGTAATATGTTTACTAACAATTTTGATAATACTACTACGAGTGGTCTGCTAGTAACCAACATCAGTGATTATCAGCCAGTTTTCACACTCTATGAAGAAAACAGCAGAAAGAGGAACATGGACGACAAAAATACTTCGAGAACACAGGGGACACAGGGAAAAGTATGAATACTTTTAAGAATTATCTGAGAGAGCAAAGATGGGACAATGTGTACAGTGAAAATGATGTCGATGACACATATGGAAATGTTTTCAATACTTTTATGATGCTTTATGACAAACATTGTTTATGGCAACAACATAGTAAGATATAGAAGAAGAACAATCAACCATGATTGTCAAAGTGAGTGAAAAATGTTTGTAACAAGAAAAATACATAATAAAGAACAGGGATGTCTAAACTTTTGGGGGCCGCATTGGGCTAAAATAATTTGGTCAAGGGCCGAAAGCCGACTGAAAGTATATATATATTAATCCCTATTAATCCCCTGGGGGGGGGGGGGGGGGGGGGGGGGTGCCACCCACATATGCGGTCCTCTCCAAGGTTTCTCATAGTCATTCACATCGACGTCCCACTGGGGTGAGTTTTTCCTTGCTCTTATGTGGGCTCTGTACCGAGGATGTCGTTGTGGCTTGTGCAGCCCTTTGAGACACTTGTGATTTAGGGCTATATAAATAAACATTGATTGATTGAAATAAAGCTTAACGTGCTACCGTACAAACCAATACTTAAAACAATAAACATTTAGCTAATAAAATCAATGAAATACCTAGACTAAAACACTTTCTGCGAAGCATAAGAGACACAAAACATGCAAAATAGCGTTTTTTTTATAGTGTGTCTATTTATTTTAGCTATTAAAAAAACAACTTAAGGCTTTCAGTGTGTGTATAAGTACTTTTGAGTTCATTTAACAAAATGGCAATTATAATAATTGTGCTAATTTTGGTCAAAATAGTTGTGATATAAAATCAATACATGATAACAGTATCATCAAGCCCCAGTGCCCTTAGAAAAAAAAAGCTTTTTTGAATGCCAACAAATAAATGAAAAGGTAACAATAAAACAATATATAACAACTGGACAGAAGTTATCATAATCAGCTCATTTTTAGATGTTCAAATAATCACTTGGATAGTAGAAGGATGAAGACATATTTCGACAAGTTGGTACACTTTGACAGCCAATTTATATCTGGGAATGGCAAGAACCCCACACGAAAAGACGCTTGGTTCCAAACCCCTTGTCCTTGCGAGGATTCTTCATCTAAAACGAGAATACAACATGATTCTATCAGTCGGCTTCCTGATGACTGCAGACATTGTACAGTAAGTGATGTTTTATTATGTTTGTTGGCTCTTATGAAGTCTGCAGTGAGCAGTAATCAGTGACGTTAATCAGTGATGACTTTTGATCGCATTTATTTATTATTTAAAATGCATTTAAAAAATACATTTGTTGTCATGTCTTTCATAATGATTGTGAAAGATAGGCAACATTCCCCCCAAAAGTGCACTTCCCCTTTAAGAGCGCTTTATAGGTGAGTCCCATTTGTTACGGTTGGATCGCATGTTTTTGCGTGGGACGTTTTCCCAGGATGCAGACGGAAACTTCGGAGGCAATATGCAGGTAGGACAACGATTTAATGTCCAATAAATCAGACTGGATACAAAAATAAACAAAACAAGCCGGCTTATAGTATGGGAAGCTAATTGAGTAGTTAACAAGAAAGCTTAGCATGAAAACCAGAAAACAAATGGTAAAGCTTAGATCAGGAATCAAGCATACTTAGCCGTAACGTGTTGCATGGAAGCAAACAAGGAAACCAGAGAGTGGTGAACAGCGGGAATAAGTAGCTCTCTGATTAGTGCCCAGGAGCAGGTGAGCATCCCAAACACTAATCAGAGGCAGGTGAAAACAATCTGCAGTCATGGCAACTAAAACACAAACCCAGCGGTGCTCAAAACAGGAAGTGAGGGAATCGAAAACTACACAAACATGATCCGTGCAGCGGATCATGACACCATTACCACCATTGTTAACTGACTTTTCCTGGCATGTATTTACGAGTTAGAATGCATAAAAAAAAGAAAAACGTCTGTGCTTGTCTCAAATAAGTACTGTGAATAATTAGGAAAATTCCTAAAAAAGTACAGTTCCCCTTTACGAGTTGCAATACTTATATTTATTAGAAATAAGTTCTCATTCTGAGTGAATAAAGCAGAAGTTAGTTGCAGCTTATGTTTGTTAGTGTTGTAAGCACATGTATATAATTTGAACATACATTAATTGTGTGCTTTGATGCTCCGGTTGACATACTGGTTGGCAAATCCACCAATCAATGAATGTTTTGCTCTATTAATAATTGATTACTTGAGCAAGTGTAATGTATTCCTGATGTAAATATAGTGAGAGTTACCACGGCACGCGTGGTTGTTTTGTCAGCACCTCCTTTCATCACTGAAGCATTATCGAAGGGACTTGTCTTTGCTGCTTGTTAGAAAGAGAAGCTACACTATCTCATATGCACTCACTAAATGCAGCATGTCTCTCGAGATTGGTCTTCAACAAGAGAGCGGATCTCGTTGAAAAGTGAAGGGACTCAAAGTAATGGCTGTACTGATAGACTCAGCTGGAATCTCATGCTTTGAAATGTGCTCAACAAATCTGTATCTTACAAAGGAATAACAACACCACAATGTAAAAATATGACTTATAATTCAAAAGGCTATTTTCTTCCAGTGAGAGAAAGCCAACCGCCGTTCAGAACGTGGAGATAAAGCTTTGTTTTTCCTCATGGAAGCTGAATCGCTTTGATTCAATACAAGGAAGTTGCACAGAACATCAAGTATGATGTCACACGTGAGGAGACGCAGTACAACTTGGGAATAAAAAAAAAAAAACATTAACCCCAAAAGTGTGTTTTTCTTTTTGCCTGTACAGTTTTGATGGCAACCCTGGAACAGATACATTTCTATTTAGTTTGTTAGTCTAATTTAGAAACATTTCAGTAAGATGTACAGTATTCCTAACAAAGAATCCAATAGTATTCCCAAGGCCAAGAATTGACTTTCCTCCTCCCCTCACCTTTTTCAAGCACTTTGTGAAAAAGTAGCTGTCCTCGTTAACAACAGCATTTTAATCACCCTCATTTATCATGATCAACCAACTGATGATACTGTCAACTCAGCAGTCTACATGTAAATAGCCCAAATGATCTCCTTCTGCAAAGGGTTGACTCAATCAAACTGTCAGAAATATGCAACATAACATTTTTTTTCTAAACGGTCCAGCAACCTCTTAATTGTGGGCTTAGTTATTTTTCTGCCTTATAACCCCTATTTGGAGTAACCTGTTGTGCCGTTTTCCACTGATAACGCTTTCCCAATGTCTTATGTTTTAAAGAGTATGTTTTCTCATCTTCCTGCAAGCACTGTGAATCATCACTGAACCAGAACACAGCCAATGCGTAGGAGGAAGGATTGATGTCGACTTTTCCCCGCAGAGACGACAGCTGGCCAAATTTCTGATTAGAATCAATCAGGAGTTCACGTTTGATTAGGATCAAGAACACCTCCAGACCAATTTGTCCAAGAATGGTGCACTCAAGAAGTTTCACTTTCACTTTCACAATACCAATATTTTGGTACCGCTACCAACATTATTTCGATACTTTTCGGGACTTTTTGATATTTTTCTAAATAAAGGGGACCACAAAAAATTGCATTATTGGCTTTATTTTAACAAAAAATATTAGAGTACATTAAAGATATGTTTCTTATTGCAAGTGTGTCCTTAAATAAAATAGTGAACATACAAGACAACTTGTAGTAAGTAAGCCAACAAAGACTCATAATTGGTCTGCTGACGTATGCAGTAACATATTGTGTCATTTATCATTCTATTTTGTCAACATTATTAAGGACAAGTGGTAAAAAATTAATTATTAATCTACTTGTTCATTTACTGTTAATATCTGCTTACTTTCACTGTTATTTTTTTCCAGATACGGTTGAAAATATAAACATTTAGATTCACCGGTCACAACATTAGTTACACCTGCACACACTCCAATGGATACAGAGCTTAATTAAAAACTGCTTTTTGCAGAATGTTTGTGTGGAAGGGGCGTGGTCCACGCGATCCCTGCGGGCAGGGTGTGTAAAGGTGCTGGCCATGAAGGAGCAGACAGGTGAGTGGATATCTGATTGATTGATTGATTGATTGAGACTGTATTAGAAAGTTGCACAGTGAAGTACATATTCCGTACAATTGACCACTAAATGGTAACACCCGAATAAGTTTTTCAACTTGTTTAAGTCGGGGTCCACTTAAATTGATTCATGAGTGTGTGAATGGGTAAATGTGGAAGTAGTGTCAAAGCGCTTTGAGTACCTTGAAGGTAGAAAAGCGCTATACAAGTACAACCCATTTATCATTTATCATTTATGATACAGATATATACTATCATATATACTATCATCATAATACAGTCATCACACAAGATAATCATCAGGGTGTTTACATTTAATTATTTACATTATTTACAATTCGGGGTGTGGAGGGGGTGGGGGGTTAGGTTTGGTTGTTATCATCAGTCATCAACAATTGAGAACAGAGAAATGGATATTGAAACAGTGTAGGTCTGACTTGGTAGGATATGTACAGCAAGTAGTGGACATAGAGAGAGAGAGAGAGATCAGAAAGCATAAGAAAAGTATCTACTGTGGCGGGCACTAGGACCATGCTCACACTCAGCAGAATGGGTGTGGTTTGTGTGTCTTCTTGGGCACACTATTAAAGTGCATATTTTGTATTATTGTACATTCTCATGTTGGCAGTCTTACAATAAAGACCTGAGAGAAACAACGCTGTGTTTCTTGCATTTGCCACATTGGTGACCCCGACAATGTTTCACGCAGAAGAGGAAGCAGTGTCTTCATCGGCCATGTCGCCCCAACTCCAGCAACCTGCATTACCCGCGGGGACAAAGCTTCCGGAGTTCTGGCAGAGCGACCCGGCATCATGGTTCCAGCATATCGAGGCACTTTTCCACCTGCGAGGAATCGCCGGCGACGACTCCCGGTATTACTTGGTCGTAACAGCCCTCGACCAGGCAACCACTCGCCGCGCAATGCAGCTGTTGCGAACGCCTCCACAGCGCGACAAGTACGCTGCACTAAAGAATCTTCTACTTCGGAGATTTACTCTAACTGACGCTGAGAGAGCAGATAGACTTCTTTCGCTGAATGCCGCCAACGGCTCGTCAATCGACACTTTTGGCTCCAGGTTGGTGACTGTGTGCTTCCATGGACGCAAATTCCAGTGGGATTTTGTCATCGCCGCCATCACGGTCCCCATTATTGGCGCGGATTTTCTGTGTGCTAATGGACTGCTTGTTGATATTGCTAACCGCCGATTGATTGATGCTGTGTCTTTTTCAACTTTTACATGTCAGGCGGGGGGACTTGGACCGTTAACACACGCTAATTATTTGGTATCTGGTGACGTTTTTCAGCGTTTGCTGGCGGATTTTCCGTCATTAATCACTCCCGCTTTTTCTACCGCGGACACTAAACACGGTGTTGAACATTTCATTCCCACGCCAGTTTTTGCGCGCGCGCGCCGTCTTGACGCGGCTAAATCGACCATTGCTAAAGAGGAGTTTGCTACTATGGAGCGTTTAGGCATAGTTAGGCGTTCTAATAGCCCGTGGGCCTCGCCTTTGCACATGGTGCCTAAGTCAGACGGTTCCTGGCGGCCGTGTGGGGATTTTCGCCGCCTTAACAACATCACAACGCACGACCGCTACCCTATTCCGCACATCCAGGACTTTTCGGCGCGCCTGGCTGGCGCCGCCATTTTCTCGAAGGTAGACTTAGTTCGTGGTTATCACCAGGTGCCGGTGCGTGCTGAGGACGTGCCCAAGACCGCAGTAATAACCCCGTTTGGGCTTTTTGAGTTCCTGCGTATGCCTTTTGGCCTGAAGGGGGCAGCACAAACCTTTCAGAGATTAATGGACTCAGTTTTGCGCGGCCTCAATTTTGTGTTTGTTTATCTCGACGACATTTTGGTGGCGAGTCCTTCAGCCGAGGAGCACCAGGCACACCTAACACAAGTGTTCACGCGTCTAGACGAGCACAGCCTGATCGTCAATCCTTCTAAATGTCAGTTTGGGCTGTCAGAGATCGATTTTTTAGGTCACCGTATTTCGTCACTGGGTGCGATCCCTTTGCCTTCGAAAGTGCAAGTGGTGGCAGATTTTCCTCGCCCCTCCACTGTCAAAGCTCTGCAGGAATTTTTGGGCATGATTAATTTTTATAATCGATTCCTTCCTCGCGCTGCCCACCTCCTGCAGCCTCTTTATGGTGCCTTACGGAACAAAAAGGCCAGCGATTCCATCGAATGGACTCCTCAGCGAGTCCAAGCTTTTCATAGGGCTAAATCCGCGCTCGCAGAGGCTGCTCTCCTCGCCCACCCTGTTTCCGCGGCACCCGTGGCTTTGACAACGGACGCGTCTGATGTCGCCGTGGGTGCTGTGGTTGAGCAGCGGGTGGCGAATGTATGGCAGCCCCTTGCGTTCTTCAGTCGTAAACTGCGAGATAACGAGCGGAAGTATAGTGTATTTGACCGAGAGTTGTTGGCACTGTATCTTGCAACACGCCATTTTCGTTTTCTGTTGGAAGGTCGGTCCTTCACGGCTTTTGTTGACCACAAACCCCTGACGTTTGCTATGTCAAAGGTCACAGAGCCTTGGTCAGCCCGTCAGCAGCGTCACTTGTCGGCCATCTCCGAGTTCACTACGGACATTCAGCATGTGGCCGGTAAGGCCAACCCTGTGGCTGACTGTCTCTCACGCGTACTTGTGTGTCCCGTGCAGCTCGGTTTAGATTTTTCGGGAATGGCCGCTGACCAGCCCGACGACCCCGACATCCGTGCACTAAAAACTGAAGGTACGGCGCTTGTGCTCGAGGAGGTGGTGGTTCAGGATGGCAGTCCCGCCCTCCTCTGCGATGTTTCCATTGGCCGCCCTCGGCCGGTTGTCCCAGTAGACTGGCGCCGCCGGGTTTTTGACGCAATACACTCCCTGTCGCACCCTGGCGTTCGGGCTTCCGTCAAGTTGGTTGGTGCAAAGTTTGTTTGGCCTGGCCTTAGGAAGGATGTTAGGCAGTGGGCAGCCGCATGCGTGGCATGTCAGCGCGCCAAGGTCCACCAGCACACTAAGACGGCCCTCGAACCATTTTCGATTCCGGTCAGGCGGTTTGACCACGTGCACGTGGACTTAGTTGGCCCCCTCCCTCCGTCGCAAGGTTATACACACTTGCTCACGATGGTAGATCGTACTACCAGATGGCCAGAAGCAGTTCCTCTTTCCTCCACTGCCTCTGTAGACGTTGCTCGCGCGTTTCTGTCAGCTTGGGTTGCGCGTTTTGGCACGCCGTCCGATATCACCTCGGACAGGGGATCCCAGTTTGTGTCGGAGCTTTGGTCAGCGTTGGCGCAGTCCTTGGGTGTGCAGGTGCACCGTACTACAGCCTACCATCCCCAAGCTAACGGCTTATGTGAACGTTTTCACCGGTCGCTTAAGGCAGCATTGCGTGCGGCGCTCGTTGATAGCAATTGGGTTGACCGTTTACCTTGGGTTATGCTCGGGTTGCGCTCAGCCCCTAAAGAGGATCTCGCAGCGGCCCCCGCTGAATTAGTGTTCGGTCAGCCACTTCGTGTCCCAGGGGAATTTTTACCTGAGGGTTGCACCCCGCGACCTTTTCCCTTTTTGTCGAGGGGGTCCTTGGCTCCCGGCCCGGTCCACCACTGTTTCCCTAAGTCGTTTGTGCCATCAGAGCTTAAGTCTGCCCGTTTTGTCTTTGTACGTCATGACGCTCACCGTTCACCCCTCCAACCCCCTTACGATGGCCCATTTAGGGTGCTGGAACGCGGTCCTAAAAACTTTGTGCTGGATATGGGCGGGCGCAGGGAATGCGTTTCTCTGGACAGGCTTAAACCGGCGCATTGTGTTGCAGGTGAAGAAATACTGCCGGGCCAAGTCCCCCGCCGAGGTCGCCCTCCAAGATCTGTTAGGGTTGAATGTTCTTCGCCTCCACCGGGCCCTGATATCTCTTCTGCCCCACAAGGTACACCTGCTCCTCCGCAGGATGGACATTCTAGCCGTTACGGCAGGCGAGTGAGGCCCCCTGAGAGGTTTTAGTTTTCCCCATAACTTGCTGTCTGGGTGTTCGGGGGGGGCTGTGTGGCGGGCACTAGGACCATGCTCACACTCAGCAGAATGGGTGTGGTTTGTGTGTCTTCTTGGGCACACTATTAAAGTGCATATTTTGTATTATTGTACATTCTCATGTTGGCAGTCTTACAATAAAGACCTGAGAGAAACAACGCTGTGTTTCTTGCATTTGCCACACTACATTTGATTGTTTACATTTGATTATTAACAATCCGGGGAGGGTGTTAGTTTAGGGTTAAAGTTGCCTGGAGGTGTACTTTTATTGCGGTTTTGAAGGAGGATAGAGATGGCATACCTGCCAACTACTCCGGTTTTCCCGTAATTAGTACGGTTTTCATCAACCTATTCCGGGTTACGGTTGCAGTGATAAAAAATACGTTTTTTCATTAATTAAAAAAAAAATTTTTTTTTAAATGCGCGAGGCTATTTATGGTACGGTTTTCATCAACCTATTCCGGGTTACGGTTGCAGTGATAAAAAATACGTTTTTTCATTAATTAAAAAAACATTTTTTTTAAAAATGCGCGAGGCTATTTATAGCACCGCTGCCAAGCACGAGGCACCTGTTGTCATTATTTCCAAACGAGCGAACGATCATGGAATCAGCCGGAGAAAAATCGCAAACGAGTCTTAAACCGAAAAGAAAACTGCAGTCATTCCGTGAAGAATATTCAAAAGCCTATCCGGGAATAATTATCCGTTCCAAAAAGGGTGAAAACTACGCGAATTGCACCTTGTGCAGACAAGATTTTTCGATCGGACACGGAGGAATTAGCGATGTAAAAGACCACGTTGGGACAAAAAAACACAAGTCTAATGCCATTGCTAGCGATACAAGTGGAAAACTTTCAACGTTTTTCGGATTTTAGCCACAAAAAGGTAATGACACCAATGTTATCTATTGGAATTGTTTAGTACTGTTATACTGTTAAAAGTGTTTATACTATTTATGCTTTCAAGTCCAAGTTGAAGAAATCTTGTTAAATGTTGACAGCATAACTACCAAAATACAGAAGTATGTCCTTAATATTTTTGCAGTGCTATTTCTGTTGAAAAGTTAAAATGATTACATTAGAGATGTGATGTGCCACTTTTCAAGTGTCTGATGGCTTAAATTAATTTTCATTAATTTTTCATATTTTGAATTCTTTTGAAAGGGTTACAAAAAAACTACATTTGAATTGTAATTCCATGCTATTGACAGGACTATTAATTTTAATGAAGTTAGCTTACCATGTTTACAGTATGATAATTGTGATAGAAATGTGAATTTTAGGCACAGAACATTTTTTACAATTGAACAAGGCAGTAGATTATACAAGCTTGGACAGAAAGTTAATAATGACACCAATTTTTTTTTTTTATGGAATTGTTTAGTACTGTTTTACCATTCGTTTACTGTAAAAAGTGTTTATACTGTTTATACTTTCAATTAACAAATTGAAGTCTTGTGAAAGGTTGACAGGATAACTGGCATTAACTGTCAAAATAATTTCAAACTATTGAAGTTAGTTTACAGAATAAACATGTCAATCAACCCATATGATTTTTGCTGTAATATTTTTGTTTTGAAAAGTCACTGTGACTGATAGAAAAGTGATGGTTTTAGCAACATTTTAACCTGTCTGAATGCTAATAATCATTTTGCGTCGGGGGGCGAAGCCTGAACCCCCCACCAGGACTTTGTCCTGGACCTACCGGGGCCTGCGGCCCCTGGACCCTGGCTACTAGGTTTTTCTGATTTCAAAAGTTGGCAGGTATGAGATGGCCTTTCTTTTACACCTGTTGGGAGCACATTCCATATTGATGTGGCATAGAAAGAGAATGAGTTAAGACCTTTGTTAGATCGGAATCTGGGTTTAACGTGGTTAGTGGAGCTCCCCCTGGTGTTGTGGTTATGGAAGTAGTTTGACATGTACTTCGGTATCAGGGAGGTGTAGCTGATTTTATAGACTAGGCTCAGTGCAAGTTGTTTTACTCTGTCCTCCACCCTGAGCCAGCCCACTTTGGAGAAGTGGGTAGGAGTGAGGTGGGATCTGGGGTGGAGGTCTATCTGGAATGAGATATCTAATCACCTGTCTCTTTATTAGCAGTGTTGGAGACCATGAGGGGAGGCAGATGGTGACAGGGGAGAAAGAAGGAGAGGAGAGGAAAAGAGGACAATTGCTGAAAAGCACGAGAAAAACGTATAAATAAAATCCATTGTAACCCTGAACCCGAGGGCGTGTGGCCGTGGTCTGTTGGTCCGAGAAGAACTCAGCATCAGAGACTTTCACAGTATGTTACTCCATTTCACAGGTCAATGTTATTATGCGCATGCCATGATTAGATGAAACTAATACTTTATCCTACCTTCTCTGGTGTTTCCTCAAACTGGCTCGTACATGCACGTGCATGCTAGAATTCTCCACTGATGCATTTTCTAATTCAAAGTAGTGTATAGTTCTAACTTATCTTTGTCAGTAGACTTGATATGGAACCAATAAAAACTACAACATTATTGACGGGGTGGAGACGCAGTTGAAGGGGCCCTGGCCTGGAGGAGAATTTCGGCACATACTGTTCATAAGACCACAAAACGGCGCTTTCTGAAAGCGGGATTGACAATGGTGTGTAAAGCATAATCTATGCAAAGTTTGAACCCTCATTACATGCTTTGTAGACCACAAGGAAGTGTTTAGATGTAGAAAAAAAGTCATTATATGACCCCTTTAATAATCAAATAATTATGTTTATCTCGCTGTGACATCACAACGTAGACAGACTGCATAACACAGTGAGCAGAGGCATCCAAAACTGCATGTAAGCTCACACCCAAACTCATGATTTGATGTATAAATAAAAAACACACAAATTATCGTAGGGCCCCTTTAAACACATAATTTAAGCATGTAGGCTAATTTCTCTTTTATTTTGAAGCACAGATAAAAAAAAAATCAAATCACACAAATGTTTGCATTGTTTGGCATAGCAGCATGCAAGCTGTTTTATAACATAGGGCAGGGGTCGGAAACCTTTTTGGCTTGCTGGCTTTGTTCTAACATGCCAGAGGCTGTTCACCTTGGAGACCTGCTGCTAAAAGCCAAAGTCGAAAACGATGCTTGGCTTAGAGAGCCATGAAAGCCAAAAATTTTAAAATGTATTTCCGTGAGAGCCATATAATATTTGTTTTAACACTGAATACAACTAAATGCGTGCATTTTTAAGTAAGACCAACATTTTTAGAGTATAATAAGTCTCTCATTCTTTTTAATAACATTGTTATTCTGAAGCTAACCAATAATAAATTAAATACTTCTTACCATTAATGTGATTTCTTGAACTGGTGCGGTAGAAAACGGATGGATGGATTAAAATGCATGAGAATGTTTTATATTTTGAACGTTATTTTTAACACGGTGATTACCAGTGGAATTATTCAGTACTAATCCTGTTAAGTAATGTCAGCTAAGATTTATCTGAGAGCCAGATGCAGTCATCAAAAGAGCCACATCTGGCTCTAGAGCCATAGGTTCCCTACCCCTGACGTAGGGGCTTATGTTTTAAATGATCAGAAGACCAGCTGTTTGTTACAGCTGTAATACATAAAGGTGCTGTTTGCAACGCGCTCACAGTTACAATTTTCAAACCAAACAATATAACAAGAGCACCATTGGCCAGTTTATGTTACCATTTGTGGTTCAACAGAACACTGTCACACAAAGTTCGATATAACACTGTCCAATATAACATAAAGTTATGTGTAACGCAATCGTGCCATGGACCCCTAATATTCACTGTTACTTTCCCACCAAAGACAGTTGTGTTGTTTTTCACCAAATGATTGCGTGGTTTACGCCAGTGCTTTTCAACCACTGTACCGCGGCACACTAGTGTGCCGTGAGAGACAGTCTGGTGTGCCGTGGGAGATTATCTAATGTCACCTATTTGGGTTAGAAATATGTTTTGCAAACCAGTAATTATAGTCTGCAAATGATGTGTTGTTGTTGAGTGTTGGTGCTGTTTAGAGCTCGGCAGAGTAACCATGTAATACTCTTCCATATCAGTAGGTGGCAGCCGGTAGCTAATTGCTTTGTAGATGTCGGAAACAGCGGGAGGCAGTGTGCAAAGAGGTGTCTAATGCTTAAACCAAAAATAAACAAAAGGTGAGTGCCCCTAAGAAAAGACATTGAAGCTTAGGGAAGGCTATGCAGAACAAAACTAAAACTGAATTGGCTACAAATTAAAAACAGAATGCTGGACGACAGCAAAGACTTACTGTGGAGCAAAGACGGCGTCCACACAGTACATCCGAACATGACATGACAAGCAACAATGTCCCCACAAAGAAGGATAAAAACAACTGAAATATTCTTGATTGCTAAAACAAAGTAGATGCGGGAAATATGGCTCAAAGGAAGACATGAAACTGCTACAGGAAAATACCAAAACAAGAGAAAAAGCCACCAAAATAGGGGCGCAAGACAAGAACTAAAACACTACACACAGGAAAACAGCAAAAAAAACTCCAAATAAGTCAAGTACACCTACTTTGAGACAAGAGCTATAGTAATGCGTGCACGGTTATGGTTTAAAGTCAAATCCAACAATTGCGACAACGACTTTATACTGTCAACTGAGTTTCTTTTTTTAATTATTTCTGCTGGTGGTGTGCCTCCACATTTTTTCAACACAAAAAATGTGCCTTGGCTCAAAAAAGGTTGAAAAACACTGGTTTACGCTACGCGACAGATACACATCTTCATTGCTACACTAAGACTTTCTTGTTGTTCGCCATTGACAAACCTTTGCGTTCCAGTTAGCCTCACACTAAGCTAATGCCCTGTATGTCTTTGTGCCTCGTACTGGAATGAAACAAACATTCTTTACCTGCAAGCTGCTTTCTGTCCTCCTTTGCATCCTGGGAGACACCACTTTCGCAGACATGCGACCAGATCGTAAAATTTACACAGTAAATATTTATGAAAGTCCCCAAAAAGGAGGAATTAAAAAAAAGAAAATAAATGAATACATACAATAAAATATTGACTCAAACCTACTAGTTGAGGGTCCCTGCCCCATTTTGTGATGTGGGAGCAACACAACATCCAACAGTCATGTCAGGTCACGTGAGGGCGCTATACACCACGCAGGTTTATCCAGACGAGCTACAGCACATAACTTTTTCCATAAAAAAAGGGTAAAAAATAAGGATTTCCATAATGCAGTCCCAAGAATAATGTGATCGATATTTTATGGACCCTAAAGACCACGTTATATCAAACTTTGTTTGTTTCAAAAACTGTCTATATTTTTCACAACAACATTACCAGCCTGAATAAAATAATTGTTGTTTACTCACCCTGATTCGTCAATACAAGAGCAGTCCAAGAGAAACAACAAACAATTTGCTAACAATCACTAAATAACAACACCTAAAGTTAATGAGCGTCTTTTATACTTACGCAGTTTCATCAATATGTGCGAAAAGCCGTAAGAGGGTGGTATGAAACGCAGAAAATACTTTGGAAATGTTGTGCCTTTTAGGAATTTGTGTAAATGTTGCAAACAGCCCTTTTACTGAATGAGCAGGTATCGGGACACCTCGGTCTCTTTGGACGTATCCTCGCTCATCCATGCAGATTGGACACTGGCCGAGAGTTGGTGGGCGGCCTAGGGTGGAATCGGCTCTCTTAGTTGCTTTGTTGGGTCTGCTCCTGTCTCTGGCCATGCTCTCCCTAGCCCAGCAGATGATGGCGTGGAACATCGCAGAGGCCACCACAGTGTGTATGTTTGTTTTTGTTCTTGTTGTTTTACTTTTGTGGCTGTGTGTAGAAGTGGCTGATTGCATCAGCTCTGCTCGTTTTGAATGTCGTTTTTAATGTCTTTAATGTCCTGTTTATGTGCGCTATGGCTATGAGGTTTTTTCTCCTTGGCCTCAGTCTGGACCCCCTCTCCAGGGGCCCAGGCTTAGACTGAATTTTTTTTTTCCTCACACCCCCCTCGTTTACCTGTTTCTCACCTTTTTTGTAAGGGGCGCCGGAAGTTGGCAGACCTGTCAGCGATCCTGTTCTGTCTCCCTGTAATGTTTGTCTGATCTTGAATGGGATTGTGCTGAAAATCTTAATTTCCCCTCGGGGATTATTAAAGTATTTCTGATTCTGATTCTGATTGACGGCTTTAAACATAACATCAACAAAAAAGGAATCAACCTTGGACAAATATACGATTAACTATCGGTGCCAAGTTTTCATATTTCTAGGAGGCAATATTGAATTCTGCTGGATATTTTGTCACATGCTGGCACTTTCTGACAATATTTCAATCAAAGCTGCCAGGTAAAAGCGTCCATCCATCTCTCTTACGTCTACTTCTAGTGATGGCTAAATACGGCGGTGGACGAACAAACAGTGATTTATTAGAAGGTCATGGTACATCTGGGATCAACATGCTCACCTCCCAGTGGACGGGTGGATGCACAAACATCAATTTCTCTTGAACAAAGTGCGGTAACTCATCATGCAGTCTAATGAAAGCACTGTATGAAAACCATCCATTTGTGTTAGGGTGATCAAAAGCAGCCGCACACTAGAGAAACATGGGAATGAGAACACAGCAGCCGGCTGATGGGATCACCTCAACTTGCAGAGTGTGAGTTATAGCTTTGACCCGCAACCCAAAGCGGGTCAAGCGCACAAAGCTGACAAATTGAGAAGCAGACAAATCTCAAGCTAAAGATTACTCAATGTCTTTCAAGTTACCCTGCCGCAAAATATTTTTAAAAATAAAAATCACATGCAGAATCACCTTCTGTAGAGACTCCTCCCATCCCCACCAAGGACTGTTTTCAATGCAAAGAGGTTCTGCAGCCTCCATAGCAGAACCTCCAGGTTCTGTAACAGCTTCTTCCCTCAGGCCGTAAGACTCTTGAACGCATCATAATAATCCCCCAATAAGGGATTAACTCGCTGGAATATAAAGACAATATAACATACATCCTTAAACGTGGATGCATATGCAAAAGTGCAATATGTTTATCTGTACAGTAATCTATTTATTTATATCTGCACCATATGTCTCTTTTATCCTGCACTACTATGAGCTAATGCAACAACATTTTGTTCTTATCTGTACTGTAAAGTTCAAATTTTAATGACAATAAAAAAAAAGAGTCTAAGTCTAAGTCTTTGTTGTGTATTAGCTATTGATGGAATTGATTCAAAGAGTGGTGCAATCCAGTGTTTTGCATTTAAAAGACTAAATTTTCCTACATAAATAAGACCTACTTTGTAGCAATGTTACATGTTACGAGGTCTGTTGCATCCATGCTGGCTGGGTGGAAAGTGCGTCAACAACTATCTCTCCTGAGCTTTTTATTTGCTGCAGGGAACCACGTCAGATGCTGATGTCCTTTCAATTTGTTCTAAGAATGCACCCCGTTGATATCATTTCTCCTCCTCTCACTCCCCATCCCCTGGGAATCCCACCCCAACCCACACCTCCAGCACAAACATTTATGTTATCAGTGCATGCTTTCAAATTACCGCTTTGACCTCAGGGTAATAAAAGTGGCAAACGTTGATTGTGGAAGAGCTGATATATGAGAATGAAAACTCTTGAGTAACACAATGAAAATAGATTACAATCCAACACACCTTTGTACAATTCTCTGACAGCTAATGTGCTATGGTTACTATTACTCATCATTTTCTGTCAAATGGGGTTTAAATTGAATTTTTGTGAGTTGGGTTTTCCCATTACAATCATTATCTCTCCGGATTATTAGCAAAAAAGCTAATCACTTGTTAAAATAAATTGCCTGCAATTTGAAAGTGTTTAATTGAAAGTATAGGGAGGTAGAGAGTGTCTCAAATTCTGTTTGAATGGTATTTCAACAATATACAACTTTCGAGGGGCTTAACATTTGTTTTTCTTATCTTTTCTATGAAGGATGATTTTTTAAATTTTATTTGCTAGTTTGTTATTTTTTGTTTAATGTCAAAAATAGATTCCTATTCAGTTGTGCTAACAATTCACATTTGATATGATGATGTACTACCACTGTAGAATAAATCATAAATTATTTAGGGTAAACATAATAATTCTTAGTAGAGTCAGAAGCTGAAATCTCAATTATATTCAGTTGAAATAGTTTGTGAGATATCATATTTAACATATTCATATGCTCTCATTTCTATTAAATCTGAGCACATTATGTGCTAATTTGCTGTACATGTGAAAAAATACTGCATTTAGAAAGTACAGGACCTCAATAACTATACTGTGTTAGTACTTTCTACTTCATGAAGCTGTTTTTTTTATATATAAATATAGATTCATATATTGTCTATATGCTGATGTAGTTCTGTTGTTGTTTTTGTTGTCTCTCTTTGTCTTGTCTCCACTATACTGTCTTCTTTTTTCTTCTTTTTATCCACTCCTGCTCTGGGTCAGTTGTGCCAAACACTAAATATATCTAAACATTTAATAACATTGAAAACAAACAATGCAACAAGAGAGGTATCCCAGACTTTTCTTTTGTAAAGTAAATCTATAATTAGTGGTCGGACAGAACAGGATTTAAAAAATAAAAAAATAAAAAATATACCTCCTTCAAGCTATTAAAAGGCTAGATGGTAGCTGTTCATTCATTGATTTCACAGGTGACAAATGTTTAAGCCTTGGGAGAGATCTGCACACTTAAATGGCTCTTGTTCTAAACCCTGTAAGACCCAAATATAGAAAAACCTAAAAAAAAAAAAATGTACCTTTCAGATGTTGTTGTAGGAGGCATTTGATGCAGAAATTGAAGAGTTAAAAAAAAAAAAGTTTATGTATGCTTTTAGAGAAATGTTGTAATATTGCAACATTGGGCTTTGATGGGAGCAGAATGTATGTATTTGTACTCACGTTGTCTGAACAACTAAGGGTTCATTTGCAGGGTTGATTGCTTACTTATCCCCATAACGGTATATACCATTAATAATAATCACACATTATTTATATTTTTATGAAGTCATCTATTACAAATATAAAAAATATGAAACAAGATAAAACTCTTAAAAAAAGGTCCCCCCCCCCCCCCCCCCCCGTTTTTAACTTTTCATGACATTGGTCATGAATACTTTCATTGGTGGTGAAAGTCCTAAAAACAGTCCCTGTCGTCTGTAAAACAAAGGCGAACATCACATTTTCTGCATTGTGTGTTGGTGTATTCTGTATTGCAGTGTCTGCAGCATCATCATCTCATCCACAGAGTTTTGCTCTTCTGGTACCACCTGCAGGCATTTCTCTCTGAATGAATCAAGCCAGAGTCTGAGTTTCCATAGTTTGTTTTTCTTGTCCGTCTCAGATACTGTCATGTTGTTTACAAAATGTAATGACGTCAACAGGGATTGGAATCTGTTGCATGGTATCACATCAGCAACAGGTGGTACACCAAGTGCTCAGGGTAGACAACAGTGTCTGCCTGGTAAGTCGCTTTGGACAAAAGTGTCCAAATTCCATCAATAAATGTAAATGGATTAATGGCTCTAATCATCATACTAAAAGGAAAACATGCATACCCCCATTGCATCCACACATTCAGGAACATTCCTTTCCCCAGAACCGAATTGTCTGTTGATATCCTTCGACAAAGTCATGGAATTTTACATGACTTACATTTTTTAGAGATACAACTTTTAAATCAGTCACCAGAACACAACACAAGGGTAGAATGTATACTATCCATGTATAGAGAAAATACTTCAGGCAGTGATGTAGTGGAGGGAATACAACCTGTTTGAGCCCACTGTAACAAGCCAGCTATTTTGACTACCACATTCACCCAGTGTTGTATAATTGCAACAATTATATAACAAGCTGTAAATGAAATGTGATGCATCTGTTCCAGAATAACTATATATGTACATGCTCTAGACATTGTAATAACAACCAAAAAAATATAAAATACATTTTACTTACTTGAATCTGATGAATCTAGTCCAATGAAACAAATAGATGTTGTTCGAAGGAAACCTTGAGAGGTTGTGTGAGTTCATGGCCAGAAGGCGTGACTTATAAACAAATGTACAATCCAATAGCCTTGTGAGACTGAACAATAGGACCCAATGACTAGGTAAATGTGGTAAAAAAAATAAAAAATATATATCACAGATTGTTTTTTAGGATAGTTAAAGGTAACATTGTAATTTTACAACAAGGGGTCTTACAGGGTTAATAATGAAAGTGAAAAAAGCAGCACTGACTCAATATTAACTGCTCCAAAAAGACAATAGAGAAAAGAGTAGAGAAAACAGTTGCCCCATTTAGTGAGCTTGCAATGTTTCTCTTACATTCCTGTAATTGTGCAGGTCGCCACAAGTAAAACATTGGGATTTTTGTTTCTTTTTTTTTAGATTTTGCGTGTTAACACATTCCCTTTCAGGTGATATATGTGCTGCCATTTTTTTGCAATCACATTCCACGAAACATTGACAATGATATTTGTTTTACATGCACACACGCACAAACACACACATACAAACACACACAAACATACAAACACACACACAGTGCACTAATAGCCTGATGTACAAAGATCCAAATAACAAGTGCTTTTAAAAGTGCGTCCTGGGAAGGGAAAATAAGAAAATGCATATTGCAAGAATTTGTTTTGTCGTATAGGAGATATTTCATATTTTATTAAAACAAATCTTTTTTTTAATCATCACTTTAAGTCGTCTAGCAGCTACAACATTATAAAATGTTGCTGAATAGACAATATGTTAATTCAGCAATGACAGTCCAAATATGTTGACACACAAACGGAGGATGGAGGATTCTCTCTCCATCAGCTGCTTTGTAGTGCATTCGCCTTCTTTCTCAGAGCCAGTTTGCACATAATTGCTAGAAGTGCTAAATGTAGAAACAAAACAGCGGCCACAGATTTTTTTTTAGCCTTGATACATCACATTTAGAGCCCCAAAGGATTATATTTCCATCTCCTCCTCCCAGTGTTGTGGGCGTTCTCATAATTAGCATATATTCTGCAAATACATGGAGAGCCACGCTAAATGGATTGCACGGGCTATTTTACTCATTTAAGAGACACAACAATCTGCACACAAGCTTTGTAGATCAGCTTTGTGTGCACAGTCAATTCTGCACATATTTTAATCTGGCTTTGAGTGCAGAGCAGCAGACTGGCCTAGGAGTACCGGACTATATGTCTTTTGGTAGAATTGTTGTTATATGTACATTTTATCTTGTTAAAATCTCACTTGTTTAAAGGGGAACTGCACTTTTTTGGGAATGTTGCCCATCATTCACAATCCTTATGTGAGACAAGTAAATATGTTTTTCTTTTTTTAAATGCATTCTAACTGATAAATAGACACTAGTAATATTCCGCTAACAATGGAGGTTTGCTCTAACCCGCCTATGAAGTGTTCTAAAAAACCTCCATCAGTGTTTTATATATGCACAGTAAGTATATATCTAATGTAGTAACAGGCACATGTATAATAACATGTAATATTTACGTATGTTTATCATTTTAATTTTACGGCTGTTTATTAATTTCACAGACGCATCAAAACGCTCGCTATTTCCTTCAACAATAACAATCACTACTAATCATGACAGACTTCATGAGAGACAACAACGACTACGTACTTTGGGACAAATGATGATCCACAACTTTATATTTTTGAGCTTGGATTTATGGAGGGTGAGCTACAAGTTTTAGAAGCCGTGTGCTAAACAGATCCAGCTTTAGTGAGACAGTAAGCATCATGCAGTAGCATTGCTAAGTGCTAAACAACAAATACAGACTATGAACATTATAAAACAATCACTTACTCTACGATCTCTCCTCTCACTAGGATGCTGACTAATGAGATGTTCATATCTTCCCGTTTGGATGAAGAATTAATCATATTCCTACCGCAGATTACAAAAAAAGTGTCTTTCTTCCCATCACTGGATTTAAGTTGAATATTAAAGTTGACCAACTTCTCGGTTTATGGCCACAATCTTCTAATAAGTGAGAGGCATGAGTATAATATAGAATTAGTTATTACCAACTCAGAGTTGATGCAGCAGCAGCAGCTCAGTATGTCTGCGTTAGCGCTTATAATAACAACGCCGCTAATACTTGGTAATAGTCAGGTCACGACATCTAAATGAAGTATTGTTGGCGGTTTTTGGATGTTTATGGGCACAATAGAGTACTTCCATTGGCTGCATTGTTGGTCACTTCGTACTTGCCGTATTTTATGAGTTTGAATATATAAAAAAAAGTGTTCTTGTTTTAAATAGGGATTTTGAATGATAGGCAAAATTCCCCCCAAAAAAGTGGAGTTGCCCAGTTTAATGTTTGTACAAGTTTAAAACGATTGTGATGCAAATTTTTTCATTGGCCTGTCAATGGAATCTTCCATTGTATGTTAGCACTAAGCCAGCGGTATGGGGCGGCATGGCGTAGTGGGTAGAGCAACCGTGCCAGAAACCTGAGGGTTGCAGGTTCGCTCCCCGCCTCTTACCATCCAAAAAAAAAAAATGCTGCCGTTGTGTCCTTGGGCGGGACACTTCACCCTTTGCCCCCGGTGCCACTCACACCGGTGAATTGAAAGATGAATGATAGGTGGTGGTCGGAGGGGCCGTTGGCGCAAATTGCAGCCACGCTTCCGTCAGTCTACCCCAGGGCAGCTGTGGCTATGAAAGTAGCTTACTACCACCAGGTGTGAATGATTGATGGGTTCTACATGTAAAGCGACTTTGGGTACTTAGAAAAGCGCTATATAAATTTCAGTTATTATTATTATTATTATTATTATTATTATTATTATAAGAGCCAACGTTTATTCTGTATGGTTGCATTGCTTTTTTTCCAGTTTATAACAAAGCTGTATTGTGAATTTAACACAATTCCTAAATGTACAGTATGTACACTTCATGTGTATAACAATTTGTACTTTCCGTTGTGTGCTTAATTTTACAATAACTTTATAACAAATTGGAGGTTTTTTTTTCATCTCTAATTTTAAGGACTGTTTACTACGGTGTGCATCTCTACCTTAACCCTTGTATTATGTTAAGGGTCAATTTGACCCATTTCAGTTTTTGTGTTGATCAAAGTACTGGTTATCCTTTTTTTTTCTTGCTGAAATTTGGTGACTTTTCCTCATCTAGGGTCATGAACTGGTGTGTAAAATCTGGACACTTTGATGTGTATTGGGAATGTCTGTCTAGAGTTGTATACAAAGATGATGTTGCGGGTCATTTTGACCCAGACGCTTTGATGTGGGTAAACAGCTGTTCAGATCCAAAATAAACATGTCTCTATGATGTACTTTTTACTTTGATGTACAATTGTTTGTAGTTTGATTGCCTCTGAGACCCAGAGCCAGGTGTGTGAAGAGAGGGAACTTTCTCACACTTGTCCTTGTCACTGTTCTCATGTCATCTCTTTGACAAACTCAACAAAAATGAGCTACAGAATGATGACATCTGAGGAGGCTTTATCACTGATTTTTAACTGGGATAGTGATGTAGAGGAAGAGATTTCAGAAACAGATGATTTTTCAGAGACAGAGGACAATGTTATTGCTGATCCAGATTGTCAATTTTGCTACGATGAGGAGTATTCAGAGGACGAGTCTGCCGTTGTTCCTCTGACAGATGAAAACCAAGGAATGCAGCAATCATCATCCACAGAGGGGACATAGGCATCTAAGGACGGTAATATAAAATGGTCAACATCACCACACCCAAGCCGAGGCAGACTGTCATCTTCCAATGTGATCAAAATGACTCCCGGTCCTACAAGATTTGCTGTCACACGAGTTGATGAGATTCAATCAGCATTTCAGCTCTTCATATCCCCACCAATAGAGAGGATTATACTGGAAATGACCAACTTGGAGGCGAGACGTGTGTTTCAACAGAAATGGAAGCCACTGGATCAGACTGACTTGCATGCTTACATTGGAGTTCTGTTATTAGCTGGAGTGTACAGGTCAAAGGGAGAAGCCACTGCAAGTCTATGGAATGAAGAGAATGGAAGGCCAATCGTTCGTGCAACAATGTCTCTGGAGACATTCCACATGATATCTCGTGTGATCCGCTTTGACACCCGCGACACTAGAGCTGGTCGACGTGAAAGAGACAAACTAGCTGTGATCAGAGATGTGTGGGATAAATGGGCTGAAAATGTACCTTTGTTGTACAATCCTGGTCCCCATGTTACTGTAGATGAGCGCCTTGTTCCATTCAGGGGGCGCTGTCTTTTTTCCGACAGTACATGCCCAACAAGCCCGCCAAGTATGGCATCAAAATATGGGCAGCCTGTGATGCAAAATCCAGCTATGCATGGAATATGCAAGTATACACTGGAAAGCTACCTGGAGGAACATCTGAGAAAAATCAGGGGATGCGTGTGGTGCTGTAAATGAGTGAAGGGCTGCAAGGTCATAACATCACATGTGACAATTTCTTTACATCCTACCGCCTTGGAGATGAACTTCAGAAGAGAAAGCTGACCATGTTGGGAACAGTCAGAAGAAATAAGCCAGAACTTCCCACCGAAATTCTGAAGATGCAGGGCAGACCTCTGCATTCCTCAATATTTGTTTTCACTGAGAAAGCAACAGTTGTTTCATACTGCCCAAAGAGAAACAAGAATGTTCTTGTAATGAGTACAATGCACACAGATGCATCTCTGAGCACAAGAGAAGACATGAAGCCACAAATGATCCTGGATTATAACTCCACCAAAGGAGGAGTTGACAATCTGGACAAAGTCACAGCAACATACAGCTGCCAGCGCAAGACAGCCCGTTGGCCTTTGGTGATTTTCTACAACATTGTAGACGTGTCTGCTTACAATGCCTATGTCCTGTGGACTGCAATCGACCAGAAATGGAATGCCGGCAAATTGTACAGACGTCGGCTTTTCCTGGAAGAACTCGGCAAAGCACTTGTCACTCCCAAGATCCAGACGCGACCCAGGCCAGCTCGATCCCCAGCAGTTGCAGCTGTCATTGAAAAGGTCAAACTCAGGTCACCCAACCCAACCTCACCCAACCAACATCCAGTGGACACCGGTGGAAGGAAAAGGAAAAGATGCCAGGTATGTCTCTCCCGAGAGGACAGTAAAACAGGTACCTCTTGTGTGAAATGCAAGAATTACATCTGCAGAAAACACATAGTAACATTCTGTCCATCATGTGGAGAGCATTGAAAATGTTGAAGAAAATTTGGAGAACATTGAAAATGTTGAAGTTCGCTGGGATGAAGTTAAAGTTGAAGTTAAAGTATTTCTTAAATATAGTGTTGGAATTAAAAATGTAGTGTATGTCACTTTTCTAAATGTTTATATAACCTAAAATAAAGTTGTTATTGGTTTAACCTGTTTTCTTGACTGTTTTGAGTGCAGTTACACAGTACGGGTCAAAATGACCCGCAACATAATCAATGTCATTTTTTTTCAACATAATACAAGGGTTAAACGGTGATCCGATATGAATCTTGATACATGGGTTACAATACGATTCACAAACAATACTTTTTAAAACATTACGATTCGATATGATTCGATGCAGTTTTAAGCTTCGCATTCTGAATAGAAAATTAAATGTATCATGTATCATATCAGAACAATTCCATGTGTTTATCTTTTAACTAAACAGGTACACAACCAGTGGTTCCTGAATTAATTATTAGCAAATAGAAATGTAAACTTCAAGACATTGCAAATCCGTAAACTTAAAAAAAAGAAAATAAGTATGTGAGTTATAAAAAAATGCAAATTATGATTAGAACTATAAATACATTTTATTCACTTGATTATTAGTTTAGATGTATTTGTCTTTGTTCTACATCATTATATGTATCAATGTATCTAATTTGATCAGAAGACTGAAGGGTTGTGATATTCATAAACGAACCAAATCTATTGACTGGCTCATTACCATGAACAATTTGTTTTGTTTTTATTTGCAGCGTGACAGTGATGAAACATTTACATCTCAACCAAAGCAGAAACAGTGGCAGCTTTGCACAGTGTGAGTGTGGGTCTTTTTTTTGCTCTAATGAGAATGGAATGAACTTTATTGTCATAGCACTGAAAAATACAACAAAATGTGTTTTCAGTACAAGCTGTCTAAGAGCAGACATTCAGTAGTCAGGGGACCGCCTGTGAGGAAAGGCTCCCAGCAGCATCGCTTGTACGTTGATGACATTAACGTGATATGCGCTTGCATGTCTCCAAACATCCCAAAAAGTTGCTAGATTTGTCGTTAGTCGCTTTTGAGTTAGGAAGTCACAAAGAGGAGTTGGAAAGATTCTAGATGAAGCGACAAAGTCGCCAAGTTGACAACACTGTGCTGAGATGTGTGTGAAAAATAAAGACGCAGAGACCCGCCTTAGGTTGCTTCTGATTGGTTTACACTGCGTGTGACTCGTGGTTGGCAAGATTTAGGCACAATACTTTATGGATTGGTCTGTTCTTTCGGAAAGTCAATCAGAATTACTTTCTTTCTTTCTTGTATGTAACAGATCTACAATCAACCGATTCATGACTTTTTAACCGCACATCCACCAATCCATATCACATATAGATCGATCAGGAGGCTCGCCAAACGATGTGTTCATATCTCTAAATTTAAAATTGTTTATCGGTAGGTAAACAGTTACTTTTTACACCACTACTGTTTACCTATCTGTCAAAGTAAAGTTCAACATTCAAGGATGAGACAATACAATTTGTAAATAAACCCAGGTTTTTTTAAAGTGCAGTCTGTGTTAGATTGCGGTAGTGTTGTCCCGACACCAATATGTTGGTACCGGTACTGGTTCCTAATTAATCTGCTGACATATGCAGTAACATGTTGTGTTATTTATCATTCTATTATTTTGTTAACATTATTAAGGACAAGTGGTAGAAAATGAATTATTAATGTACTTGTTCATTTACTGTTCATTTCTGCTTACTTTTTTCTGTCTATACTTTGCTAAAATGTAATAATCACTTATTCTTCTGTTGTTTGGTACTTTACATTAGTTTTGGATGATACCACATATTTGGGTATCACACCGAAACTAAGTAGTTACAGGATCATACATTGGTCATATTCAAAGTCATCATGTGTCCAGGGAACTGTAAAATTCAATAAAAATATTTGCAAAAAAAAAAAAAAATCATGTGTCCAGGGGCATATTTCCTGAGTTTATAAACATAATATGAATTTAAAAAAAACGAAAGTAGATGTTGTGATGCCAAAAAATATTGACGTAATCATAGTAGTATCGACTAGATACGTGCCTGCACTTGATATCATTACAGTGGATGTTAGGTGTAGATCCACCAGGTGTTTGTTTACATGTTGATGTCGGTGAGCTACGGTGTGCAGTGAAACATGTTTAGTTATTCCCCGTCCTACAGGGATGATACTTGTAAGAACTTACTTTATTTGTCGCCATGGAGACCAGGATTAATGATTTAGAAGTAGCTAGAACAGTGCTGACGGCGGATGGACGTAAGCCGCTAGCTAGCTAGCCAACTATGTCTTAAAGCACCTCTTCCTGAGGGCGTTTTAAGTGTTATAACTTCACCTTTATCGCTAGTTTTTAAGCCCAAATGTGTCAGTTCTCCCTTTTCTATCGACACACTGTGTCTGCTTGTAAGTACTCCGTGATTGTGTGCTACCGAACACGCTCCTCTGCTCGTAAACCAGAAATGAAATGACGTGACGACGACGCTGGGGTGGGGCGGGGGTGCGGGACCGGTACGTTTCAGAGGCGGTATAGTACCGAAAATTATTCATTAGTATCGCGGTACTATACTAATACCGGTATACCGTACAACCCTACACTGCAGTAATTAAATAAACAGAAACAATTGAAAAAAATAGCAAAACAATATTATGTAACAAGAAAAATATATGTTGATACTGATAACTATTTTGGGAAAGACGTATGAGCTAATAAATGCATTGAGACAATGTGTTTGGACCAAAGCAATTGTTTACAGTACATGACTGGCAACAAGGTGAAAGGCTAAAAATGCTGCCTGCAGAGAGACCACATGCACTATGCACCACTTCACTTTCTATGACCCAAAGACGGGCAACCGATTAGACGCCAAGACGGAGAGATTAACAATTCCTTCTTTCAGCATCCCAATTACCCGATACTAATGTCTGGCACCTGTCATCAGCTAAATAGATCAAAGTTTGCATTGCTGAGGGTAATCGCCTGCCTTGCTTTTCGATGTATCTTCCCTGACAGGATCGATGGAAGGAAAACACAAAGGTCTCTTATAGGGGACAGTGTTTTATTGATTGACCAGCACAACATGCTGCAGCTGCTCTGACTAGAAATATTTTAGTAAAGTGGGAAAAGGAAAAAAGAAAGTATGAAGGTTGTTGGTAAGATTTGGTAATATGCTGGATGACATTAAATGGAAAGTTCTACATGGCTCTTTGCAGACAGATGACTAAGCGAGGTTGTGTAAAGGTTACATATCGCAATGAGTATGAATGCTGAGTGAAGTTAATTAGTCCTTGGCCTTTCTGTCGCATTTTCACATACAGCCGCCAGAAAGCACTAGGGGCCACTCTAAAAGAAGGTGAGACACAATTAATGCTTAGGTTTTAATGTCTCTGCTCTACTATTGTGGTGGTGATGCGTGTGCAGAACCTATAGTTATACTTTAAGATGCAGCGAGCTGCTCCTCCTATCCCTCAAATGCCTCATGCAAAAACAAAAAACAATGTTATTTGAAGAGAAACAGGCAGCATATGGGACAACATGAGTTCTTGTTGAAAGGGGCTGGCGGGCGGAGAGAGAGCGGAAACCATCTATGGTCGCCATCTGAGAGCCGGAAAGTGTGCAGATATGACAAGACAGGCAGGCTGTCTCCATAGAAAAGAAAGCACTCTGACAGAGCAAACAACAGCACAGACACCAAAAACAAGGCAAATCTTTAAATGGGTGCTCTTCCACACTAAAGCCAACACTGAGAAGACAACACCATGTCAAAAATTAGGCACAGAAAACCAGACTCTTGTTCAGCATGGGTCTGCTGTAAAACAGAGCTCCAAAGGAACCGTTGGGGGCGGAACCGAGATGTTTCCCATGAGCGCTTCTAGCTGGAGCCGATCCACTAATGCACCAAGTAGAAGAGGAATCTTTTTGCGTCTATTTGCTGCATGATTAGCCTCTAAGTGCAACTTGTCATCGCATCTCGGTTTTCTTCTTTATAGCAATCTCCACAGCAGTGGTGGGAATGACAGTAGGTTCTGACAGAACCCCATGCTGTCTGTGCACAGATTGTCGTCATGACACCAACACAATGACACATACACACTGTAAGTAGGATCTTAATGATGATGCCAAGGAGCCATATTGCGAAGGCATTTATTAACGTTCACATCTCATCCATAATGAATTGCATCTTTGTGTCAGAAGATTTATTTGCAGTGGAGTTGTAAAGCAGTACAAGTCAATAGACGATAAAAATGCAGCGCTGGATGATAAATAAGACTTTGAGGACAATGAGCAGTTAGCACATTTTACATCTTTACTGCTAAATCAAAGCAATGTCGATGAGGGAGTTTGTATAAAGTCAGCAGTTATTCGTCAGACAGACAGAGGTAATGACTGTGTCCACACTTGCAACCTTAGGCTGGGCTTTGGTAATCTCTTTTCACCAGAAGACGGCACTGCCAACACATTGGAAAAGCCGGGCGAGAGAGGGGGGGCTGAGGTGGGCGTTGGAAGCTGACAGCTTTCCCTCCCCCTCTCCACCTCTCGGCCCCTTTCATTTCTACCCATCTGTGTCTCTCACTCAAACTTACCTTTTGCTGCATTTTATCACATAACTTATGCCTTTTAGCTTTACTCTCGCCTGATTCTCTGCCCCTCAAAGGTCCTTCTAACAGCAAAACCTTGAACTGATTTGAGAAAAAATATATATATCTGTTGTTCGCTGTAAATGTTGACATTTTAAAAGGTCTACAAGTGCTAATCTTTGGGGAAAACATATCATTGTTACCTTATAACTATATATCCTTGCGTACTAAAAGCTTGATTTACTCAAACACACATACGTAGGACGAAGGATTCTCTGTTTAGCTGTCTTTGCAGCTCGATCTCGTTCTTCCTCACAGCCGTGTGTAACTGTGTCAGTTTGCACATACTTTTTAGACGTGCTAACAGCGGCTGCAGAACAGTTTCAGTCTTGATAAATCAATCAAGCTAAATAGTTACCATATTTTTCGGACTATGGAGCAAACTTTTATATAAGCCGCACCCACTAAGTTTTCTATTTCTATCCATCCATTTTCTACCGCTTATTCCCTTTTGGGGTCGCAGGGGGTGCTGGAGCCTATCTCAGCTACAATCGGGCGGAAGGCGGGGTACATCCTGGACAAGTCGCCACCTCATCGCAGGGCCAACACAGATAGACAGACAACATTCACACTCACATCCACACACTAGGGCCCATTTAGTGTTGCCAATCAACTTATCCCCAGGTGCATGTTTTGGGCGGTGGAAGGAAGCCGGAGTACCCGGAGGGAACCCACGCAGTCACGGGGAGAACATGCAAACTCCACACAGAAAGATCCCGAGCCCGGGATTGAACTCAAAACTACGAAGGTCCACTAAGTTTTAGAAGAACAAAATATGTTTCCAAATATTAGTCGCACCGGACTTTGAGCCACAGACTGTATACATTGTGCAATTAGTTTTGTACACAGAAATATTTTGTAAATGTTTATTTACATACCTTATTGTTTCCAAATGGTGTCTGTAACACGGAAGTAAAACGACTGATCAAACAAAACAGAAGCAACCGTCATGGATCCATTAGCTGCGGAAGCTAGCTCTCCAATCAGCTAAACAGACTCAATAAGTCCATCGTGATGTTTTGGTGAATTTATGAAACTGAAAAAATACCAAAATAATGCCATTGTAAGTTAATAATACTAACACAGACACTCATAAATGTGTTAACATACACTACATTGCCAAAAGTATGTGGCCACCTGCCTTGACTCACATATGAACTTGAAGTGCCATCCCATTCCTAATCCATAGGGTTCAATATGATGTCGGTCCACCTTTTGCAGCTAATACAGCTTCAACTCTTCTGGGAAGGCTGTCCACAAGGTTGTAGAGTGTGTTTATATAAATGTTGGACCATTCTTCCAAAAGCGCATTGGTGAGGTCACACACCAATCCGTTCTAATTCATCCCAAAGGTGTTCTATCGGGTTCAGGTCAGGACTATGTGCAGGCCAGTCAAGTTCATCCACACTGGACTGTCATCCATGTTTTTATGGACCTTGCTTTGTGCACTGGTGCACAGTCATGTTGGAAGAGGAAAGGGCCCACTCCAAACTGTTCCCACAAGGTTGGGAGCATGGAATTGTCCAAAATAATTTGGTATCCAAAGCATTCAAAGTTCCTTTCACTGGAACTAAGGGGTCAAGCCCAACTCCTGAAATACAACCCTACACCATAATTCCTCCTCCACCAAATTTCACACTCGGTACAATGTAGTCCGAAATGTACCGTTCTCCTGGCAACCTCCAAACACAGACTGGTGCATCAGATTGCCAATTGGAAAAGCATGATTCATCACTCCAGAGACGGCGTCTCCACTGCTCTAGAGTCCAGTGGCGACGTGCTTTACACCACTGCATCTGACGTTTTGAATTGGTCTTTGTGATGTATGGCTTAGATAAAGCTGCTCGGCCATGGAAACCCATTCCATGAAGCTCTCTGCGTACTGTATGTGGGCTAATTGGAAGGTTGCATGAAGTTTGGAGTTCTGTAGCAACTGACTGTGCAGAAATTATTTGCACTATGCGCTTCAGCATCCGCTGACCCCTCTCTGTCAGTTTACGTGGCCTACCACTTTGTGGCTGAGTTGCTGTTGTTCCCAAACTCTTCCATTTTCTTATAATAAAGCCGACAGTTGACTTTGGAATATTTAGGAGTGAGGACATTTCACGACTGGATTTGTTGCACAGGTGGCATCCTATGACAGTTCCACGCTGGAATTCACTGAGAGCGGCCCATTCTTTCACAAATGTTTGTAGAAACAGTCTGCATTCCTAAGTGCTTGATTTTATACACCTGTGGCCAGGCCAAGTGATTAGGACACCTGATTCTCATCAGTTGGATGGGTGACCAAATACTTTTGGCAATATAGTGTATTAGCTAATGCTAACGACGCTAGCTTCATCACATTACCAAAGCAAGTACAACTATGCATGAAAACCCTCCCACAGACATTACACATGGGACAGTTTAGCAAGTAAAAAATTGTTTTAGTTATACTGTAAAACTTACAAACGTTGCTTGTAATGATGAATGACGAATCCAAACAAGAAGAAACGCGTTTGACGGCTAGAAGAGGGAATGGCACGAGTACTTCCGGTTAAAAGCTCATTATAAACAGAAGGGCACTGCAGCACCTGAAATGAGCAAACTTGTCTAAAAAATGGCGCTATTGCACAAAAAATAGCACACCTTTTTTAGTGTTTTGCTTGTTGTTTTTTTAAATTATTTGAAATTATGGCTCACAGCAAATAATAATCCATAAATTAGCCACACCGTTTTATAAACCGCAGGGTTCAAAGCGTAGGAAAAAAGTAGCGGCTTATAGTTTAGAATTTACGGTATATTTGCATCTTCTTCTCTCAGTACTGTGGGCATTCTGATAATCAGCATATTTTCTGCATATTCACAAAGACAGACAAGCTAAATGGATTGCTCTCTTTATTTTGCTCATATAAGACGCATAATCTTCTTTGCACCAGTTTAGTTGATCAGCTTTGCGTGCACTATCAAGTTTGTACGTGTTTTGATGAATGCAAAACTTTAGTAGATCAGGCCCTAAGTGTTCACCGTACTTTAGGAACAAAATGAGGAACCACACTGTAGTTGTTTGTGCTGGTCAAAATAATGACTTTGTTTGTGCTTCGCCAGGAAAGTGCACATTTACTGCACCACTACTGTGACTGGCAGACACATTACTTTAACTGGATATTTACTGCGGATCATAAAACCTAATCAGTGTCTGTTTGCATACCACTGTGCTTGAATTCGCTAAAAGACACCTGCATGTAGGGTTCTCCCAATACCAATATTTCGGTTCTGTATTTAGATACTTTTCGATACTTTTAAAAATAAAAGGCACCAGAAAAAATGGCATTTTTGACTTTATTTGGACAGAAAACATTATGATACATTAAACATGTTGTTATTACAATCAAAGAACAATGTTGGCATAAAACATGTGACGTGTGACCTCTGTGAACATACTTTTTTGCCGTACTTTTTTAGCTATTGTATCCTCCTACGGTCTGAAGCATATGGACCTATTCCTTGTCTAGCAAGGATGATACGAAAGTACTGTTTTTTTTTTTAGGCAGTATAGCAGTGGTCCCTACCTTTTTGTAATTGCGGACCGGTCAACGCTTGACAATTTTACCACGAACCGGGTGTGGGGGGTTAATATATAAATGACAAGAACCAGCAATTCCACACTTCTTTCTTTATGAATGTTATTTTTCAACAGCTGAAATAAAGTTGACAGTTTGAACCGTCAGATAAGCCTCCTGCATGTTTGTGTGCCAGAGACTCACAAGCTCTCCTTCTCTCTTGTCCTCTCTCCCTCACCTCCCTCTGTTGGCGACCACTGCCCTAACGCTCTCTGATTTTGGTTGCTATGGTAACGTTTACATGCCTTCAAAATAAGATGCAGATACAACATTGAAAACTAATATATAGTGCATGAGAATTTTTACTCATCGCAACGCTAGATCAATGGGAGCCCTGAGCTTGTTTCTATGCAACGAGACGGTCCCAACCGGGGGTAATAGGAGACAAAGACACCCGAAGTGTGTTGCTTATGTCCGGTCTGCTCCGTTGTTTTGTTTTGGTGGCTGTCACTGCAGAAAATCCCGTTTCCCACAGATAGGATGTCGAAACAGGGTTTTCAGTGCTGTGGTGGCGATCTTGGGGTATTCTGCCATGACCTTAATCCAGAACACCGGCAGAGTAACATAACATATCCTTATGCACATGCTCCTGATAAATATGCCACACATAGACAAGTAGTATTGCCTTGTTGTCAACATCTGTAGATTTGTCAACCTGGAGTGCGTACCACGGTGATTTATCAATTCTCTCTAACAATTGTGTCTCAATGTCTTTGGCTATTTCCTCAATGCACCGAGTCATGGTGCTAGCCGACAGAGGCACCTGTGATATCTTTTTAACGGCAGCCTCTCCTAGAAGTTCACGGCAAATGTCTTTAGTGGCAGGAAGGATCAATTCTTCACCAATGGTGAGTGGCTTTTTAGCCTTAGCAATATGATTAGCCATTAAGTACGATGCTCTCAGTGCATTCAAATTTACTGATGTGGTGGCCCTCAGTAATTTCTTCTGTCCTTCGTGTTCATGTTTTTTTCTTTCAAAATACTCCGGGGGCTTGTCTTTTAATCCAGGGTGCTTGGTCTCTAAATGGCAAAGCAGTTTTGAAGGCTTCATTACCTCATTGGAGAGGCGGTCGCCGCATATTATGCAGAGCGCGCTTCGTGCGTGGGAATCACCTTTTGCGATAAATCCATATTTCAAGTAGGACTCCTAGTATTGTCTGTTAAAAACTTTTGTTTTGTTGGAAGTTGTAGGCTGTTCTTCTCTCTCTTCACTGTGCCTTTTCCCCTTCATAAAGAAACTTTCCAAAGACGTCTGTTTTTTACTCATTTTGCTAGCTGGGTTAAATGTTGGCGCTCAAGTGACCAAGATATAACCGAGAGAATCCGGTCATTTTTCAAAATAAAAGATTGTTCGGGCTCAGATAATAAATACAACGGAAATAACTAAGTATTTCTTGTGCAGCCCGGTACCAATCGATCCACGGACAGGTACCACTGCAGTATAGGACTTGTATTAACTCATGAGTACCGCGGTACTTTATTAAAACCGGTATACCGTACAACCCTACCTGCATGTGTAAACTCCTAAACCAAAGTAAGCAACTACGCAATGCTACAGAAACGGAAATACACAATATGAAACACAGAAATAACCAAACACTCCATTTATCATTAACACCAGTTTTGTTTGTCCCACAATGAGAAACAATAAGACTGAGGTCATTTGAAGCATGTCGTGTAAATCCAGTCTTAAATACACAGATGAAGACTATTCAAAGATGCTTTACCTGACATTCAAATTACAGCTAATTTTTTTAGGTAATTTTTAAAAGAGGGTTGTATTGAAAACTTTGCTGTGAAACTTAGAATAAACAAAGAAAACATGTTCCTGAATTGATACCATGTAAAATACACTCATGTCAGCCTAGCTGGAGAGGGACACGTCTAATTTTCCTGCCGCCCTCCCTCGGCTCCCCCGCCATCCGTTTACATGCAGACACACCCGCACGGATGATCAGCATGCACTTCCTGCCCAGCGTGATCTTCGGACTGCCAGTTTCCCCCTAAGTCGAGACAATCTGCCCTCAGTGGTTTGGTGTCACTGCAGCCAACTTTCTGCAGCCTATGTCACTGGTCTTTTTTCCACCCTATTTTCTCTTACAGTCTCATTTCATCAATCTCTCATGACATCTAATCTGCGGACTGATTGCATTTGTGTGGGAATCAAGTTTATGCTCTCATACCGCTTCCCATCCAGCCATTATTAGTAACTACAGCATGAGGGTTATGTTAGTTGCTTATTTACATAAGGAGCAGATGTGAATGGGCAATGCTATGTATTTAGAGTCAGTCCCCACCTGTTGCCATTCGTGTTCACTTCAGGAATGTCAATTCTCACAGTTGTACGAAGATATGTAATGCAGTAACAGGCACATTAATAATAACATGTAACATTTACGTATTTTGCTCATTATAAGCATACAACAGCAGGGAATAATTTTGCCACACCTAGTGTGTGTGTGTGACAATAATTGGTACTTTAACTTTAACTTAACATTATTTGTGAAAATGCATCACAATGTTTGTGTTTCCTTTCGACAACATCACTGATTATTACTTACTGCAGACTTCACGAGAGCCAACAAACATAATAAAACATCACTTGCTGTACAATGTCTGCTGTCACTGGGATGCCGACTGTTAGGATGTTGAATGTTAGATGAAGAATGACTCATAATCCTTGCGAAGAAAAAAAGGGGTGGCATCAACTCCAAGCCCCCGTTTAAATACAAGTTAAAATGCAGTAAAAAAAAAATACATCTGTCATCTTGTCTCTCATAATGTTTGTGAATGACAAGCAAAATTCCCCCAAAAATGCAGTTCCACTTTAAGTGTTCCCCTAAATTTCTGCTATTTTACTGGAAGCTAGATTCCATTCCAACAAGAGTAGGACAGTAGCAAAGCACAGCAACATGTGATTGTCAGGCCAAAATGATATTTACTAACTAAAACAGAATCCAGGCGCTATTGTTTTTGCTGTGGTAAATAACAACCCTGGCAACATGTTGTTACTGTGATGGGAAGCACCACAGAGGAAGTGATGATTACCTCGGCTGGTATTGGTGCAAGGGCTTTATCACAAAGTCTGGGTCACATTCACAAAAGATGCTCTGACAAAAGCTCACAGGCAAGTAGCGGGGAAAGAAATGACCCTCTAAGGCTTAAACTGGCAATGTTGTTTTCAGTTTACTGAAGGTTTTTGTGGATCAATGTGGGCTTTTAGTTACAAAGTAATGCTGTGGGACACCAAGGCTCACGTTTCAAATCCAAGGCCTGTGCGTTGGATCAGGCCTGTGACATCAATTTCTTTATTTATTGTTTTATTTTATTGTATTTATTTATTTGAATTAGGACAGCACATATTAATCAATGTGTAAGCAACAACAGTTTAAACACAAAAGCACAAAAGCTAAATTGCATCGATTGTCCTAAGGCAGGTAGAAAAACAAACACACAGACACTATGGACACAATAGACAAACAATAACACCACTAGTACAAATGATCTGAGTTGTAAAAGGGAGAGTCCAAGGAGAGGTTCATCTATGGGAGCATGACGCATATCGCTCACAAGAACCTGTAACCTGGAAATCTAAATCGAAGAAAGAGATAATCCAAATCTAAACATTTAATCACTTTACCTTCTTCACAGCAAGGCCAGGTAGCTCTTACAGTACACTTACAGTACTTTATTTGCAGTGTCTGTGGTATTTTTCTCGTAAAATATGTCATAAAACAGTCGAACAATTTAGAATATGTTATGATGTCGTCATACATCACACAAGATTCCCATAAATCTCCTGAGACCTCAGTATTTTGGAACTTGAGCTCAGTAAGCAGCCAAATGATTAACTTTGGACGATTGTTTTTTTTTTTTTCTCCTTTTTGTGATAGTTTTCCCAAAATGCAATCACATAGTTCATACAGTAGTGCACCCTAGTAACCAAAATCTAAGCAGATATTTAGGTAGGTAAGGTTAGGTAAAACATGTACTTACTCTAGGGCTGGGCGATATATCGATATGCATGATATATCGCGGGTTGGTCTCTGTGCGATATAGAAAATTACTATATCGTGATATTCGAGTATGCGTTCTCACGCAGTTGCTTTTAGCTGCGGGCATTAAACTACAGGCTCTAATCGCTCGTTCTTGTCTGTCCTTCTCACAGACAGCAAGCGCACCTTCTTACACACGTCACATACTGTCACGTCATACGTCACATACGTATACACCCTCTCCCAGCAGAGAGGTAGTAGCATGGGTAATGTTAGCTGTGATGCTAGCGGTAATACGAAAGAAGGTGCGAATCTGGTAACAAATGAAGGAATAATTAATTCCCCCAAAAAACAGCAGGGGGTCCATCGTCTGGCGGTGGTTTGGCTTCAAGTGGGAATATGTCGAACAGACAACCGTAATTTGTCAAGTGTGGGGCGAAAGCGTTGCTATAAAAAGTAGCATTACTGCTAATATGTAGCATCATTTGAAAAGTCACCTGTTAAAGTTGAAGTACCAATGATTGTCACACACACACTAGCTAGAGAATGGAACAGTGCTTACTCCGCAGTCAACATCTTCGTTCGGTGCCACACGCCCACACCATCAAAACGCCGAGGCAAACATTTCCATATCAACACCGTATGAAAAAAATAGTGATTTTTTTAGTTGTGATTTCCTTCTCTGTATGAAAGTTTAAAACGAGCATATATTAATGCAGTATGAAGAAGAATGTTTTAATGTAGACACATAGAATCATCATACTGCTGTGATTATATGCATCAAGTGTTTCATTCAAGGCTAAGGCAAAATATCGAGATATATATCGTGTATCGCGATATGGCCTGAAAATATCGCAATATTAAAAAAAGGCCATATCGCCCAGCCCTAACTTACACCTTAGTATTTTGATTGCGACATTAGGAGCAAGGTCTTGCCCCACTTGGAGTAGTTTAAGCATCTCTGTATCTTGTTCATGAGTGACGGAAAGTGGGATCGTAAAATCAGATCGGCGCAGAGTCTCTGTCGTGGTTAAAATGTTGCGTATAATACACAATCCTCATGGGAGACAAAAACACATGTATTTTTAGGCTATGTCTATACTAAGCCGGATAACCCCTTAAATGAAAAATGATTTAGCCTAGGCCCAGTTTCAGCCACACTAAACCATCCTTTAAGGTTCTCCTCCTCGGACAATTTTTTTACACGGGTAAGTGCGCCGTGTATTTCTTGAATCTCCGGCTCTTAGTTTTGTATGGACTTTACAAAGTGAGTTCGGAGAGGAAGTGACGCCAGAAAGACTGCGCCCCACACCGAAAGTGACGTCAGAAAGAAAGCGCCACAGCCAGCTTCATAATAAAGCGGTTTCGTAACTCGGAGCTAACCACTGGAAATATGGAAGCGAGTCATCCAGACATGCCCGTGTTTCTCCTTCCGTCTGTACAGACGCTTGTGGAAATCACACATAAATACCTTAAGAGAAAGCGATTGCAGCTATTTCGGATACAACACTTCTCAGACGGCAAGAGAACTTTCGAATGTCGAGGTCAGCTATGATTCTACTTACCGAAAAACTTTGTCCATTTGTCGAAAGACAGTCAACAAGAATGCAGGCTACCGTGGATGTGATAAAAAAGGTAGCGTGTGCTTTGTATTACCTGGCCGTCGAGTGAAGACAACGGAAAACGGCGAATGCTTTTGGACTGGCAAAGTAGACTGTATCAGTTTGAGTCTGTATCAGCCATGTATGTCGCAGACTCAACGCCTAGGTCCAGAGTATATAAAGTCACCAAAAACTAATGGACAATGAAGGTGAAGGCAACAGAGTGAAAAGTGTCAAGACCAGATATCTAAATCCCTAGATTGATTGTTGTCAAATGTTCTTTGTCACATTGTGTACTTTTGTGTCCATTAAAGATTTTATAAATGTATGATGGCTCAGGTGTGATTCACTACAATAGGGCCCCACAGCACACTGGATTCCAGTTAATTGAAATACCACAACACTAGATATTGTTCAGATAAGTTAAATTTAAGAACTTGCACACAAAGCAACACTGGCGGTGACTATGACATGCGCATTTTCCGCACATGCGTACTAGGTCGCTGATGGAGGGGGGAAGGGGGTCTTAAACGACCATTGTGTGTGTGTGGACAAGGATAAGGTTAGGTGGGATTTACCCTGTATAACCTTAGTGTAATGAATTCTAGCTCGTAAATAAACATAAATAAAAGTCTGCTTTCAATGGAGCCAATAGGAGCCATGATGCCATTGCGTCGATTGCGACCATAAAATCCAAAAAATAACCATCCAAAAAGCGCCAGGAATACTCCATTTACATTTTGGGATCTAAATATTAAATATCTATTAGCGGTATTGTTATTATAAGCGCTAATGTTAAGGACCTACATTTAGCGGCGCACTGCTTAGAGAGAGTTAGATTCCTTATGCTGCTGAATTGACATCATCAGCTAGTGAACTGCTTTCTCGCATCGGAGCTGGTGAAAGTTAATTCTATATTATAAATCATGTCTCTGACCTTGATAGTAAAATGATGTGGACATAAACTGAGAACTTGGTAAACGTTGACAGCCAACTTCGACCCGGAAATGGCTCCATCCCCCTTTTTTCTTTGCGAGGATTATAAGTCATTCTTCATCTAAATGGGAATATATCAAGTGAGAGCAGACATTGTACAGTAAGTGATGTTGTATTATGTTTGTTGGCTCTAATGAAGTCTGCAGTGAGTAATAATCAGTGATGCTGTTGAAGAAAAAAGCAAACGTGATGCATTTGAGAAATGAATGTGCTTAAATGATCAAAATACGTAAATATTTAGTTGTTATGAACGTACCTGTTACTACATTGCATTCATACTTACATCATGTATATAAAACGTTGATGGAGGTGTTTGGATGTGTTTTTAAGCAGATTATGGGCAAAATAGAGTGACTCCTATAGTCTGCATTGCAAGCAGACTTTTGCTTTCATTTATTTACTATTTAGAATGCATAAAAAAGAAGAACATGTGTGCTTGTCTTCCATAAGCACCGGGAATGATAGACACAAAAACAGTGCAGTTTCCCTTTAAGAGAGAGTTGAGGCAAAGCTCTCGATACACCTACGTTACCTATAGTCATGAGCTTTGGATAGTAACTGAAAGAGCAAAATTGTGGATACAAGTGGTTGAAATTAGCTTCTGGACATACCCAAATACATGGTGGGGAGAATATGTCTTACAGCTGGCATCAGAACACCTCAGATTTCCTAAAGTGGAACTGGAAGAGTTGACTGGAGACCGGAAAGCCTGGTCTGTCTACTTTGACCGATGCTTCAGATAAGCGGCAGAAAATGAATGAGATAGAGGAATTAAGATAAGAAAAGTGCTTGGATTTCAGTTTTTGCAGGGTGAAGGCAAGATAGAGAGAACAACTGGGCTTATTAGGGATGGCTATCGTTTACAGTTGAACCCACACAGGTACATAATCAATATTTTTTAAATGATGTCTGTGCTTCAAAGGTGTCCAAACGGGTACCTAAAAATGTGTAACATACACATTTTCTATAAAATGATGCCTTTTAATTTTTACAGAATTTTGTGTAATTTAAGTTAAATAGAATAGTTATATGAATAAATCAATAACATAAATGAAATATGACTTGTAAATAAATCCAATAGTATAAAATAAAATCCAAAATAAATTGTCATAATAAACAAAAAAGAAGACACGACTTGCTTGTGTTGTCATGTCGATGCATATAATTCCGGGGCTGGTGAATGTACCTCGCTCGCCGTGACTGTGATTGGTGCATAATAATGAAGTGTTGTGTTGCTGTTGTGGCTAGCTCTACAGCCAAAAGTGTGTGTGGTGTTGAATGAGGTCGGCAATAAAGTTTACAAAGTGTGCCATGTCCTGTGTGCCTCTTGTTACTTACAAGACGTGACTTGCACAATATCACCTTTGAGCATCTGTAGCAGATGTCTGAGTATGCATTATATATAGCACGAAAATGAGGGACCGGACTAATTACTACTGTGCATGTCAGCCATTATGGAACCGAGTTTTGGTACCCATCCCTACTGATGTATGGTTTTATTTATGGGAGGCTTCTCTGTCCTGTTTTTGTTGCATAACCGTTGGTTTGGTAGGACTCTCAGCCGGTATCGAACAGCCTTTTGTGAAAAAAGGAGTGCGATTGATTTTTAGCCGCTGTGACTCATGTTGGTGCTGTTTGACAAGAAGGAGCACTGAGTCAATGTGTACTCCAGCTGCTGCTTGAAATTCGACAATTTTGATGACAATTTGATAATCGCAGAACAGATTGTGGTTGAACTTTAAGGTATCTTTGTAATTGAATATGTACAGATATTGAAGAGAGAAAATAGGGTAACACCCGCATCTACACATTGGTCAAGAATATATATGTCGAAAACAGTACAAGCGGATAGACTGCAGGGGTCACACAACTTCAGATTTTTTTTTTAAATCGACTAACATGAGCCAAGTCAACGTCAACTAATCGCTGATGAAGTAATTTTTTCCCCGTCACAAAATCAGCTTTAACATTAACTTAACATACACCAAGACTAGGGATGTCCGATAATGGCTTTTTGCCGATATCCGATATTCCGATATTGTCCAACTCTTTAATTACCGATACTGATATCAACCGATACTGATACCAACCGATATATACAGTCGTGGAATTAACACATTATTATGCCTAATTTGGACAACCAGGTATGGTGAAGATAAGGTCCTTTTTTTTTAAAATAAAATAAGATAAATAAATTAAAAACATTTTATTGAATAAAAAAGAAAGTAAAACAATATAAAAACAGTTACATAGAACCTAGTAATTAATGAAAATGAGTACAATTAACTGTTAAAGGTTAGTACTAATAGTGGACCAGCAGCACGCACAATCATGTGTGCTTACGGACTGTATCCCTTGCAGACTGTATTGATATATATGGATATATAATGTAGGAACCAGAATATTAATAACAGAAAGAAACAACCCTTGTGTGTGAATGAGTGTAAATGGGGGAGGGAGGTTTTTTGGGTTGGTGCACTAATTGTAAGTGTATCTTGTGTTTTTTTATGTTGATTAAATAAAAAAAAATAAAAAATAAAAAAAACGATACTGATAATAAAAAAACTATACCGATATTTTCCGATAATACATTTTAAAGCATTTATCGGCCGATAATATCGGCAGGCCGATATTATCGGACATCTCTAACCAAGACCCTAAATTACACCAAGTAAATGCACTCCCGTACATTTCCACTCTAGTCTACCGGATGTTGGAGCAAAAAAGCAGCATTTTTGCACAGATAAGGGTAAAGCGGCGCAGAAGGTACAACACAAACAAACTACAGCTGGTTGATTTCCATAATGAAACACTCCATGTTTAACAAAAGGTTACTTAGCTAAGTTAACAGCACAATAATCAGGAAAAAATTACCAATCCAAAAATCTCCTCCACTTTGCTCATTCTTCAGTTTGATTTGCTGCCTGTGTCTTGTTGAATTGATCCCACATGCAGTACTAATTGTCTTGCACAAATGCACCATTGTACATTTTAAATTTTAACTTGTCGGTCTCTCACTCTTGCTGTTTGGCGGAGCAAAGCTGTGCTGCAAGATGACGGTGGAATCTCGGAATGGCTACTTCATCCCACACCAGTGCAAAAGGAAATACTGTGTACGGCCAAAATAATGCAATCAGCGACTCTTCGATATCAGGTTCAGACGTCATTGTGGCTTTTACAATCCACTAGTTGACAAGTCTGCGCAACCCAGAGAATGTAATCTATTTGAGTCGTACCCAATCGCAACATGGTCTTTACTTTCTGCTAAACTCAGTTGTCAAAAATATTGGTACTCAATAAAGTATCAATACTCGAACGTTGTATCTAGAAATATGCCACTTTCTATTAATGGAAGAAGACGCACAGAAACATACAGAAAATGGTTATGCTCTTGCAACCGGGGTTTTTAATAATTGTGAAGATTTTTGACCACTGATTGTGATCACAGCCACAGAAAAGTTAGTTGGCATCTTCGAACTGCTTTTGGTTTATTTCAGCAGAGATTCGCTGAAATAAGGCGAGTTGGAAGAGCCGATAGCCTCAAGCGGACGGCCCCCACCACAATACGAAGTGGTTGTCCAGCAACCAGAAGCTACAGGGAGATTGCACAGCGAGAGCTTGACACTGTTTTAAAGTGCTTCCAATGATACAGAGTGATATAAGTTGACAGGCTGACATCTGCAGTTGATCTCTGAATGGCGCAAGGTACGAAATTGATGAGATAAATAAGTTAAAAGTGCCTCTAGTCGCCAAAGAAGCACCTGCTATCAGGGAGCTGCTACGATGTCAAACTTCGAAAGAAAAACTCAAATTCTGAAACCTTTTGTGTCATCTGGATCAAATGAGTCCCTGGATAAAGGACACGATGGGAAGCATCACTTGATGCTACAAAAAATAGCTAATGACCTGGAAAGAGTAAGAAGAGAACTTAAAAAGGGAAAATCAACATCAGAAAACAAGGAAGATCTGAGAAGTTTGCAGGAAAATATATTAAGTATTCAAACTCAGAGTTATAAAGCAAGAAGGGAATTTTAGGAAATGCGTCAAGAGATAAAAATTATCCAAGTAGAAATCATTGCAGTGAAACGAGACGACATCATGCTGAGAAATACCATAGATGAAATGAATCAGGACAAACAAATGAATGATATCATCGTGGGGCACCAAATTAAACTATCATACGTGAAAGCTGTGGATAAACCTGATGATATGGATGTTGCCTCAGCTGAACAGCAAGTGGTCAACTTTCTGTAATCAAAGGAAATTGAAGTAGACATTAATACCATCGAAACATGCATAGCACTGAATGGAAGAAACAACACCACCACTCCGGTCATCTAGAAAATGTAAAATGGCACTCCTGAAACAGGGAAATAAGCTGAAGGGTATAAATGTGTACATGAATGAACACCTCATCAAACGTAATGCTGAAATTGCCAAGAAAGCATGTGACTTGAGAAAGTAGAGAAAAATTCAGGGAACTTGGAGCGCCAACTGTAAAATTGTTATCAAGCTATATTGCGGTCCAGAATCAAGAGTACTTGTTGTCAAAGGCATCAAAGACCTAGACAGATACTTAAGTTGACACTACTTCCACAACGACAATGATATTGGAGTCCGACGGAAAACAAGCACCTAAATCCAACATCAACCTCACTAAGTTCCAATGGGCCACTAAACAAGAAGATGTGGATTTAGGAGCGCATCCACCTGCACTTATAGAGATTATTGAAACAACATTAAAAATTGTTGAACAAGAAAATATGGAACCTAAAAACGTCTGCAATAAAGACCATAAAAGCTAGGATTTGAAGAATGATATAGATACAGATACAATGTTGTTCTCTCACATCAGTAATAATTGCTTTTATTACACAGATGAACAATATATTAGCAACATTAAATCTGACAACAAATTGTCAATTATTCATTTCAACAGCAGAAGCTTGTACGCAAATTACAAACAACATGAAGCACTTTTTAGAACAATTACAACAAACCATTGTTTCCAACCATTCGCTGTCACAGAAACATGTATTGATGATAAAAAATTAATCGATTTTGATTAGGAAGGATATTAACTAAATTACATCAACAGAACCAACAAAAACGGAGGAGGAGTAGTAGTGCATGTGGTGAAGAACCTGAACTACAAAGTGGTAAAAAACAAATAATTTGCTATTGATAATATCTTAGAATGTATAACCATTGAAATACTGTATGTCATGAAAAAAACAATGGCATATTAGTCAATTGTGTATATAGATCACCTAAATCAATTATTGAAACATTTAAAAACTGGATAAAGGCAAATTTGATTGACATCGGTCAACAAGTAATTTTCTTTTGTGGGTGACTTTAATATTGAAGTATTGAACCCCAATAAGCAAAAGTCCATTGATGACTTTATTGATACAATCTACAGCATCAGTTTATATCCTAGAATCACAAAGCCAAGCAGAATCACAGGACACTGTGCCATGCGTATTGATATTTTTTACCAACGATTTTGATGATAATATTACAAGTGTTCTACAGACATCACTGATCATGTGCCAGTATTCACTATCTATGATGGAAACTACAAGAAGAGGAACATGGACAACAAAGAGACATCACGAAGACTATGCACAGAGAAGAGTATGATCGCTTTCAAAAATTAGCTAGAAAAGCAAAATTGGTACAATGTATACAGTAAAAAGGATGTTGATTAAGGATATGGTACATTTTTAAACACGTTCATAATACTTTATGGCAATCATTGTCCATGGAAACAACTCAGTAGAAAGCAGAAAAAGAACAGTCTACCAAAAGGATTAAAAAATGCTTGCAATAACAAGGAGATAAAATATACAACATTATTAACACTAAGAACTACAGAGGCAGAAAATAAGTACAAAAAGTACAAAAACAGGCTAACTAGTATATTACGAACATGTAAAAACAATATTACAGTCAATTAATAGACAGGAACAAAAAAAATGAGAGAAACATAGGGCATCCACAACAGCATTATTAAAAATAATTCAATACTTCTCAGGAAATGTAAATAATGACAACATGAAGGAAGTAGTTGAAAGCTTCAATATTTACAAAGTAAATATTGAACCAAATTTGGAAGAAAGGATTTGTAATTAAGAAGACGCAAAACAGATAAAAATGTGTGCTAGTCTCTCACAGGAATTGTGACTGATAGGCAAAATAAAAAAAAATAAAAAGTGCAGCTTCTTTTTAAGGATAAATATCCTGGCATTTACGATGAATTTTGGCAAATTAGTAAATATTTAGTTTCAAAATCATTACTGATTTTATCGTGGCCAGTGGCCCGCTTCAATGTAGGCATTTTTTGTTATTAGCAATCACTGTAGCTGCAGCTAACGGTTAAAGGATGGCGTCAAAAAAGAAAAAAATAATAAAAATGAAAAAATAAAATCAGACATGCCAATCTAATCTCTTAATAGATGTGTCAGTATACATCATTTACAAGAATGCTGGTGACTGAGCAGTGTTACTTTCTTGAAGTCTCAGAATGAAGTAGAGAAATGTCAAACTGCAACACGACACTACATGTTCTAATTGTTGTCAGTTACTTTATTTAATCATTTGTACACTACCTCAGACAACCTGAAAGTTGTTATCATAGTTGCAGTTTCTTTTGGACTGTTTATTTTGAACTTTGTATTGTTGTTCAACATGTGGTTCCGTTAGTTGGTATATGTTGCAAAAGAGGTCATTTGAGCATTTTTTCTAGATGAACATATTTCTATTAAATTGGCAGTCTTTCTTTTATCCCCGTGGTATCGAATATTGTTACGTTTTGTGTCGTGATTGTGTTGGATGCAGAGACCGCAGTCAAAGTGCACGTAAAATGTATTGTAATGCCCCGCAGTGGAGAAGGAGTCACACAGACGAGGATGTGCTGCTCAATCGCTTTATTAACCAGCGGTAACTTGTTAATCGGTTGAAAGTAACGCACACACATACACGAGCTGCTGTTAGCCACAACTCACGCTCACACACACTCTCGCTTACCGCCAACTCACACGCGCATGCGCGTTTACCAAAACCTTAAAGACACAGTACACTTATATAAATATCACAGATATTACACTGCCTCCCCCTTTATGAAGCCCCTAGCCCCGAGGGGTCAACAAGAAAATCCCTGAACCTCGGCGGTCTACGCCTCTGTCTTTGTGGCCGGCCCTGTTCTGACTCAGGTCCATCAACACGTGGCGCTAGCGGCTGAACAGGGACAACAATGGTGGAATATGGGGAACCTTTATCTACTAACTGTCCATTGCCATCTGGTGAGGCAGGCGCCGTCTCAAACTGGGGAACTTCTCTGCCCCTGTAGGGTGCCAAACGGTCTCTATGCAGGACAACCTTTCGGCCCTTAGGGGGCACTGCAACTCTATAGACTACTTCTCCCACCCTCTCAAGCACCCTACACGGACCGTCCCAATGACTGTCCAACTTGGGGCAACGTCCGTTTTTCCTTTTTGGCGTGTACACCCAGACCAGCTCATCAGGCCTAAAATCCCGGCCCTTGCTCCGCACGTCATGGTTCCTCTTTTGCCTCAAACCAGCCTTCCCCAACTGGTCTCGTGCGAAGGAATGTGCCGCTTCCATCCGATCCTGCAACTTCCGAGCGTACTCCAGTCCCGGCCGATCCTCGGTGCTGCCTGGTGGTCTCCCAAACGCCAACTCAGCCGGTGTCCGGATCTCCCGACCCAACATCAGCAGGGCAGGGGTGCAGCTTGTGGAACTTTGAACCGCGGAACGGTATGCCATCAGCACTAGTGGAATATGTCGGTCCCAGTCATGCTGATGGTTGGCAGTGAGGATGGCTAGCTGCTGCTGCATGGTGCGGTTAAACCGCTCCACTAGTCCATCACTTTGCGGATGCAAGGGAGTCGTGCGTGTCTTTTGCATGTCCAGTCTTTCACACAGGGCAGCAAAAACCCTGGATTCAAAATTCCTGCCCTGGTCGCTGTGGAGAATATCTGCAGTTCCAAAGCGACTGAACATGCCCTCCAGTAAAGCATCAGCCACAGTCTCCGCTTCTTGGTCCGGCAGTGCGTACGCCTCCAGCCACTTAGTAAAATAATCCATCGCGCAAAGCACATACTTGTTTCCTCTGTCTGTTAGGGGAAAAGGGCCCATAATGTCCACAGCTACCCTCTCCATGGGTGCTCCAACCCCTTGCTGCTGAAGCGGTGCGTGTGACCGGTCCTAGGGTCCCTTGTAGGCTGCGCACTCATCACAGCGCCGACAGAAGTCCTCCACGTCCCGCCGGTGCTGACCCCAGTAGAACGCTTGGCGCAACCGACGGAGCGTCTTTGTGCTGCCAAAATGCCCTGAGCCCGTGCCCCCATGACACGCCTTCAGCACTGCGTCCTTCAGAGTCTTCGGGACCACCACCTGCCATCTCTCCTCCCCGGTGGCCGGCTCCTTCCACGCACGCTGCAGTACGTCGTCCCTGATGCGCAGCACAGCAAACTTACTCCACAGGTCCTTGGTGCCGACTGACAGCCCCAACACGCCTTCCCAGGGTGGTCTCCTACCACTCTGGACCCATTGCCGCACTGGTTTGAGATCGCTGTCTTCCCCCTGCCTGGCCGCCCACTCTGCAGCGTCCACAGTCTCCAAAGTGCAGCATGAAGGCCCGTCAGCGGTCTCATCTCCGCGCAGTTCCTTCTCTCTGACGTCTCGCCGGTCACAGTAGCTACAACCATCAATAGCACACGGCCGCCGAGAGAGAGCGTCTGCATTGGCGTGCTGCGCCCCAGCCCGATGACACACACTAAAGTGGAAAGACTGCAGCTCCTCCAGCCATCGCGCCAGCTGACCCTCTGGTTCACGAAACGACATCAGCCATTGTAGTGCTGCATGGTCGGTTCTGATGGTGAAGGACACGCCACACAAGTAGTACTTGAAATGGCGTACAGCCAACACAACAGCTAACAGTTCACGTCTGGTCACACAGTACCGCCGCTCACTCTTGTTGAAGGTGCGGCTGAAGTAAGCCACCACCCGTTCACCTTCTGGGCCCACCTGCGACAGCACCGCGCCCATACCAACATTACTGGCGTCCGTATCTAGCACAAAAGGCTTAGCTGGGTCTGGAGTAGTGAGGACAGGAGCATTCATGACGGCCTTCTTGAGCCCAGAAAATGCCTCCTGACAGTCCGGCGTCCACACGAACATCTGATCGTTCTGAAGGAGGCTAAACAACGGTGCGCCACTGCAGGAAAATCCCTTTACAAAACGCCGATAATATGAGGCAAGTCCCAAGAAGCTTTTTAGCTGCTTCTGGTCCTTCGGAATTGGCCAGTCTCTGATAGCGCTGATCTTCTCCTCCAGCGTGCTGATGCCGCTTCCGTCCACCTTGTGGCCCAGAAACTCCACCTCACGCCACATGAAATGGCACTTCTCTGGGTGTAGTTTCAGTCCAGCTGCCGCAATCCTTTCCAGCACCAGCCTCAAGGAATCAAGTGTTGACTGAAAGGACTGTCCATGGACGAGGACATCGTCCAAGTAGACCAAGCACTCTTGCCTGGGGATGTTAGCGAGCACTGTGTCCATCAGTCGCTCAAATGTCCCTGGTGCGTTGCAGAGCCCAAAACTCATGATCTTGAATTGCCAGTGGCCCCTGGTGGTGCAGAACGCTGTCTTCTGTCGTGACTCAGAGGTGAGTGGGACCTGCCAGTATCCACTGCGCAGGTCGAGCGACGAGAACCACGAGGACCCTGAGACCAGGTCCAACGTTTCTTCGACCCGCGGGAGTGGGTAACAATCCTTTTTTGTCACCTTATTCAGCGGCCTGTAGTCCACACAGAACCGCGGCCTCATGCTGTTCTTCCTGGGAACCATGACCACGCCAGACGCCCACGGACTGTCAGAGGGTTCTATGATTCCCGCCTCGAGCATGGCGTGGACCTCTCTATCAGCCGCCTCCTGCTGGATCATGGGAAGGCGACGGGGGCGCACCTTGATTGGCCGCGCATCCCCAGTGTCGATGTGGTGTTCAACCAGATGGGTGAGACCCACCTCATTTTCATTGAAGGCGAAAATGTCCTTAAAGTCCCACAGTACGTGCCACAGCCGCTCGCGCTGCTCCCCTTCGAGGCCGACGCAGTTCTTTTCCCAGATGGAGCGGACCGCTACTGTTGTGGACGGCCTGGATGACGTCGCCCCCCACTTTGGACTTGATTCTTCAGGGCGAGCGGACTCTGCCCCCATTATCGGTGGCTGCTGCGTGGTGGATGGTGTCCTCTTGGCTGCGAGCTCCCTGATTGCCTCATCCCTCTCTATGGGGGGCCTGACAGCCTCTTCCCATGTTGTCGGACTGGCGACTGCGGTGTTGACGGACACAGCCACAGTCCGTTCAGTGGGAGCGGTCAGCTTTACTCGCTGGCCACTCGGCAGAACGAGCACCGCAGACCCCAAGTCTATTACACATCTTGTGGCTTTCAAAAAGTCTCGACCAAGTATACACGGGTCGCTCACATCCGCCACCCAAGCGGAAAATGTTGCTGACAAGCCTCCGATTATGAACATAAATGTCGCTCTGCCTTTCATCTGGGCTATTTCCCCAGTCACTGTCTTTAATCTGGTGAGACTTGGTTCTAAAACGGTTCCAGCTGGAACAACGTCCGGTCTCACAATCGTGGCTGAAGATCCAGTATCCACCAGGGCTGTGCAGGCCACGTCCCCAATCTGCACGAAAACATGACATGGGTCCCCCACTTTTGTCCAGGCCACAGTCACAACAGTCTCGTCACTCGAGGGCTGGTGCTCCCGGTAACTGGCTAAAGGGGTCCGTGTCGTCCGGGCTACATGGACCCTCTCCCGTTTCCCTGCTGGTCCTTTCTATTTGGACAGCGCCGCAGCAGGTGGCCAAGTTGTCCACACCCCCAGCAGACAGCATTGCACGCTCGTCTGTCCTTCTTTTCCTCATACTGGGTTGGGCGGGTCTGCAGCGCACATACAAGTTCCTCCACCCACGCCGGTCTTTGCTCCGCTCCCTGCGTAAACGATGCAGCCGAAACTGGGCGGGAAAATGTCTCAAGTGCTGCCCCAGTGGCGATCTCTCTCTCCATAGCGAGTTCGAGTGCATCTGCCAGGGCAGTGGGGTGGGCAAGCTGGACGCGCAAGCGCAGTTCATCCGGTTTCAGTGCTTGGATGAATTGATCACGTATCAGTTCGTTTTGGATTGCATTCGGCATTCCGATATACGCACGCCGACCCAGCCTCTCGATCCCATGAGCAAGGCACCGAAGCGACTTACCCGGTAGTCTGTCACGGTGCTTAAACTCACAGCGCAAAGAGTCTCTCAAGTCAAACTCTCCAAAACGCCTTTGCAGCGCAGCAACCAGCGCACTTTAATCAAGTCTCTCTTCCGGGTTCAGCAGGAGCAAACAGGACGCAGCTTCTTCTGTCAATGACAAAGCCAACTGTATTGCCCTCACCTCCTCAGTCCAGCCTGCTTTATTAGCCACAAGCTCGAACTGAATTTTATAAGCTTCCCAGCTTCCTTTCCCGGAAAACTTCAGTGTCCTCAATGCTTCGCACACAAACTCATGGGCGCCGCCATGTTTGTTTACATTCGGCGGCGGCGCATGCGCTTCTGCGTCATGACGTCGCTCCGTCATGGCGGTACTGTTGTCCATGTGGCGCGACACGCTGGCTTCACGGCGTCCGTGCTCGACGCAAACTGCGTCCGGCATGTCAATCGCACACTCTCCAGTTCCTCTCTCTACCTTCACTCGAGCGCTGCGGTCGGCGAACAACCTCTCTCCACAATGCGGGCGGCAACGGGTTGAAATCGAAGCACTTCTGACACCAATGTAATGCCCCGCAGTGGAGAAGGAGTCACACAGACGAGGATGTGCTGCTCAATCGCTTTATTAACCAGCGGTAACTTGTTAATCGGTTGAAAGTAACGCACACACATACACGAGCTGCTGTTAGCCACAACTCACGCTCACACACACTCTCGCTTACCGCCAACTCACACGCGCATGCGCGTTTACCAAAACCTTAAAGACACAGTACACTTATACAAATATCACAGATATTACAGTATATAATAACAAAAAATAGTGCTGTAGGCAAGTGCAAAAAAAGACAAACACTCACAGGAAGCATAGGGAAAGGTCGGTGCTCGGCACAATGATCCAGCATCCTGATTGGCAACTAGCGACAAGCAAAGTGATGGCAAATGGAGGCGAATAGGAAGTGGAAATCAAAATAAGAGCGCTGAACAGGAAACAAAAAAAACAAAAATAGAAACAAATAATAAATATCATGATAGATGATGACAATAAATGGTATCTCATATTGAATATTTTCCTGAATATCGGTTTTGAGTTGAACGTTTTAGTATTGTGACTACCCTAAATTGTACCAAGATAAGCACTCACATTACAATGTTTGTTGTTTGCAGGTGCCTTTTCTTTTACGAAGAATCACATAAGAAAAATACACTTTTAAAGTTGCCTACACTATAGATTGCCTTCGTGTTACGTGACAGTTTGTCTTTCATAATCCTTTATCTAACTGTCTCCATCTTTCTGCCCACTTGTCTTTTCCCCTGTCAGTTCCCTCACATTCCGTCTCTCCCGCTCATTCCACCCTGCTCCCCTGGGCAGCTTGGAGGCTCTGTGTTGGGCTGAGCGCCTGCATGGCTGACCTGCCAGTGTGTATTTTAGGACGACCAACATATTTCTCCATGAAGCAAGGTATGACTCACAAATCAGATATTTGACCAGGAGAGCCACGGTGTAGCGTAGAGCTGACACGTGGGAGGAAAGCGTGGATAGCTCACAAAGGGAGCATGACCGACCTCCATCCTTCCATCTGGTAAACAGACTGCGATTTCAACTGCACTGGTATTTCAAAGAAATAATTGTTTTTCTTAGCACCAAATAGCTCCCACAGCATCTTTGGAGGAGAAGGAGTGTCTGGCAGTGTGAGAGTGCAGTGGATTTAATACAATTGCGAGTGACTTCATGTTTTTTTGCATTCAAGTTGGGCCTGATAGCCAAGCTTTTATTTTGTCACTCAAGAGAGTGATTATGTAGCAACGCAGCATCTCTCCCGGTGATTTCTAAAGCCTCTTTTCCCACACAAAGCGAGTCCCTGCAGAGAACGATGCAGCTCGGTAAAAGAACCTTGAACATCCTGTCTGTGCTACAGTATGTGCGCTCTATCCAGGTATGACAAAAGCTCAACCCATGGTAGGAAAAAACATTGCCGGTGTGTTTATGACTAAGTGTTACTAAAAATGTTATTTTAGATCTGCGAGAATCTCACATTACAAATGGCGACTTTACTTTTGTTCCCCGTGAAATATGTCATATCAAATATATATGAAATATAATATACATATATTAATGTGTGTATACATATTAAATATATATATATATATATATATATATATATATATATATATATATATATATATATATATATATATATATATATATATATATATATATATATATATATATATATGTGTGTGTGAAGCTCATCGAGAGAATGCCAAAAGTGTGCGAAAAAATAATCAGAGCAAAGGGTGGCTATTTTAAAGAAACTAGAATATAATACGTATTTTCAGTTATGTCACCTTTTTTTTGTAAAGTACATAACTCCACATGTGTTCATTCATAGTTTTGAGGCCTTCAGTGACAATCTACAATGTAAATAGTCATGAAAATAAAGAAAACACATTGAATGAGAAGGTGTGTCCCAAATTTTTGGCCTGTACTATATATATATATATATATATATATATATATGTATATATATATATATATATATATATATATATATATATATATATATATATATATATATATATATATATACATATATATATATGTATATATATATATATATTTTTTTTTTTTTTTTTTTTTTTTTTTTTTTGTTTTTGTTTTTTTTTTTTTTATATTATTATTATTATTTTTATATATATATATATATATATATATATATATATATATATATATATATATATATATATATATATATATATATATATATATATATATATTTATGAAAATGATTCATGCCGAGGTGTTGGAGAAAAAAGCAATACTTTTTCAGAACAACCTTTAAATACAGATGTGTATGATGTCACTAGAATTGTGTGTGTGCAATGTCTTCACTGTTCTCCTTTGCCACACATTGCACTGTCTAGTTATAATTTGACTATGACATATTATTCACCAAAGTGCTAGCACCGATGCATGTACCCCCACCCCCACCTACACCTGGAGCATAGAGGGTCTGACACATTCATTATCGGATGTGCACCTGCAACACTCTGACCTGCATCCCAATGATTCCCTCTCGTCTATCGCCTATCTTTCTCTGTGCGGGTCTCCTCTCACACTTGACAGAGCCTCATGGCTGGGACCATTTCTCCCCTAATGGTGCAGAGAATGCGGGCGCACCTCCTCAATCCTATCTTACCTCTCAGTCTGCTCTTCACAATGAATTGTCATGTAATTAGAGACTGATCACAGCAATGGGAAGTATTGCAGATACCCTGTTTCTGTAGCTATTGTTTCTTGGTGCCTCAGTGAATAGAAATTAACATTTTGAAGGTATCTCCCTAAACTTCGAGTGGCTTTTAGGGTGTTTATAATACTACAATTTTCAATTACCGATACTCACAAAAATATTCGATACTCAATACCGTTTTTGATACCATGGTGTCTTGTTCCGTGTTGTGGAAATAAGTTGAGCCAACACACGGCGTGCTGCTAACTGTACTTTTATTCACGACTCGTGGGAATAACACATCACATGTCCAGCAACGCTTAACCAGGAAGTACCTCATTTCTTAGGCCAATCATATTCGTGTATACTTCAGGGACCGCTCGGAGATCGTATTACCTAAGAATATTACATCCCCCTTCTTTTAGAAAAATATGGAACACAACATTTAAGAAAACACAGTCTGTGCAATAACCATTACTGAAACGTATTGAAATTCAAGTAGCACATGTACGACTGCCATAAAGTAAGAATTCAACAACAAATTTCAATTATCACTTAACTTGCTCCAATGTCGTACTGTTGTAAATAGAAACACAATCACAATGTTATTTAATTGTACGTATCTGAACACCATTGAGCATGATTTTTACAAGTCCATAACAACTCTGGGCTTAACCTCACGTCCAGACCTTGTCTGATACCGCACAGGCTGTGGGGCTGTTTCTTCTGTTATCTTTGAGGTGTGTGGTGTGTCAGTGTGCGGTGCATGTTGTGTGTCATGTTTTGTGTTTTCTTCAGTCTGAGTGGTCAGTGTCTCTCTTGTGTCCAAGAGATGTCGTCTATTTCGCCTATATTCTTGTCCTCCTGATGCATGTATGTGGTATGATCTTTCGGTATCAGCTGAACGAACGACAACTGCTGGTTTCCAGTAGCCTTTCTCCTGAAAACGGATGTATTGTCCTTCATGCAAAGGTGACATTTGCTTAGCTGATCTGTCATAGTATTTCTTCTGCTGGTGTTGTTTGTTGGTTCTCATGATGTGAACATCCTTGTGGCTGATAGTTTTGGGTTGCAGCTGCTGATGGGTGTTAGGCAGGATTGAGCGTGTGCGACGACTCATGAGCAGCTGAACTGGTGATTTGAAGTTGTCCACTGTGGTATTGCGATATTCAAGCAGACTCAGATAAGGGTCTTTCTGATCAGCTTTGGCCTTTTCCATAAGGGACTTTGCAATGTGAACCGACTTCTCGGCTAACCCATTACTTTGAGGATAGCATGGGCTGGAGGTAATATGTGTGAACCCCCATGTGTTAGCAAAAACATCAAACTCTCTACATCTGTACTGTGGACCATTGTCTGATATAACAGTCTCTGGTATCCCGTGTCTTGCAAAAGAAGATTTTAGTTTATGTATAACAGCAGCAGCTGTGGTGCTGTTTAATCTGTTTAGCTCAAAGTATCTGCTGTAATAGTCTACTGTGACTAAATAATCATCATTGTTCCAAGTGAACAGGTCAGTAGCCACTGTTTGCCATGGCCTGTCTGGGATCTTGTGACTTATCATTGGCTCTTTAGTGTTTGATGGTTTATGTTCATTGCAGATGTGGCATTTACCAACTAACACCTCAACCTGTTTGTTCATCCCAGGCCAGAAGATGATGTCACGTGCTCTTTGTTTACACTTTTCCATACCCATGTGACCTGCATGGATACGGGATAACATCTCTGTGCGCAGTGAGTTGGGTATGATGATTTTTCCCCCTTGAACAGGATGTTATTCATTTGCGAGAGCTCGTCCCGGTAGTTCCAATACTCCGCTATGTTCTGAGGGCATCGTTTCCTCTCCTCGGGCCATCCTGACTTAATTATCTTTTTCAGCAAGATGATTTGAGCATCCTTTCCAGTCTCCACCTTGATGTCTTCAAGTCTGGTGTCACTGACAGGTAGGTTGCTATAAACGGTGTGCACCTGCATGTCCATACCTTCACTGAGGCTGGTGTCCTGGTCAGGCAGTGACTTCTGGAGAGAGTGTCTGCGACAGGAATGTCTTTGCCTGGTCTGTGAGTGATGGTGAAGTTATACTTCTGTAGCTGTAGCATCATTCTTTGTAACCTTGGAGGCGCTGCTGCAAGTGGTTTTTGCAAAATGGATTCAAGTGGCTTATGGTCACTTTCCACGGTGATGTGGCGACCATATATGTACTGGTGGAAACGCTTGCACCCAAACAGAATAGCAAATAACTACTTCTCAATTTGTGCATAATTGACTTCACAATCAGTTAGTGACTTAGATGCATAGCCTATGGGCTTTCCTTCTTGTAATAGTACTGCCCCTAATCCATATTTTGATGCGTCAACTTGGAGTCTGAGTTCCTTGCTCGGGTCAAAATACCTTAACACTGGACCTGGTTCCTGAGTGAGGAGCTGTTTAATCTTTCTGAATGCTTCCTCTTGCTGTGCATCCCATCTGAATTCACTTGAATCTTTTAATAGGTGACGCATGGGTGCATTGACATCAGACAGTCCAGGGGCAAATTTGGACAAGTAGTTAATCATGCCAAGGATTGTTTCCAGCTCACCTTTGTCTCTTGGTGGCTCCATGTCCTTCACAGCTGCAATCTTGGCTGGATCAGGCTTGATTCCATCCTTGGTGATTCGGTGCCCAAAGTAGCTGACTTCAGTAGCACAGATTGTACTCTTATCTGGGTTGAGCTTAACTCCTCGCTCCCTGGAGCGCTGCAACATTGCACGGAGGTTGGTATCATGTTCTTCTTTAGTCTTGCCATAGATGAGGATATCATCGACTATTGCTGTGACACCCTGCAAACCCTCATAAGTTTCGTCAACTTTACGCTGAAACTCATCTTGAGCCGAAATCAGTCCAAAAGGTAAGCGGAGGAATCTGTATCGTCCGAAAACAGTGTTGAAGGTTGTCACCTTTGAGGACTCATCTGAAAGCTTGATGGCCCAGTAGCCTGACATTGCATCCATTACACTGAAGAAACAGGCTCCTGCCAATTTGGATGTGGTGTCCTCAAGGGTAGGTAAGGGGTAGTGCGGGCGTTTGATGACTTTATTTAGATCCCTTGGATCCAGACATACTCTTAGTTTTCCTGTGCGTGGTTTTTCTGCTGCTACCATTGAATTAACCCATTCGGTTGGTTCAGTGACTTTTACAATGATGTCTTGTTTTTCCATGTTTTGTAATTCCTCTTTGAGGCGGTCACGAAGGGCCAGAGGGACGCGCCTAGGTGGGTGAACTACAGGTACTGCTTCGGGTTTAATGTGAATTATACACTCTCCAGGAAACAGTCCTATTCCTGTGAACACATCAGCAAACTCATCCATAACCGATGTCTCAGGTGTGCTGTGCACGGACAGTATAAGTTTAATGAGTCCGAAATCCAAACAGGCTTTTAATCCTAACACAGGAGGAGCTTGTGTGTCAACGATGTGGACCTTTAATGTCAGATGGATGCTTTTGTACTGGCATTTAATGTTGCATTTTCCTCTGACGGATAACTTCTCACCCCCATAGCCATAGAGAGGGCGTGTTGTTGGTTGTAGTGTGTCCTGTATCCCAAGCCTTTGGAAAACATTAGTGGGAATGACATTAGCTGAAGCCCCGGTGTCTAGCTTGAAGGTGACAGTAGTTTTACTTGGTCCAACCAACACATCTGCATATGCCTGTTCAGTTTCTCTTTTGTTACCGCTGCCTTGTGTAACTGCATCAATAAATAATTCTTCATTGTCTGTCTTGCTGAGTGAGTCAATTTCACTTACAGTGTGCACTCCTGTACTCTGCTTTGAGCGGCATACTTTTGCGAAATGGTTCCATTTGCTGCATATCTTGCACTGTTTACCTTTGGCTGGACAGTAGTCTTTTGCTCCATGAGGCTTGTTTCCGCAGTAGCCACAACTTTTATGACGCTCTCTGTCCTCATCAGGTCTGTAGGTGTGCTCTGTTGCCTTGTCATGGCGCGTTTTCCAAGCTGCCTTCCTTGGATAATGGCGACTGATAGCATGGACAGTCTGCTCGTGCAGGCCGCTGTAGCCGCTAGCTATAGTTTTGAGCTGTGCTTGTGCCATGTCATGAGACCTGACTATATCTATAGCTTTATCCAACGTCAAATCGGAACCGACACTCAGTAGCTTTTCTCTTACTTTAGGTGAGTGGATCCCAAACACGACACGGTCTCTCACCATCTCCTCCTTGTTTGCATAATTGCAGTCCTTCACAAGCAGTCTCAAATCCGTCAAAAACTGTTCAAATGGCTCGTTAGCTCCTTGGACTTTTTCGTGAAATTTATAACGAGCAAATATTATGTTTGACTTCGGCATGACGTATGCTTCATAGCGCTCATAGTACGTAATCAGTACCTTACGTTCGTCGTCTGTAAGTGTCCATGTGTTATATATGTCCCGTCCTCTTTCGCCAATCCAAATGAGAAGATAGCTGCACTTTTTGTCCTCTCCTTTTTTCTTAAAAGGACCAGAAAACATCAACTCTACGTGGAGCTTAAACTTCCGCCATGCTTCGGGCAGGTTGCTCGCATCCCAATCCATTCGAGGTGAAGGAACTCCGGCGACGTCCATCTTGTTGCGAAGTTCTTCTTTCCTTTTATTCTGACACCATGTCTTGTTCCGTGTTGTGGAAATAAGTTGAGCCAACACACGACGTGCTGCTAACTGTACTTTTATTCACGACTCGTGGGAATAATACATCACATGTCCAGCAACACTTAAACAGGAAGTACCTCATTTCTTGGGCCAATCATATTCGTGTATACTTCAGGGACCGCTCGGAGATCGTATTACCTAAGAATATTACACATGGGGACTAAAAAACACCTCAAAATGTAATAGAGATATTTGTGTTAACAAAACAATTAAAAAATAACCCATATTACAACATGGAACAATCAACAGAGCCTCATGTTATAATAATAACAATATAGAACATTTTTAAATAATCTAAAGAAAAACTGAAACTATAGTAACCAGTTTCAGGTTATTTCAGGTAGTAATAATATTACAGCATTTAGAAAAATATTTCAAAGTTGTTGGTGCAGTGTTGCAAGTTAACTTTTCTCTGCTTCATTTGAGGGCTTTAAGAAAGTAACACTTTTTAATCACCAACATTAATGTAAATTTAGTATAATGACACGTAATAGATGTAAAGGGTAGATTTTTTTTTCATGTGATGCCGGCCTTTAACTGCTAAGTGCGGAATAATAAAAACGGAATAAAATGGACCACCGGCCACGATAAAATCTGTAGTGGGTTTGACACAAAAGATGTACTAACTTGTTGTATTCATCGTAAAGACTTGGGTGTCTATACGTAAAATGCTTCGCTAAATTTGACATACTACATGACTTCTTGACGCTAGCATTGTTTGCTCACAGGCTTATTGACATCCTTTGACTTTCCTTGGTTTTTTGCCTCAAAGGAAGAGTACAGCGGTACCCCAACTTTCAGGTATTTTGAGATATGAGCTGTCTCTTGACTTTTTGTTACACTTTATTATTTTTTATTTTTTATTTTTATTTTTTATTTTATTTATTTATTTATTTTTTTATTTTTTTTTATTATTTATTTATTTTTTTAATTTTTTTTTGTGTCCTGTCCAGCTTCTCAGGCAAATCATATAGTTGATGTAGATGCCCATATCGGCTGTTCAGATTTACTTTACAAAAGAGAAGTGTAGGATACTTCTCTTGTTGCCTTATTTGTATTTTACTTTATTAAATGTATTTATATTATCATTTAGTGCAGCCGGGCCGGAGCAGGAGGGGATAGAAAGAGAAAAAAAAAGAAGACAGAGGGGGAAATTGTGGGGACAAGAGGGGGATTAGACAGAGAGACAAAAACAACAACAGCAAACAACAACAACAACAACAATAGATCAACATCAGCAAATATGACATGTACAAATATGATGGTAAAAGTAATAGCAAATAAGCAGTTAGCGAAAAATAAAAAATAATACAGAAATGACAATGAGCATTATTACACTACAAATGGATCAATACAAATACCAATAGAAATAGCGCTATTGATAATGAACAATACCAATAATTTACCTTTATTATCAACAATACAGTTGTTTAAATGCAACAATACATATACGTAATGATAACTTGAGATACGAAAGAATGCAGAAAAATGGAGGGGGAGAAAGAGAAGCAACCTACATTAACCTTGTAGATTGTTATAGTCACAATAGGTTAAGCTTTGTCAGTGTGCCATGTGTTACACCCAGTTTACCCTAGGGCAACAACGTTAATATATGTTTGATGAAACGTGATTATGTGCATGAGTGTAAGTATGCATATGTACTTGTATATGTACAGAATGTGTATATGTGTTTGTACAATGAATGTATATGTACAGAATGTGTATATGTGTTTGTACAGTGAATGTATATGTACAGTATGTGTATGTGTATGTTTGTATATTGAATGTGCGTGTGGATGTACGAACATTAGGTAGGTAAATATGTACTGTATTTGTGTATGTATGTGGGAGCGTAGGTACCTATGTACGTATGTTACACTTTAAGTTGCAAGCATACATTTGAGTTATGAGCCTACCCGTCGTTAGTGGGTCGTTCAGATGTGGGTGGTGCTTCACTTCCGTGTTCAGATTACTGTTAAGGTGCAGTGATAACAACATTTAGATTGTTACTGTGACTGATTTAGTAAGTAAGATGACATAAAAGCTCTACAGAAATAAAAGACAATCGGCAGGATGTTGAAAGGAGACTTTTTTGTATTGCACACAGTTGATCCGACATCAAAACATGTCAAGACACGTTCTCAAAACAATTACACACTTCCGGCTTCAAAATAAAAGCACTACGCTATTCACCCGGTTAAACTACATTTAGGGTTTCTCCTTAATGTACAGGCTTCATATTAGCCACCACACCTGACAAAATGAAGTAATATAATGTATTGTAGCATCCAGAAGTAAACAAAGTCTGACTTTCTTTTTAGCTTTATGACCAATTTGATGCTAACAACGGGCCGAATTCTAACAAGTATTTCCTCCGTGCACACACGTCTGCCTCCGTGCTTCACTTTTAGACACACAACACTTCTTTAGTCTCCTCCGACAAGGTGTGTTCACAGACCATGGGAAAAAATACCACCATAACACACTAACATACACATTAACACCAGTCATACACACGGGGCTTTCTGAAAATACTTTAATATATTCATGACATACTCTGGGACGGTGATCTCCACAATTTAAGATGGCGCTGGCGGCGTTTAATGAGAGAAAGGCTCCCAGCAACGCGAACCAAATGTGACGTCAGACTCTCTGCAGCTCGCTGTTCGTCACGGACATGGCAGGACAATATTTAAACAGAGTGTCTAAACACGAGTACAGTCACCAATAACACCAACAAAAATGCTAGATTTGTTGAAAGTCATATTTATTTCAGAAAAATTAACTAAAAGGATTGGAGGAATCTCTAAAAAAATGAATAAATAAAAATTCTGCCGGTTCTATCTGGCTGAAATATTGTGTAAATTGTTTTATAACATGTTCTGGTTGAGTCCTCAAATACAGAATGATTAGCAGGCTCAATATTACATTTGATTAATTAATAGAGGTTAAAACATTGTCATGCAGCAATATATTGTAAAGGCACACCCCCTGAAAATGATCTGTCTAGGGCAGGGGTCGGCAACCTTTACCACTCAAAGAGCCATTTTGACCCATTCCACAAAATAAAGAAAACAATGGGAGCCACAAAACTCTTTTGAAATATAAAATGAAATAACACAACAAAGTTTGTTTTGCTTTGTGCTATGTATAAACCATGGGGTCTCAGACACGCGGCCCGCACCTTAATATGAAAATGTAATGTTAGTGAGGCCCGCGAGTTTTATATGAATGCCGCTTGACAGCATCACATTTGCCAACCCTCCCAATTTTTCCGGGAGACTCCCGAATTTCAGAGCAACTATTCTCTCGAATGTCTGCTGATTTTCACCCAAACGACAATAATAAGCGCGTGCTATGATGGCACTGCCTTTAGCGCCATCTACAACCTGTACAAACAGCTTGCCAGCCCAGTCACATGTTGTATGCGGTTTCTGCAGACATACTCAAGTGACTGCAAGGCATACTTGTTCAACAGCCATACAGGTCACACTGAGGGTGCCCGTTTAAACAACATTAACCCTCTTACTAATATGCGCCACACTGTGAACCCACACCAAACAAGAATGACAAACACATTTCGGGAGAACATCCGCACCGTAACACAACATAAACACAACAGAACAAATACCCAGAATCCCATGTATCCCTAACTCTGCAGCTGAACCGCATCAGTGTTCAAGAAGCCGCATGCGGCTCCGGAGCCGCGGGTTGCCGACCCCTGGTCTAGGGTTCACTTATTAATGATGAAAAATTATACCTATCTGCGATCATCGCGATTAGTTTTGAGTTATATATGAACAATGTGATTAATCACGATTAAATATCTTAATCGTTTGACCGCCCTAATATATATATAAATATATATATGAAAAGTCTTTATGCCAAGGTGTTGGAGAAAAAAGCAATAATTTTTCGGAAAGACCTTTGAATACAATATATATGTATATGTGTATATATATATATATATATATATATATATATATATATATATTTATGAATATGATATTTATTAATGATATTTATGATGTTTATGAGTCTACCCGTCGCTAGTGGGTGTAGTAAATGTCAAATGATTGCGTAACAATCGCTTCTTCTTTAGCATGAGCTTGTAGCTGCAGATCCACAAACTTTTTTGTTTTCCACCATGGGACCGTGGAAAGTCGGTGTGATGTGCAATGCTGAGAAGAAGTAGAGTATATTTATCAATAACGTGAACAAATAATAAATATCATGGCTGAGTGTGTGGTTAGAATCATCACCATACTAAAGAAGGAGGAACCATCTTCTGTGCCAGCAAAAACGGCGGACATTTATCCATGAAAAATGGAGATGCTGCGACAGAGAAGAAGCTTAAGGGATATCCAATATATGTCCATTCTTCCAAGAACAAACGACCAGTGTTCTGAGGCTTTCACAAGGATATTTAAAAGTGTTGGCCACTGTAACATTACAGACAGTTTGAATAGTAACACTTTGTTCGAATATTTAATTAAAGGCCTACTGAAACCCACTACGTCTCGGTATGATGACGTCAGCGCGTGACATCACGGATTGTGGCGGATATTTTAGGACAGCATGGTGGCCAGCTATTAAGTCGTCTGTTTTCATCGCAAAATTTCACAGTATTCTGGACATCTGTGTTGGTGAATATTTTGCAATTTGTTCAATGAACAATGGAGACAGCAAAGAAAAAAGCTGTAGGTGGGAAGCGGTGTATTGCGGCCGACTGCAGCAACAACACAAACACAGCCGGTGTTTCATTGTTTACATTCCCGGAAGATGACAGTCAAGCTTTACCATTGGCCTGTGGAGAACTGGGACAACAGAGACTCTTACCAGGAGGACTTTCAATCAATCAATCAATCTTTATTTATATAGCCCTAAATCACAAGTGTCTCAAAGGGCTGCACAAGCCACAACGACATCCTCAGTACAAAGCCCACATACGGGCAAGGAAAAACTCACCCCAGTGGGACGTCGATGTGAATGACTATGAGAAACCTTGGAGAGGACCGCATATGTGGGTAACCCACCCCCCCCTCTAGGAGAGACCGAAAGCAATGGATGTCGAGTGGGTCTGACATAATATTGTGAGAGTCCAGTCCATAGTGGATCCAACATAATAGTAAGAGTAAGAGTCCAGTCCATAGTGGGGCCAGCAGGACACCATCCCGAGCGGAGACGGGTCCGCAGCGCAGAGATGTTCCCAGCCGATGCACAGGCGAGCGGTCCACCCCGGGTCCCGACTCTGGACAGCCAGCACTTCATCCATGGCCACCGGACCTGTGCCCCCCCCCCCTCAAGGAAAAGGGGAGCAGAGGAGAAAAGAAAAGAAACGGCAGATCAACTGGTCTAACAGGGGGGCTATTTAAAGGCTAGAGTATACAAATGAGTTTTAAGATGGGACTTAAATGCTTCTACTGAGGTAGCATCTCTAATTGTTACCGGGAGGGCATTCCATAGTACTGGAGCCCGAATAGAAAACGCTCTATAGCCCGCAGACTTTTTTTGGGCTCTGGGAATCACTAATAAGCCGGAGTTCTTTGAACGCAGATTTCTTGCCGGGACATATGGTACAATGCAATCGAAAAGATAGGACTTTTAGTTGGATATGCAGACACGGTACCGTGAGTACGCATGCAGCTGCGGCTTCCAAACATTTGATCGCTTGCCCGCACGTGCGTGCCGCTATGTGCATGTCACGTACGTAACTTTGGGGACGTTGGGGAAATATATGTGCCGTATGAACTTTGGGGAGGTGAATGGTACTTTGGGCTGTGGGATTGAGTGTGTTGTGCAGGTGTTTGAGTTGTATTGGCGGGTTATATGGACGGGAGGGGGGAGGTGTTTGTTATGCGGGATTAATTTGTGGCATATTAAATATAAGCCTGGTTGTGTTGTGGCTAATAGAGTCTGTCTAATATGTCTTGTGTTTATTTACTGTATTAGTCATTCCCAGCTGAATATCAGGTCCCACCCACCTCTCACAGCATCTTCCCTATCTGAATCGCTCCCACTGCCCTCTAGTCCTTCACTCTCACTTTTCCCATCCACGAATATTTCATCCTCGCTCAAAATAATGGGGAAATCGTCGCTCTCTTGGTGCGAATCGCTCTCGCTGCTGGTGGCCATGATTGTAAACAATGTGGGGATGTGAGGAGCTCCACAACCTGTGACGTCACGCTACTCGTCTGCTACTTCCGGTACAGGCAAGGCTTTTTTATCAGCGACCAAAAGTTGCGAACTTTATCGTCGATGTTCTCTACTAAATCCTTTCAGCAAAAATATGGCAATATCGCGAAATGATCAAGTATGACACATAGAATGGACCTGCTATCCCCGTTTAAATAAGAAAATCACATTTCAGTAGGCCTTTAAGTGATTATCTGCCGTACCACTAGATGGAGCCCGCGTACAGCAGCAACAGAAAAAGCAGGACATTTTAGTTTTTCTTTAAAAAAGTTATGTTACATTTTAAAATTGTGCTGTTTTGGAGAGGGCAAGCACATATTAAATGTATTTCAATTAATTTCAGTAGCTGCTTTGATATACCAGTGTTTTGAGTTACAAGTTCGGTTGTGGAACCAATGAAGCCGAGTTGAGGTAGCACTGTGCTTTTCACTTTTCACTGTCCTTCAGCCATGCTCATGAGGGGGAGATGTGTGCCTGCTGCTGCTGCTGCTGCTGCAGGAGGCATCATAGCGATACTTTCGCAAATATAACTATCATATTCGAATACGTTGTAGTATCAATGCTTTTTTGAGTAGCGATACTTTTGACAACCCTAGCTGCTATTACATTGTCATGAACACCTGCATGCAAAGCATGTCCAAATGATATGAATGATATCGAGAAGAGGCAGTTATAGTTAAAAGGAATCCATGCTTTTGAATCTCAATTGCATTTGAAGAGCAAAACAAATGTGGTGCCTTGTGATTTGGTTTTACTAGAATTATTTTCATAAGACGTGTGGAGAAAAACATGTGGAATATGAGGAACAACTGCCGCATGAAAAAATTACATTACATCAGATACATTCCATTAAAAGCCAAGTGTTTTAGTCAGAAATGGACGACAACTCAATGAATAAGGGGAAGCTCAAATGCATAGAGCACATTACCATAAAGCAAAACCAATTACCGTCACTGCAGCAGGTTTCACATTAATACAAATCATCCTGTGTTCACGCTTTAAACAAATATAGCCTGATTCAGTGGAATTGACCCTTTGCACCTCACACAGACCCGCCATAATCTAAAACAGTGTAATAGTGGACAGTTTTGGTGACTGCACACAGCCTCGGAGGTGTCCATGGATTTCTGATGACAAAATCACTCACCTTCCTCTCTTCTGTCTACACAGAGGCCAAGCAGAGCAGCCAGGGGATTTCAGACTGTGGGTGACTCATGAGGATATAAAAGTTATGCCGGGAAACAGGCCGGAATCGCTAAAGGAAATTTATTGTCAATTATTTGTAGCTAATGAGTTGTTGCTAAAATTAATGATGTGCAGTGCCATAAACCTAAGGTTCCACATCCGCGAGTAACACAAGTCCGTCTTAAATAAATATCGGCCTCTGTAGAATGTAGATAATTTGATCAGACACTTCATTAAAAACACCTGCAATCAATTTAATATGTTCAGTATTGTGAGGTAGTGCATCATATTGAGACTTGTTTCTATATTTCCGCAACATGAGAGCGGCAAACCCTTGTGAGCATGATGCACAGCAGTTTAACACCATTGAGCATGACAAGTATTATAAGAAACATGTCCAATCAATACCTATCTGACGGTGTCAATCAAATCTAAAAACGGATCCCTATAAACTCAGTTACAATTTCAAATTCAAGTTGTACAAGCGGTAGAAAATGGATGGATGGATGGAAGTTGTATCCTACATATCACTTAAAATCAGCCCTACCATGAGAAAAGACCACATGAGTCAATTCCATTTTTGGAAAATAAAATTCAGTTGCTATCAGACTGATCCGGTTTGGTCAATAACTGACAAACAAATCTATTGTCACTAAATAAATCCTGCCTATTGCATGTCTTGGCAGCACGGTGGAAGAGGGGTTAGTGCGTCTGCCTCACAATACGAAGGTCCTGAGTAGTCGTGAGTTCAATCCCGGCATCGGGATTTTTCTGTGTGGAGTTTGCATGTTCTCCCCGTGACTGCGTGGTTTCCCTCCGGGTACTCCGGCTTCCTCCCACCTCCAAAGACATGCACCTGGGGATAGGTTGAATGGCAACACTAAATTGGCCCTAGTGTGTGAATGCGAGTGTGAATGTTGTCTGTCTATCTGTGTTGGCCCTACGATGAGGTGGCGACTTGTCCAGGGTGTACCCCGCCTCTCGCCCGATTGTAGCTGAGATAGGCTCCAGCGCCCCCCGCGACCCCGAAGAGAATAAGCGGTAGAAAATGGATGGATGGATATTACATGTCTTACTGTGTGAGATGTGTTAAAACTCATGGCATGTTTTGTTTGTAGGCAATGTTAAATCTATTCAAAACATATTAATGAATACTGTGAATATGCAGAGTGTTTTGCTGTTGAAGAGTGGGAGGACTTTTGGAACAGGACTGAATGTGATGCTGTTTGATGTTGGTTGTAATTGCTCGTCAGGAATTAAAGCTCTCATAATATCTGATGGTAAGCATGCAAGGGACCCTAGCTGGATAAAAACACATCTACCTTTAATTACAGATCTTACGGGTACTCTACGATTTGCTTGTCGTCAATCTCATATTTAAAAAGTGTTACTTTATTTACATATGATATAATCTAGTTACCAATGTATTAATAGGTGTCATCTAGTAATCCAATTACAAAATCAATAAGACAAAATATGTCTTGTTCAAGGTTTATCTGCAACAAAAACATGTTTTTTATTTTATATTGTTTGTTTATGGACAGTGTGCACTATACATTATGCACAAAGAATCAATGGGTGCATTACATTTAGCTATAAGCTGCAGTGGACCACCCCCCGCGACAAGAGTTAGAAAATGGATGGATGGATACAGTGGAACCTTGATTTAAAAAACACCTCTATTTGCATCTTTTGCGATTTACGACCGTTTACATCGAGACAATATGCCTGTGTGCACAAACCATGTCTCGGCATATGAACGCTTCATTTATTCATTCGTTCATTTTGCATGCTGCTTGAAGCCATTGGAGCTGCCATTTTAATGACATCCCTTCCGGTACACGCGGGCAGGGCCATTTTGAAAAATATTGAGGGCGAGCAACAATTCGGACGTGCTTATTTCTACAATTGTCATACCTTGTGCCGGCCTGTGTCAGCCTGTCTAAGACATCAGTTTGTGTGATAAAAAAAACGCTTTAAATGTGTATAAACTCTCACAGTCTTGCTGTCCAGATTCGGGTTTCCAGTCAACCACTTTGAGCATTTAGCTAGTTTAGCTAGTTAGCTTCCGGCGGGCGGCCCCTTCAATTTGGGATTTTATCTGGGAAGGGGGGCTTTGTTTTGCAGCAAGTCTTTAATTGTGATAAGACCAAAAAAGTTGCTCCAGCAGACCTTTATTACTGCGGAGGAGAATGGGGACACACACGCCGATGAAGGATCGCTTCACACTGCTGGTTTGTGCTAACGCTAGCATTGACTAGGTGACGCCACTGCTCTTTTATTACTTCGAAACTCTCAGAGTGTTCAACAATGCCCCAAATATGCAAACACAAGGTAAAATGAGTTTCCTTTATTTATTTATTTTTCATTTTGGAGCAAACCAACGACACTTGTGTATGTGTCTGTGTGTGTGTGTGTGTGTATGTGTGTGTGCGCGCGTGTGTGCATGTTGACATTCAAGCTTGCTGTACTGTTGTTGTGTTCTTTGGATAAAAAACAGATTGTTGAGCCATTACCTCTTTGTTATATTGGTTTGATATATATATATATATATATATATCTATATATCTATATATATATATATATACATATATATATATATATATATATATATATATATATATATATATATATATATATATATAGTGACGTGCGGTGAGGTTCATGGCTGGTAAAGCACTGACTTCATCACAGTCAGATTTACAAACATATGAACCCTAAAGAGTATCTTATTCACCATTTGATTGGCAGCAGTTAACGGGTTATGTTTAAAAGCTCATACCAGCATTCTTCCCTGCTTGGCACTCAGCATCAAGGCTTGGAATTGGGGGTTAAATCACCAAAAATGATTCTCGGGTGCGGTGCCGCTGCTGCCCACTGCTCCCCTCACCTCCCAGGGGGGTCAAATGCAGAGGACAAATTTCACCACACCTAGTGTGTGTGTGACAATCATTGGTTCTTTAACTAAACTTTAACTTTACACATACAAACTGTAGCACACAAAAAAAGCATATTTAATTAAAAAAACTTTATTATGGTCTTACCTTTACTTATAAGTGCGGGAACAGTGGTGTTCGTGTTGGAGGAGTTGTGAATGAATGAAATATGAAATCTGGCTGCAGTCTGCAGGTGTACCTAATGTTGTGTCCCTGCAGTCGTTCACGGCTCCTCCGGCACGAGCATTGTTGTTTTTGCACTTTTTGGCTTCTTGTTAAGTGACTTTTTTTGGGTGGATTCGGTCTTGCAGGTGGAGGGTTTGGGTGTGGGCTTTGGTTGATGTGGCACTCCATTCGGGGGGTGCATTCTGCGGCGGGGGTGCATTAACCGGCACCAGGAGGCGGGATTACTGCGAGCCTCACACAGTGCGTCTTCGCAGCAGTTATTTGATTGCTCAGCACAAGAAATACGTTACACACATACAGTTGTTGACAAAATACACTGTACATTATATACCTCAGCTAAATAAACTATGGAAATGTATAATATAATTCATATAGCAATAGGGTCTCACTGCACAGCAGGCCAGCAGTTAGCCGAGTCCGCAATCCATGTTGAGGCACAACTGAGTGACGTGCCTCAACTGCCTGCTGATCACCGCACCGTCTCTTCTCAGTATTTGAACGGCAATTGTGAAAATTCAGCGATTTTGAATAAAAATAATCTAAAACTGGTGAAGTTAAATGGAAAATAACTTTATAATATAATCACTGAATACATATAACAATTTAATTAATTTTTTTTCTTTTTACATTTATTTTCTTTCCATGATTGCAGGTGAGGCCCTGCCTCACCTGCCTCCAGTAACCGCACGTCATATATATATATATATATATATATATATATATATATATATATATATATATATATATACATATATGTATGTGTGGGGAAAAAAAATCACAAGACTATTTCATCTCTACAGGCCTGTTTCATGAGGGGGGTACCCTCAATCGTCAGGAGATTTTAATGGGAGCATTCGCATACCATGGTTTATATAGGGCACAGAGTGGGTGGGTACAGGCTGGCCTAGGGGCGTGGTGATTGGTTCATGTGTTACCTAGGAGGTGTTTCCGTCTATGGCGGCATGTTGTTACAATTTCGCTGCGCTTGTTGAGGGATGACAGGTCTGGACGGTAGATAATAAACAGTTTCTCTTTCAAGCATAGGTTGCATCTTTTATTACCACTATTGTAAGGTGTGCTGGATGCAAGAATTTGCCATGTTATTGAATATTCAACATTATTGTCTTTGAGGTCCCAAATGTGTTTGCTGAGTTCTGTGGTATTTCGCAGGTTTTTGTTCCTGAAAGAAGCCTTGTGGTTGTTCCATCTGGTTTTGAATTCACCCTCGGTTAATCCTACATATGTGTCGGATGTGTTAATGTCCTTGCGTATTACCTTAGATTGGTAGACAACTGATGTTTGTAAGCATCCCCCGTTGAGTGGGCAATCAGGTTTCTTTCGACAGTTACATGCTTTGTTGGTTTTGGAGTCGTTCTGACTGGGGGTCGACGGCTCATTTGCAATTGTTTTGTTGTGGTTTGAGATGATTTGTCGTATATTGTTCATGCAGCTGTAGCTCAATTTGATGTTGTTCTTGTTGAATACTTTTCTTAGGTTGTTGTCTTTGGGAAAGTGTTTGTCAATCAGGTTGAGGAATTTGTGTCCAATGTTCGTTGAGACGTTTTTGCTGTATGGGGGGTCGTACCAGATGATGCCGTTTCGTTTTCTGTTCTTTTTTGGCTGGTTTCCTGGCGTGGGTTCATAGGTGAGGGTGAAATTGTATCCGCTTTCATCAAGGGCTTTTTGGTACGGGGGGGTTGCTTGGTCAAATTCAGCTTTGCTAGATGACAGCATCGATAGCCTTTTATTGATTCCGGTAGGTATTCTTTTCGTGGTGGTGGGTGGATGGTTGCTGTCATGGTGCACGTATTGGAGTGTTGGGTTGGGTTTCGTGAATGGTTGGTAGCTGTTATTTCTCAGGTTGAAAGTGACGTCAAGAAAGTTGACGGTTTGCTTGTTGGCTTCAATCGTGATCCGTAGGCCGTTCTCTTTGAAAATTTGGCATATGCGCTTCTTGGTATTCTCGCTGCTCCTTGGCGAGGCGCGACACACTGCCAGTCCGTCATCACGGTAAATACCAAGGTTCAGATTGAGGCTAGCGAGCTGGGAGAGGAGGAAACTCCCAACGAGTTCACACGTTTCTGCTCCGTCAAAACTTCCCATAGTGACGTCAAATGTTGCATTGTTCTTTTTTTGCCATGGTGTACTGTTGTGGATGAGAATGGAGTTTTTTGCGTGGATGATGATGTTTCTTTCGTTGCCTGTGATTGAGTCGTAGTCTGAGGCGAAGTCTAGTGCTTGAGTCAGTAGGTCTTGCGTGATGGAAGGGTAAAATTCCTCGATATCAAAGGAGATAAAGTTGTGCTGTTGTTTGTCTTGGATGTTGTTGAACCATTTGATTACTGCTGCTGTATTTCTCCATTGGTTGAGTGGTGTTTTGTCCTTGATTTTTGTGTTGACTCTGTCCAGGATTATTTTGCTGATTTTTCCTATTTCAGATTTAGTTGGGTTTATTAGTCGGCATGTTGGGTTATTTGCGAAGTTGGGTTTGTGATCCTTCAATGTGATGAAGGCTTCCTTGTTGGCTGTGGCGTCCACCCTGTCCTCAATGTCCAGTTCAGCCGCGATCCTTTTATTTTCCAGGTGGATGTTCTGTAAGGTATTGGGTTGCGCTTTTTTGTATGATTTGGTGATGCTTCTGTCCAGTAAGGTGTGGTGTTCTGGTATGTCCATTCTGTAGAAGTTTGTGGTTTTATCGGCAGCTATGATGAGGTTGTTTACTTTCTTGATGCGCTCCTTGTCATTTTTCAGCTTGGTGAGGAGTGGGTTGCGGATTGGCTTGAATTTGACTGATTGTATCATTTTGAGCATGTCGTTCTCAAAATCCTTTAGTTCCTCAACTGTGGGTGGGTTCTTGGTAGATTTGAATCCGTAAGTTTCCTTTTGCATTCCTTTTGTTTCAGGGTGGAGGAAAAAATGTGCTTTCCACCGCATCCTTCTTAGGAAGTGTTCCGTCTTTTCTATGAGCCTTAGCTTGTAGTCATTCTGCGCGGGTACAGCTGCATGAACAATATACGACAAATCATCTCAAACCACAACAAAACAATTGCAAATGAGCCGTCGACCCCCAGTCAGAACGACTCCAAAACCAACAAAGCATGTAACTGTCGAAAGAAACCTGATTGCCCCCTCAACGGGGGATGCTTACAAACATCAGTTGTCTACCAATCTAAGGTAATACGCAAGGACATTAACACATCCGACACATATGTAGGATTAACCGAGGGTGAATTCAAAACCAGATGAAACAACCACAAGGCTTCTTTCAGGAACAAAAACCTGCGAAATACCACAGAACTCAGCAAACACATTCGGGACCTCAAAGACAATAATGTTGAATATTCAATAACATGGCAAATTCTTGCATCCAGCACACCTTACAATAGTGGTAATAAAAGATGCAACCTATGCTTGAAAGAGAAACTGTTTATTATCTACCGTCCAGACCTGTCATCCCTCAACAAGCGCAGCGAAATTGTAACAACATGCCGCCATAGACGGAAACACCTCCTAGGTAACACATGAACCAATCACCACACCCCTAGGCCAGCCTGTACCCACCCACTCTGTGCCCTATATAAACCATGGTATGCGAATGCTCCCATTAAAATCTCCTGACGATTGAGGGAACCCCCCTCATGAAACAGGCCTGTAGAGATGAAATAGTCTTGTGATTTTTTTTCCCCACACATACATATATTGCGCTCTACTACGGTATCGAGCACTATTTTTTGGATAACCTTATTAAGACATATATATATACATATATATATATATATATATATACATATATATATGTATATATATATATATATATATATATATATATATATATATATATATATATATATATATATATATATATATATATATATATATATATACACATACACACACACACTGTCATGATCCTTGGTCCGGATCATGTTTTTGTATTTTCTGTTAGTTTTGGACTCCTTAGTTCCTGTTTGTGACACCTCTGATTTTGGTTTGGTTGCCATGGCTGCTTATTGTTTTCACCTGCCTCTGGTGTTGGGGACGCTCACCTGTTTCTCATCAGAGGCATTATTTAAGCCTGCCTTTGCCGGTCAGTCGGCCTGGCGTCATTGTTCGCTTCATGCCTGGTCCACGTAAGATTTGTTTGGTTCACGCCACAGTCAACGTAAGTTTTCCTTGTCCATAGTTTATGCTAAGTGTTAGTTTAGCTCCAAATGCGATCAGCGCGTTGTGCCTTCGCCTTGTATTCCGTTTTTTGTACCTCTTTGAGTTTAGATAATTAAATCATGTTTTTACCTGCACGTCTTGTCCTGAGTAGTCCATCTGCTTTCCTGGGAGAACGACCCCGCAGTAAGCTGCGCAAACCACGTTGTGACACACACGTACTGTCCTCATATATATACATATATATATATACACATATATATATATATATATATATATATATATATATATATATATATATATATATACACACACATATATATATATATATATATATATATATACAGGTAAAAGCCAGTAAATTTGAATATTTTGAAAAACTTGATTTATTTCAGTAATTGCATTCAAAAGGTGTAACTTGTACATTATATTTATTCATTGCACACAGACTGATGCATTCAAATGTTTATTTCATTTAATTTTGATGATTTGAAGTGGCAACAAATGAAAATCCAAAATTCCGTGTGTCACAAAATTAGAATATTACTTAAGGCTAATACAAAAAAGGGATTTTTAGAAATGTTGGCCAACTGAAAAGTATGAAAATGAAAAATATGAGCATGTACAATACTCAATACTTGGTTGGAGCTCCTTTTGCCTCAATTACTGCGTTAATGCGGCGTGGCATGGAGTCGATGAGTTTCTGGCACTGCTCAGGTGTTATGAGAGCCCAGGTTGCTCTGATAGTGGCCTTCAACTCTTCTGCGTTTTTGGGTCTGGCATTCTGCATCTTCCTTTTCACAATACCCCACAGATTTTCTATGGGGCTAAGGTCAGGGGAGTTGGCGGGCCAATTTAGAACAGAAATATCATGGTCCGTAAACCAGGCACGGGTAGATTTTGCGCTGTGTGCAGGCGCCAAGTCCTGTTGGAACTTGAAATCTCCATCTCCATAGAGCAGGTCAGCAGTAGGAAGCATGAAGTGCTCTAAAACTTGCTGGTAGACAGCTGCGTTGACCCTGGATCTCAGGAAACAGAGTGGACCGACACCAGCAGATGACATTGCACCCCAAACCATCACCCAACCATGCAAATTTTGCATTTCCTTTGGAAATCGAGGTCCCAGAGTCTGGAGGAAGACAGGAGAGGCACATGATCCACGTTGCCTGAAGTCTAGTGTAAAGTTTCCACCATCAGTGATGGTTTGGGGTGCCATGTCATCTGCTGGTGTCGGTCCACTCTGTTTCCTGAGATCCAGGGTCAACGCAGCCGTCTACCAGCAAGTTTTAGAGCACTTCATGCTTCCTGCTGCTGACCTGCTCTATGGAGATGGAGATTTCAAGTTCCAACAGGACTTGGCGCCTGCACACAGCGCAAAATCTATCCGTGCCTGGTTTACGGACCATGGTATTTCTGTTCTAAATTGGCCCGCCAACTCCCCTGACCTTAGCCCCATAGAAAATCTGTGGGGTATTGTGAAAAGGAAGATGCAGAATGCCAGACCCAAAAACGCAGAAGAGTTGAAGGCCACTATCAGAGCAACCTGGGCTCTCATAACACCTGAGCAGTGCCAGAAACTCATCGACTCCATGCCACGCCGCATTAACGCAGTAATTGAGGCAAAAGGAGCTCCAACCAAGTATTGAGTATTGTACATGCTCATATTTTTCATTTTCATACTTTTCAGTTGGCCAACATTTCTAAAAATCCCTTTTTTGTATTAGTCTTAAGTAATATTCTAATTTTGTGACACACGGAATTTTGGATTTTCATTTGTTGCCACTTCAAATCATCAAAATTAAATGAAATAAACATTTGAATGCATCAGTCTGTGTGCAATGAATAAATATAATGTACAAGTTACACCTTTTGAATGCAATTACTGAAATAAATCAAGTTTTTCAAAATATTCTAATTTACTGGCTTTTACCTGTATATATATATATATATATATATATATATATATATATATATATATATATATATATATATATATATATATATATATTAGGGGTATAACGGTACGTGTATTTGTATTGAACCGTTTCGGTACGGGGGTTCCGGTTCGGTTCGGAGGTGTACCGAACAAGTTTCCACACGAACATATGAAGTAGCCGCCTAAGCTAAAGTCTTAACAAGCTGCTATGCTTTCTGTCTCTGTCTCCTACACAGCACCCAGCATTGTCCCACCCACACAACCATCTGACTGGTTACAACCATAGCGGTAACAGCCAATCAGCAGTGCGTATTCAGAGCGCATAGATTCAGTGCTTCTGCGGTGGGGTTAGCAGATAAAGTTAAAGTACCAATGGTTGTCACACACACACTAGGTGTGGTGGAATTTGTCCTCTGCATTTGACCCATCCCCTTGTTCACCCCCTGGGAGGTGAGGGGAGCAGTGGGCAGCAGCAGTGTCGCGCCCGGGAAATAGGTTTTATAATCTTGCAAGGCAGCTGGACAGAAAAGAATACAGGCTGCCAGGCTTGAAGCTGATACTATTGTGGTCAGTCATAAAACACTCAGTATAATTTGAAGAGGTAGTGGCGGCAGATACAGACGCAGTTTGAATATGTGAAAAGCATACAGGAGCTGCAAGCTTGTGCACAAAGATGAACCCTTAAAAGATTATCAAATATGGTGCCATAGCTGTAGTTTTATCAACATTTACCATTTAATAAGCAGTGATGGGAATAACTCCCATGACTTTTTTCAGTGACGAATAATCTACGTACGCTACACTACGTTAAAGAAACGTTTGATGCAATGTGACACGCTACTATTGAGGTGGCTTTGTTGATGTCAACTAGACAGCATCAGAATCCCAGCAGGAAGTAACTTTTGACTAGTGCAAGCAACACACACACACACACACACACACACACACATCCATCCATCCATTTTCTACCGCTTGTCCCTCTTGGGGTCGCGGGGGGTGCTGGAGCCTATCTCAGCTGCATTAGCACACAATTAATACTAATGGGGAATAATGAACAACAATTCAATGAAGAGATAATCATGTAATCCCACATTCCTAGTTCATGGAAAGCAACATTATGGTTAGACTCATCTATTGGGCATTGTTCCATTGTGACTCAATGAGGGGGAAAAAACTAACATTTTAATTCTATCTTTATTTTAATTCAAATTTGCACCACGATTAAATGTGTTCTTCCTTGGCAGATGCCTGACTTTGTACTAACAAATGGCTGTGTTGCTTAATCCTGCTTGCAAACAAGCAAAATGGTTTAATGTGCAAATCATTTTACTCGGGAGTAAGTCACAACTTGGCTTTAGTGGCACACAGACTTTTTGCCATGCTAGCAAATATGTAATACTTTACTCATTGTTGATTTTATTGATCACTAATGAATGATCATTTGTATAACGGTTTCTTTTCTATAGAGATTCATGTGATGTGTCAGATATTTTAGGAGGCTTTCTACAATGGCAGCATTCATTAGAGCTGCAGAAATTCCTCTGCAGCTCTAAAGTCTAGCCACAAATTAATAAAGTGATGTGTAATAAATCACGGTGAGCATTGAGTCTCTACACAGATGTGAGAAGTGGTATAGGGTTGTATAAGCCCACCGCAGACTTTTCCACACTCATCTTTTAGATAAATTGCTCAGTCAAAAACATGTGTATGGACCTTAATAGTGAAAAAAGAGGCACTTAGATTTTGCTGCTACAATTACTTGAAGTATTAAGAAAAGGTAATATGTTATTGTGTTCTCTTGATTAATGACACCTACATCCAGGCGTTGTAAAGTAGAAAACCTTTAGAGTAAAGCTTATTAGAGGCTCGGTAGACTCTCACACCCTGCATCTCACTTTGATGAGAATGATCCTACGTCCCTTCATGACCCCGACACCTGTGGGCTCTCCGCTCTGCTGTCGTGCATCATTGAGGCATCTGACCTGTTGGTTTCCTCGGCAACACATTGGCTCCTCTGCAGAGGCAGAACAAAGGAATATTGTCTGCTGGCTTTATAGGAGCGCCATACTGAACAAACCGAGCTAGACAAGGTATATGAAGCTGCTCGGTGTAAACGCATTCTCATTCTCCCTGAGATCATGATTCATCAGAGCAAGTGTCTCGACTAATGGGCCGAGGAGATTTATGTGCAATGTGTTTTCCCAGCACACTCATCTTGCATCTTTTCCTTTCGCGCACGTTTCAGTGGCTGCACACAGACAAGTATTTCAGAGCTATCGTCAAAGACGTGCAACAGATGCCAAAGTAGACAATTAACCTCAGATGACGTTAACCAGCTGAGAGAGGAATTGGCCGGGCACAATTCAGCTGTCACATAGAACTCCAGGCATTTACTCTCTGCACCTCCCTTCACGTTTGCATATGCAGGAGATCTTTATCTCAAATTTTACATTAATGTGGATTTTAACGAGTAGAAATAATAATTAAATGTACATTCAATGGATCTTAATCTCAAACAAAAGTCATGCTGATGCTGAAAAGCCATATTATAACTGATAAGACTACAGTAATAAAGCCTTAAAATCAAAATTACAGTGGTACTTCAGCTGACGAGTAGGAATGGGTAATAGCACCGGTGGCGACATACATGGTAGTAACCAGACCGACAAAAAAACTATCAGTGCCTCATTTTAGTGCTAAATGGTTGCAGTGACACATGCAGTGATCCAGAAAGGGACATAGAGTCTGGCGCTCTTTTTAAATCGTATTGTTAATCTTAAAGGGGAACTGCACTTTTTTTTAATGTTGCCTATCGTTCACAATCATTATAATATACATTTTTTTATGCATTCTAAATATTAAATAAAGGTAAATAAAAATCAGCTTACAGCAGAGCCGAAGGGAGCTCCACTATTTTGCCCTAAAAGTCCAATCAAAAAGCGCCATTTACATTTTGTGAGTTGAATAGTAACCAAGCTTTAGCGATATTGTTATTATAAGCGCTAACGCAGACAAATTATAAATAGCGGCGCCATGATCACTTTCGTGTCTCTTGATGTTTGCATCGTCAAGTGGTCTGCTGCTTCCTCACTTCCTTGCTCTCTGTAAGTTTATTCTAGATCATAAATCATGGCTCTCACCTAGACAGAAGAATTCTGAGTAGGTATTCCGAAAAGTTGGTACACTTTGATAGCCATTTAGGACCCGGAACTGGCGAGGATGACACAAAAAGACGCTTGGTGCCCCCGACCCCTTTTCTTCGTAAGGATTATGAATCATTCTTCACCTAAATGGGAATATATGAACATCCTAGCAGTCAGCATCCTATTGACAGCAGGACTTGTACAGTAAGTGATGCTTTATTATGTTTGTTGGCTCTCATAAAGTCTGCAGTGATGAAAAAAATGGGCCGTGTATGCTTAAAATTATCAAAATACGTAAATATTAAATGTTATTATACATGTGCCTGTTACTACATTACATATATAGTTACATCATGTATATAAAACTCTAACAGAGGTATTTGGATGTTTTCTTAAGGGCTTTTTAGGCTGAACTGCACGGCTCCCATAAGCTCCATTGTAAGCGAACCTTTGATCGCATTGATTTAATATTTAGAATTATAAAAAAAATTAAAAAATGACATACACTGCCATATCTTTCATAATGATTGTGAACGATATGCAAAATTCCAATACAAAGTGCAGTTCCCCTTTAACACGCCAGCAAAAGTCATTTATTTCCTCAATCGCACAAACATTTTGCCGCAGCCAACGCTCGACATGCACAACAACATAACATTTCCTCATTCTGCACCAATCCCAGTTCAGGTCAGTGAGTCGCAATCATAGACTTCAAGAATAGAACACAAGTGTGACTGAAGGTCTTTAAAGAAACGATGATGACGTTGAGGAGACTCGATGTGAAGAAAGGACGGTAGGCAGGAACTCGACAGATACTTTTTATCTGAACACAGCCTCATCTCTTTTCCAAACGCAGCAGTCATGGAGAGCCTAAAACTAACACTGCACTTCTGGACTTCACAATAAAAGAGCTGAATGCTAAATCCTGTCTGACAAAATTAGAGTCTCGGTAAAATAGCTTACATAAGTATATTTTTGTACACTCGTGTTCTGTAATTATTTTGGTTTTACTGGCAACATACTTTGTTTTGTAAGCCATCCATCCATCCAACCATTTTCTACCGCTCGTCCTGTTTTGGGTGCTGGAGTTTTGTAATCCATTGTGTTGAATTTATTAATTCATGTAATTTACATTATTGAAGTATTTAAGTTACGAATTAGTTAAACTTGCATGTCACAAAATCTTTAAAAATAAAAAAGCATTATTTTGTAACATTTTTTTTGTTCAGGTTTGGGCACCGTTTAAGCACCCGCACCATTTCAAAAGTGCCAACTTTGTCAGGACCTTTCACGTCAGGTCTGACTTTGTTTGGTATTTCCTGTTATTTCTGTATTACTGGTAAGTTCCTTTGCAGCGCTCTTGTTTTCTATTTTATTTATCCTATTTGCTTCCACCCCACCTCTGGCCTGAGCGCTGCCTCCCTCACCTGTCTCTGATTGGCAATCTGTGCACACCTGTTTTGGGTTGGTTTCTGCCTTTCAGACAGGGCTGGATTATTGCTTTGCTTGCGTTGCTTGACACGTCATAGCGATTCCTATGCTTTTTGTGCACTTCCTCGCTGCACTATATTTGGGTATTTTTGAATATTGAATACATTTTTAACTGCACTCCGTCTACTGTGTCCGCATCTTTGGTACCATGCTGCAACATAACAGATTTGGTACTAGTATCAGTATAAGTCTAAACAATACCCATCCCTACTTATTTGTCTCTTGGCTAATGATTTGCTTTAAAGGTGTCAGATTATGTTGTTTCTATATTTAAAACACGACCTTGTGGTCTACATAACACAGCGTGGCGTGGTGGGTAGAACGGCCATGCTAACAAATTTCAGGATTTATGCAATTGTCAAATATACAAAAACAGGTACCAATAGGTAAGAAAAGACAGTATTGCATAATAGTTCCCCTTTAAGTATTATTTTAGTTACAAGCCAACTTCAGATACATTCCTAATGCTAATTGGCGTAGCAAATTCCACAGTATTCAAGATCTGCCCAACATTCGGCATCTCACTTGCTGTCATTAGCTGATAGCGAGAGACAAAACTTAGTTTTACCGATCATGGCTTTGAAGAAAGTGATTGTGAAGGACAGTGCCAAGAAGAAGAAGCAAATTATATGCATTGAATCAAAGAAATAAACAATCTCTGTGGGTGTTGCCAATTTGGCGAAACAGTACATGCTTAACACTTAACAATCTATGCCACATTGAAGCAGGAGGGGTCAATAAAGACTTACTAAACCATCTAATCTCTACATTTTTATTTGTGGGAACCCGATTAGCTGCACTCCTGAAAAAATAAAACAAAAATAGTAAAAAAAAACACACAATACATTTTGCTTATAGTCCACGATCGGGCAAAATCTAACAAATCTGAATTGACTATGAAAATCCTTAGTTGAAGACAGCCCAACAATATGTGATACCCAGAAATTATTTTTTCTATTACAAAGATTGTTACTTGTTTAAATGTTGGTGGTTTATGAATATTTGTTGTATTTTGAGTTAAAGTGAAACTGCACTTTTTTGGAATTGTGCTTATCATTCACAATCCCGAGCCAACACAAGAACACGCGTGTTTTTCTCTTTTTTGTCCAGTCTAAATTGTAAAATACTGATAGTACTAGACGGCTAACAATGTAGCTAACAGGGTTTATCTATTCCGCCTATAAAGCCCTCTAAAAACATATCCAAAAACCGCCAACCATACTGCATTTACATGCCGTGAGATATGTTATATTAGCGACAGTGTTACTATAAGCGTTAATGCAGAGGAACTATTTTTAGTAACACAGTGCCATGATCACGGACATAACTTAGCTACTGCAGCTATTGACATACATAGCTGTGGCATATGATATAATTATTCCTATATCCTAACTACCCTATACTACTGAGTCTTGTGCCTGAAAGATATAATAATCCCCTCAGTGGACATACCAGTGAGAGCATACATTGTACAGTAAGAGATTGGTTTATTATGTTTTTTTTCTCTGTATTTCCTGTTTAGTACAAATGCTACATGATGGCTTAATGTTACACTAGAGCATGATATGCTTAGCACCCATCTTCTAAAACTTGTAGCTCATCCTCTGTATGTCCAGGCTAAAAAAGATAAGGTTATTGATTGTAGTAGCTGTTGTTGTTGTTCCAAATAAAGTGCAGTTCCCCTTTATAAAGTTAAACTTGTATATCAAGGCATTACTGTACTATGAACCTTTATCTTTTAGCTCTTCACATTTCATTTTTTTTTCTATTGTCAACATGTCTAAATACATTATTAGTATGTTATTTTTGTTTTACTTCACATTGCAGCACAAACCTCTGTGCAGCCTGTTTCTTCAAATAAAAAGGTGTAATGTGTTTCCAACTGTGCACAATAACTAGGAAATTGCTGCTGCAATGCAATGGGAGGCTTACTCGCTCGGAAACACACACACGGCCAATGGGTTTTGACACTTAAGAGGACATGGCATTGACTCACGTAAACTCCCCAAGGGTTGACTCAAACCTTAGCTGCAACCACATTAGTGCTTCACTTCAATTCCACCTAATCATACAAATGCACTAAAGCTGCAGCTGCATTCTACTGGTTAGTTTGTTAAAGTTGGATGTTTTGTCTCTGAACATCTGATTTAAGTTGAAAGATTTATGCGTTCAACTTTAAGGTTAAAGGGGAACTGAATTTTTTTGGTGAATTTTGCCTATAATTCACAATCCTTAAATCCAGTTTACAATGGAGTGAATGAGAGCCATGCGTCATTGCATCTATTCTGCACATAAAACCCAATAAATACCCATCCAAAAAGCGCCGACAATACTCAATTTACATCTCGTGACCTGAATATTAACCAAGCGGGAACGATTTGGTTATTAGAAGCGCTAATGTTAAAGACTTATTTCTAGCAGCGCATTGCTCAGGGATAGGAAACTTCCTTATGCATGAGCCGGTGAGCTGCTTTCTCACCTCGGAGCTTGTGAAAGTTAATTCTAGATTATAAATCATGCCTCTCACTTGTATAGTAGAAGGATGTGGCAATAAACCCAGAAATCGGTACACTTTTGACAGCAACTGGGGGCGGTATGGCGTAGTGGGTAGAGCGGCCGTGCCAGAAACCTGAGGGTTGCAGGTTCGCTCCCTGCCTCTTGACATCCAAATTGCTGCCGTTGTGTCCTTGGGCAGGACACTTCACCCTTGCTCTCGGTGCCGCTCACACTGGTGAATGAATGATGAATGAATGATAGGCGGTGGTCGGAGGGGCCGTAGGCGCAAACTGGCAGCCTCGCTTCCGTCAGTCTACCCCAGGGCAGCTGTGGCTACAAATGTAGCTTACCACCACCAGGTGTGAATGAATGATGGGTTCCCACTTCTCTGTGAGCGCTTTGAGTATCTAATAATAGAAAAGTGCGATATAAAATCTAATCCATTATCATTATTATTATTAACTTAGACCCGGAAATAGTGAATAAGACCCGAAAAGACGCCCCCTTTTTTTCTTCGCAATGATTATAAGTAATTTTTCGTCTAAACGGGAATATATCAGCATCCTAACAGTCGGCATTCCACTGACAGCAGACATTGCACAGTAAGTGATGTTTTATCATGTATGTTGGCTCTCATGAAGTCTGCGGAGAGCTGTAATCAGTTTTGTTGATTTTGTTTTGTTGAAGGATAAAGCGAACGCTGTGATGCTTTTCTGAAATTATTGTGCCGTCGTATGCTTAAAATGAGCAAAATACGTAAATATTAAATGTTATTATGAATGTGCCTGTTACTACATTAGTATATACTTACAGTGTGTAAATTAAAAACATTGATGGAGGTGTTTGGATGTTTTTTTAGGTGCTCTATAGAGCGACTCGCATAGGCTCCATTGTGAGCAAACTTTTGCTTGCATTTGTTTACGAGTTAAAATGCATAAAAATAGAAAAACATGTAGGCTAGTCTTACATAAGGATTGTGAATGATAGGCAACATTTTAAACAAGTGCATTTCCCCTTAAAAAAACTAATCCAGCAGGCACCATATTACAACCCTGAAATTTGACAGACTAGTCTTGTGAGTTCCTAAAGTCTTCATAACTTCCAGATGAGAAGATTTAAAGTTAAAAGGGCTTTAATTGGGATAACCTTGCACAGCTCAGGATAACAACTAATTCAAGGTGTGAAGTCAAAACAGACAGAGAACTGGATTTCATGACACACATTGTACATTTTCTAAAATGATGAGTTGATTTTTTTTTAACAATATTACATTTGATTGGCCTTCAACATTCAGTCTACTGGTGCATGACAGCTCTATACAAGTTATGTTGATAAATGATTGGCTTATTGATCGTCTTGGCCTCATTCAGGGCAACATGAGAGTGCTCTGAGACTGATAAAGCAGTTAAAGCGCACTATATGTTGTCATCAAGAGTCCCCGTCCTGTAGTCAATTGTAGTTCAAGCAATACTATCTGAATGGAAAAAGCTTTCCTCATTTGAAAGATGTCAATTGTGGCAAGGTATTCCCCGAAATCAATGGAACTGTCAAATGCAGGCGCTTCAAAGGGCTCTTGAAATCCTACGGGATTTGCATCTGAAATCAGTAATCCTGTCATCTGTTTTTTTTGTTTTATGTGTGCACTTGCTGCTGCGAGCTCAAAAGAATAGAGACAAGCATGCACACTCAGATAGTGCCTCATCACCACAACAGCACACAGCCAGCCACAAGAGAGGCCGAATGAAATTAAAGCTAATGAAACGTCACAATTGTTCATGAATGTTTACATTTAAAATCAACTCATACTTTAGAAATAATTGCCTAAACTCCATTCTCATTTATCCTTCAATAAAGGCCCATGCTGTTCTGGCAGATAAGATGGCTTCATTTTACAATCCATTAATGGAAAGCATTCTGATGCACCCTCAGGCCATTCTGCACTGGCCAAACTAAAGGACCAGGCCAAAGGACAGTTACTTTGACATTACGTATTATTTTGAGTATTGATGATGATATATTTTTAATGATGATATATTTTTATTTCAAATTTGCAAAAAAAACAAGAGCAAGCCTGATCCAATACAGCGCTATAGCCTTAACAGCCATTATAACAAAATGACAACAATGGAGAATAGAAACGAAAAAAAATAAACAAAATGAGCAATGGACTTTTTTTTGTTTTGTTTACATATTTGAAAAGGAATGAGAAGAAGTTTACACTTATTTAATCCCACCCCTTTTCTTTAAATCATAAATTACTCTGAGTTAGAACTACCTGTTCACATTATGTTCAAACTTAATGAACTTGTATATACATTCATTATAAATATATACATACATATGCACACTACACACATACATAGAGAAACCATTACCACTAGTGATCTTGTGTACTGTAAACGTGGAAGTCAAAATACTAAACCTTCAAATATCTTCACAGTTTGGACATTTTGCTTTGATTTGTCCATTTCAAGTGGAGTCGTTTGAGTTTGGTTAGAAAAGACAATGTTCACATTTTAAAGGGTTTAAAATCGATCTACTGTACAATAGCATTTGTAGAAAATAAAATGGGTCATAAAGTTTGACTTTTCTTTTAATTGTTAGCAGCCTGTGCATAAAATAAATTAGGTATTTGGCATATTTGGGTTTGTCAAATGTGGCCACATTACAATTCTTGCAGGTGTGTGCAAACCTTTTGACTCTGGGCCACATTGGGCGAAAAAATATGGTTGCGGGTCAGGGCAGGAGATGTGTAATGTAAACAGTGTTGGCCATCTTACATTAAAAAAGTAATTAGTTACAGTTACAAATGACTTCTCCCAAAATTTAATTGAGCTAGTAACTCAGTTACCTCATTGTAAGAGCAATTAGTTCAAATATGTTTATATTAACTGATTGGAGATTAAAAACACTATATACGGTATTTGATAATGATTGGCATTCATCTGAAATTAATAGATTGCAGTGTGCCATAGGGTTGTACGGTATACTGGCACAAATAATGTACAGCAATACTATCCATCCATCCATCCATTTTCTACCGCTTATCCCTTTCGGGATCGCGGGGGGCGTTGGAGCCTATCTCAGCTGCATTCGGACGGAAGGAATTAAAAACGGTAATATACTTCCTTTGAAAAATACCGGTTCCCTTTTTTTTTAACGGGCATTACGGCGCGCCGTTGTCACATCGTTACATTGCTTGTTTTACGAGCAGAGGAGCATGTTCGGCAACGCACATGCTCCTCTTTGCGTCGGTTGAGGTGGGCGGGGTTGGAGGGGCGGGGTTTGGTGGTAGCGAGGGTGTATATTGCAGCCCGGAAGAGTTAGGGCTGCATGGGATTCTGGGTATTTGTTCTGTTGTGCTTATGTTCTGTTACGGTGCGGATAGTCTCCCGAAATGTGTTTGTCATTCTTGTTTGGTGTGGATTCACAATGTGGAGCATATTTCTAACAGTGTTAAAGTTATTTATACGGTCACCCTCAGTGTAACTTGTATCGCTGTTGATCAAGTATGCATTGCATTCACGTGTGTGTGCGTGCAGAAGTCGCACATATTATGTGACTGTGCCAGCACTGGTTGGACTGGGTGAAAAGCAGGACGTAACGATTTTCGGGAGGGGCACTGAAATTGGGAGTCTCCCTGGAGAGTTGGCAAGTATGAGAATTAGCGGTGAATGCGGTGTTACCGCGGCACCGCCGCTGTATATAATCGGTGGGCCAGCTCTAGTCGTTAATTTGATATCGCCTCAAGGGCCAATTTTGGCCCACGGGCCAGAGTTTGATACCCATGCTCTAGACTGTTATTAATCTACCTGTTAATTTCTTGGTAATATCTGCTAACTTTCTGCTGTTACGCAGTTCAATACATGTCTGTTGAAGTGAACTAAGCACTTATTTTCATGTTTTTTTGTTTTGATCTAGTTTAGCATTATCATGTTTACTTGTCGTCTGCAGTTCTCCTGCATGATGTGCGGCATTTTCAACCTCTTTCTCCAGTTCCACAGTGATATTAAAACTTGAAAATGTGGTGACATTAACTTAGAGTGGCCGCTCTGCATTGGGTATGGACATACACAACCAGTAGTGCTGTCCCGATACCAATATTTTGGTACCGGTACCAAAATTATTTTGATACTTTTCGGTACTTTTCTAAATAAAGGGGACCACAAAAAATTGCATTATTGGCTTTATTTTAACAAAAAATCTTAGGGTACATAAAACATATGTTTCTTTTTGCAAGTCTGTCCTTAAATAAAATAGTGAACATGCAAGACAACTTGTCTTATAGTAGAAAGTAAACAAACAAAGGCTCCTAATTAGTCTGCTGACATATGCAGTAACATATTGTGTCCATCCATCCATCCATCCATCCATCCATCTTCTTCCGCTTATCCGAGGTCGGGTCGCGGGGGCAGCAGCCTAAGCAGGGAAGCCCAGACTTCCCTCTCCCCAGCCACTTCGTCCAGCTCTTCCTGTGGGACCCCATGCACTCCAATGCACCCTCAAGGACCCTGCCGAGAGTATAGAGCTGGTCCACAGTTCCACGACCAGGACGAAAACCACACTGTTCCTCCTGAATCCGAGGTTCGACTATCCGGCGTAGCCTCCTCTCCAGTACACCCGAATAGACCTTACCGGGAAGGCTGAGGAGTGTGATCCCACGATAGTTAGAACACACCCTCCGGTTCCCCTTCTTAAAGAGAGGAACCACCACCCCGGTCTGCCAATCCAGAGGTACCGCCCCCGATGTCCACGCGATGCTGCAGAGTCTTGTCAACCAAGACATATTGTGTCATTTGTCATTATATTATTTTGTCAACAATATTAAGGACAAGTGGTAGAAAATGAATTATTAATCTACTTGTTCATTTACTGTTAATATCTGCTTGTGTCCTGGGCATGACGTTAAAGTGCATCCGGCAGTGGAGGCTCCTCTATGAGGTCTTGGGGCACTAGGAGGTTAACCCCTATACTACTGTTACCCAAGGTGGCCCTTGGCAAAGGCCTAGTACCTGACTGCCCCCGAGCCAGGGATACAGTGAAGACCTCAACGGCGGAGCAGGCGGAAGACGGTAGATGTAAGAACTACCACAACGGCTACGATGGCAGAAGAAGGCACCCCCACATCCATGTGGGCCCAGTTATGGGGAAATAACAACCCAAGACCTCAACGGTGGAACAGGCGGAAGATGATTGCTAACCCTATGGAGCGTCACAACGGCTGGGATGATGCAGCAGAAAAGGGTCCCCAGTCGTCTTGGACTCCATGCCACGGGACCCTGACCCGGATCTGTCAAGGATCGTGTGGTGACTGTCTGTGCACCAGTCTCCCCACGTTAAACAAAGTCACGCACAGGCATCCTCCATAAAGGGATACCCCCCTACCAGGAGGATCGTCATACTCGCTTCGAGTGACCGCCGATGATGATGATGATGAATATCTGCTTACTTTCTCTTTTAACATGTTCTATCTACACTTCTGTTAAAATGTAATAATCACTTATTATTCGGTTGTTTGATACTTTACATTAGTTTTGGATGATACCACAAATTTGGGTATCAATCCGATACCAAGTAGTTACAGGATCATACATTGGTCATTTTCAAAGTCCTCATGTGTCCAGGGACATATTTCCTGAGTTTATAAACATAATACACTTTTTTTTTTTAAACGAAAGATGTTGTAATGCCAAAAAATATCGATATAATCATAGTAGTATCGAGTAGATATGCTACTGTACTTGGTGTCATTACAGTGGATGTCAGGTGTAGATCCACCAATGGCGTTTGTTTACATTTTGATGCCGGTGAGCTACGGTGTGTCGTGCAGCATATTTAGCAATTCCTCGTCCTGCAGGGATGATACTTGTGAGAAACTTACTTTATTTGTCGCCATGGAGGCGAGGATTAGTGATTTAGAAGTAGCTAAAACACTGCCGACTGGGGCTGGACTTTAGCCGCTAGCTAGCTAGCCATGTCTTGGCTAGATACGTAGATGACCGGTACCTTTCAGAGGCAGTATAGTACTGAATATGATTCATTAGTATCGTGGTACTATACTAATACCGGTATACCGTACAACCCTAACAACCAGTTAGCTATATTGTAGCTGCTAGCAGTCTTAGTAGCATCGCCTGTCAACAAATGGACAAAACTGCAAGGTTAGGCCACAAGTGATCAATTTTAGTGATCAGCATTGAATTGGCATCTGGAGATCACAAAACTCTCCACAGAAATTGGCCAATAATGATAGGTGGCCGACAGATTGTAACGCAGTGGCATCTTTTACTTTGTGCACGGCCATCTTTTCTCGACGCATCGACTTAACATACATGACGTCAACGTATTTATATCATCGATGACATCGACAAATAGCTAGATTACACGTTACTGAAAAAATTACCACCATTTGTAATGCTGTTATACTCTAATGCCGTTACTACCAACACTGAATGGAATTATATAAATCATCTAAATGTAATATCAAAATCACTACACTAATTTTAGAACAGTGTAAAACAGTCATTTAAGTCTGCATTTTCATTTTGATACCAAATTGAATGGACAAGTTTAGCAGACACAATACACATGTACAAATACAGTACAACCTGTAATAAGGCTAGATTTTCCGAGAAAATACCAGAACGCTGTCAAACGGACTCGTGCGTACATGCACACACACGTACATACGCAAAATTCACACAAAACGCCTTTTCTCACCACACAGCAGGGTTCAGGTCCCTGAAATTAATTAGCTGAAGTTTACAACTATTCAGAGCTCTTAATAATGTTTAAGAAAAAAAGACAAAACTTGATCGTGACATTACCACAATTATTTGTATATTAATTAAGGATGTACGTGCCATGTGGTCACTCTTTCTTCTTGCCCTCCCCTGCGTTGTGCATGTCTCTTCATCTCTGCTGCCTTCTCAGTTGAGTGTTTTCTGTATTATTACTTATTACTGTATTTTTCGGATTGTAAATCGCAGTTATTTTCATAGTTTGGCCGAGGGGTGCGATTTATATTTCGGAGCGACTTATGTGTGAAATTATTAACACATTACTGTAAAATATCAAATAATATTATTGATCTCATTCCCGTAAGAGAATGTCAGCAATCGTCACACACACGTCAGCAATCGTCACTCACACGTCAACCAATAAAAATTTGGCGGGGGCGGGTCATGGCAGAAGTGCATTGTGCGTCATGGCAGAAGTGCATTGTGGGTCATGGGACCTGCTACTGTGGCCCCGAGTTTTAAATGAGCGGCGCTTGACAGCGTTGTGTGCAGAGCTGAAGGAATCTACCAATCACAGACAATATTGGGGGCGTGCCATGATATATAAAAATGGATAATTTCAACAGAAGGGCTGAACAAAAATGGAACCCAAAAGGAAATCATATACTGCAGATTACAAGCTGAACATAGTGAAATATGCAGCAGAAAACAGCAAGGGGAAGGGGCGCATACCTTTGGAGTAGGCAGAGTTGGCAGAGTTGTTTAGAAGCGACACAGAGGAAGAAGATTTCATCGGATTTAGCGATTAGAAGAGACAGATTGTTTGATAAACGTATAGCATGTTCTATATGTTATAGTTATTTGAACGACTCTTACCATAATATGTTACGGTAACATACCAGGCACGTTCTCAGTTGGTTATTTATGCGTCATATAACGTGCACTTATTCATCCTGTTCACTATTCTTTATTTATTTTAAATTACCTTTCAAATGTCTATTCTTGGTGTTGGATTTTATCAAATAAATTTCCCCCAAAAATGCGACTTATACTCAAGTGCGACGTATATATGTTTTTTTCCTTCTTTATTATGCATTTTCGGCCGGTGCGAAGTATACTCCGGAGCGATTTATAATCCGAAAAATACGGTTCTTCTTGTTGTACTTTTACCAGTAAGTCTGGCTTTTTGTTTGCACTTAGTTTTCTTTGCTATTTTATTAGCTTACCGGTGGCTTTTTGTCACCAGTAACGTTCAGTTGTACTTTTTACCATTCCTTGTATTGCATGTTGTGTTATTTATTGAAATAATTGTTCATTGTTCATCTAGACTGTCTCTGCTTTGGGGTCCGACTTCTGGTTTACCGCCAGCCACAACATAATCTTCTGGCTCTGTAAAGACTGAACCAGTCCAAAAGGCTCTTTATACCCATGCTCAACTTCTGGGCAGGCAGGAAAAAACGAATGGACTCCTTCAGCACCGGTTTAAAAGAGGTAGCTGAGCAACAAGAGCTGATTGAGACTCAGCTCCACAGCTTCCTTTCCTCAATACAAGATGGCGCCTTGTCCTCCACACCTGCTGCACTCGTGGCTGGGACTCCACCCAATCTCATCCCTCCTCTGACTCATGATGTCAGCTATCCAGCTCTCTGCCTGCTGCTCTCAAGGACTGAGCGCTTCTACGGGGATTCAGGTGCAGTCCGCTCCTTCTTAACTCAATGTGAATTACATCTTAAACTCCAAGCTAGGGCATTTTGCTCTGAACGAGCCGATGTAGCATTTGTGATATTGCATCTTACTGGAAAGGCAGCAGCTTGGGCCTCAGCTTAGTGGAATCACCATTCCGCCATCTCGTACTTTTATTCAACGTTTTCGAAGGCCACGTAAAAGATATTTCAGCAAACCCGCCCTGGTCGGGAAGCTGCACACTCTTTGCTCAAGTTACGCCCAAGGGGGTCTTCGGTTTTCAGACTATGCCATGGAGTTCCAAATTCTCGCTGCTGAAAGTGACTGGAATGTCGCAGCATTACTGGATGTAGGGCTGCAACTAACGATTAATTTGATAATCGATTAATATGTTGATTATTACTTCGATTAATCGATTAATAATTGGATAAAAGAGACAAACTACATTTCTATCCTTTCCAGTATTTAAAAAAAAAAAAAACAGCATACTGGCGCCATGTTCTTTCAACTTGCTAAATAAAACAAGGAAAATGTTACAAAAATGCACACTTTTGACACCCCTGCTATAGATTATAAAAAATAAAATCTCATAAATGTATCGATAAAAAGCGGAGCCTGGCGACGCATGCGCATGTATTATAACTCTCTCTCTCCCCCTCCCTCACGAATGCTGCTGCACGCACAATTTGTTGTGTTTTTAACCTTCTTAACCCTGAACGTACATTGAAAATACACGCAACCCTAACTCAAAATGCCGGACATTTGAGGCATTTAAGAAACACCGCCCGACAGCCCCGCAAAAGAGGACATGTCCGGTGAAAAGAGGACGTATGGTCAGTCTATCCTAGCCCAGTCGCTGCTAGCATGTGAAACCGATCGCTGCTCATCCTTTTTTGCTGGCATGCTAGCAGCTAACGGGCTAGGATAGACTGACCATACGTCCTCTTTTCACCGGACATGTCCTCTTTCGCGGGGCTGTCAGGGCGGAGTTTCATAAATGCCTCGAATGTCCGGCATTTTGAGTATTGTTTACACAACGTGCAGTGCGCTACTTAATATGTCCGTGTGGAAACTCGTTCGGTACACCTTCGCACCGAACTGAAACCCCCGTACCGAAACGGTTCGATACAAATGCACGTACCGTTACACCCCTATTATTTTGATTATTGTTTCTCAGCTGTTTGTAAATGTTGCAGTTTATAAATAAAGGTAAAAAAAAAAAGCCTAGCCTCTGCTCATGCGCATAGCATAGATCCAACGAATCGATGACTAAATTAATCGGCAACTATTTTTATAATCGATTTGAATCGATTTAATCGATTAGTTGTTTCCAGCCCTAATTGGATGCCTTCTTTTTGGGAGTTGATAAACACATTAAGAGTCACATGATCACCTAACGATTTGGATGAATTAATAGCACTTGTCGTTCGCATAGAAAAACAACTCTGTGATTTGGAGGAGGATAGGAGCACGCCACCTGGATATATTATCTCTAGCGCCAGTATGAGTTCTACACCGATCTCTCCACCATCTAAGACACAGGAGATTCCTATGCAGCTTAGGGGACTTTGTGAGTACTCCATCCATCCCGAGGCAATAAAGTGGTTTTAACTGTTGTGGACAGATTCTCTAAGATGGCCTCTTTCATCGCTCTGCTAAAATTTCTAACATCTCTCGAGTCAGACACATGTTTCGTATTCATGGCATATTCTTGGACTTGATATGTAACAGAGTCCCGGAGTTTCTCTCCCAAATCTGAAGGGCATTTTTCATGGGCTTTACATCTCCCCTGGATTGAGTACGCCAACAACACCCTCGTTAGCTCGGCCACAGGTATTTCTCCATTCAAGGTTGCATATGATTTCCAACCCCCTTTGTTCCTTGTGTTCGACCTATCTATCCAACTGCACCTGCGGCGGTCGCATCAGATTTGGCAAGATAACTGTGCAGCTTTGTCCCGGACTGCTGAACGTAACAGCCAGTTTGCAGACCGCCACAGGATTCCTGCCCTGCACTATCGCTCCGGTCAGGAAGTATGGCTGTCATCACAGAACTTATGCCTTGCTTGTGTTTCCAGGAAGTTGGCGCCGAGATTCGTAGGTCCCTACAAGATCAACACGGTGGCCGTGAAGCTCTCGTTACCACATTCGCTCCCCATCGAACCTAGGTTCCATGTCTTCGGTCTCAAGCCAGTTTCTACCAGCCATCTGAGACCCCGGTCATGCCTCCTTCTCTTCCGCGTCTGATCGATGGTCAGGAGGTTTACTGTGAAGGCCATTTTGGACTCCAGAAAAAGGGGTAGGGGTGTGCAATAGCTGCTCGACTGGGAGGGATATGGACCAGAGAAGTGGTCCTGAATCTCCCGCTCCTGGATATACGACCTCTCTTTTATTTGAGATTTCCCCACCCGTCATCCGAACAAGCCAGGTGGGCCGCCAGGGGGCGTCTTATGGGTGGAGGGGGGTACTGTCATGTGGATAAGGAAATGCTGTAGACTTTTTAACCCGCAGCACCTGCAGTGAGCGAACTTTATTTTATTTTTTTGATTTTTTTTTTTCATAAAGAAATACAATCATGTGTGCTTACGGACTGTATGCCTGCAGACTGTATTCATCTATATTGATATATAATGTATATAATGTGTTATTTATGTTGATTTAATAATATATTTTTTTAATTTCTTGTGCGGCCCGGTGGTTGGGGACCACTGTTCTAGATAACATGTGATGGTGGTGCTTTGGTCCAAATTGGCAAAGATTATGTTTTACAGACCAACTTCAAGTCGCTTTCAGAATGCACCGTTTTGTGAGCGGTCTTGAATAACTTGCCGAAGTCTTCCTCCTGGCTAAGTCCCCTTCAACTGTGTCATTTCTCAATCAGCCATGTTTTTGCGCTTCCATTTCGAGCCTACTGATAGATATAAGTTAGAACAGGGGTCGCCAAACTTTTTGACTCTGCATTGGTTTAAAGGAATTTGGCCGGAGGCCGGGCCGTCAAGCATCGGCCTGACTCCCCCTGGCCAGCTGTGGCGATGTCACTCTCGCTGTTTGACTCCTTCCTGCTGGGTTAGGGGTCATGTGGCCGGCGTGCAGACCAAAGATCGAGGTCACAGATTGGCAACCCACCAACAAAGTCCTCCCGACACCCTCCCTTGTTTCAGACTTGCTTTCTTGTCTTCTTTCCTTCTCATGTCTTTTGTTTGGGAGGGACATCTTGTCAAATCCTGTGACTGTTTTGGATTTACAGCATGTTTGCTTTTTCTGTGTGTGTTGTTTTAGTCCAGTCCTCTTATTTTGTATATTCACTTTCTCGTTCCATGCACAGGTGTCCACACCTGCTGCTCGATTGGCAACCACGACACACGTGCACCCGGTTGTCAATCAGTCTTCTATTTGGTCTGTTGCTGTCTTACAGACAGCGTCAGTTCATTTTCATTTGCACTGCCTTGTTATGCTTTTGCCTTACTGCCAAATGCTTGTTGCTTTGCTGCGCAAAAGAAGTTATATGTTTTGTGTCCAGATTAGTTGCATTTGCCTTCTTTTGTTTTTTTCCATTATTGGTTGTGTGTTGTCCCACTCCCTCGTGAATGCTTTTTCTTTTGTCCATATTAAAAAATACTATTTTTACTACGATATGCCTGTCATCTGCTGCATCTTGGGGTCACGTCGCCAAAGCAACCTCCACACTCCTGACAGTATGTTTTTTTTTGTAAATGATGATAATATTTGGTCATATATATTTATGTGTAAGTGTAAGGTATTGTGAATTAAATGTGTAGTGTAAGTATTTTATAAATTCAAATTGCACAAATACTTTGGGTCGGGGCAGTGTCAAAGAGGAGAGGGTTCTGTTTATATGCTTTGCCTTTTTCTCATAACATTAATACAAAGATCTAAAACTTTACAATATACATAAAATACCTAATCCTCTTGAATATTGTTCACAAATCTGTCAAAATCTGTGTTAGTGAGCATTTCTTCATTGCCAAGATAATCCATCCCACCTCACATGTGTGGCATTACAAGATGCTGATTTAACACCATGGTTATTGCACATATATATATGTATATATATACATGGCCCGCAGACCCCTTAAATAATATGTGTATACTTTGACAGTAGCCAAAGACATTTCACTAGAGACAGCTGAGAAAATTCAATATAATATGATCTTACTTTACATGCAACTTTAACTGGCGTGCGGTAAGACTATTCTATTTCTTGCTGCCCTTCGCTGACATGCCCATCTACATTTAGAGGCCTCACAAGGGCTTTCCGTTTAAACAGAGCTGAGCTGCAGTAGCAGAGATAAAGTCATGTGAGCAGAGATCATCCTGGCACGACTAAGTTGGGTAATGTCTTGTAGTTTCAGTGCATTTGTTTTGTTAAATATGTGCCACTGTGGCTATATTGGACAGCGAGACCACGATTTGATAAATATGTATTATATAATCATAATTGCTTGTCTGCAAACCAAGATGCGATCAGAACCAACACTATTTTATTGGCTTGAAAGGATTTTCCATTGCACGTAAAAAAAAAAAAAAGATCCCTGCTTTTAACACATCATTAGTGAATCAAGCATATATATGTGAAATGATCAAGCTTGACAGCTCACCCGAGTTACTTGGTCTATTTGGTGCCTTGCTCAAGGGCACCTCAGCATATACAGCATATTTACTAATTGAGGAAATCATCAAATATGGGAAGTTCTGCTTACAAGCTAAAATTTTAACCACTCTTCTGCAGCTGCCTCATGCAAAAAGAAAATTTTTTATAGTGCTTTGAGTCCAATTTGTTTATTCGTGTATGTGAAACCGTGTTACAGAAAAGTATGTGAATTATGTGCAGCTGCCTAAATATATGGTGATAGCTGAGAAACGTATCAAAATTTAAATATATAAAAAAAGTGTTTGAAATTGTGCAAGGATTTAAGTCATTAAGGTGCATCCTTTTTTTTAAAGGGGAACATTATCACAATTTCAGAAGGGTTAAAACCATTAAAAATCAGTTCCCAGTGGCTTATTTTATTTTTTGAAGTTTTTTTCAAAATTTTACCCATCACGCAATATCCCTAAAAAAAGCTTCAAAGTGCCTGATTTTAACCATCGTTATATACACCCGTCCATTTTTCTGTGACGTCACACAGTGATGCCAACTCAAACAAACATGGCGCATAGAACAGCAAGCTATAGCGACATTAGCTCGGATTCAGACTCGGATTTCAGCGGCTTAAGCGATTCAACAGATTACGCATGTATTGAAACGGATGGTTGTAGTGTGGAGGCAGGTAGCGAAAACGAAATTGAAGAAGAAACTGAAGCTATTGAGCCATATCGGTTTGAACCGTATGCAAGCGAAACCGACGAAAACGACACGACAGCCAGCGACACGGGAGAAAGCGAGGACAAATTCGGCGATCGCCTTCTAACCAAGGATTGGAATGTGTTTGTTTGGCATTAATGGAAACTAACAACTATGAACTAGGTTTACAGCATATGAAATACATTTGTCAACAACATGCACTTTGAGAGTGCAGACAGCCCAATTTTCATCAATTAATATATTCTGTAGACATACCCTCATCCGCTGATCTGTCCAGTTTTGGAGTTGATGTCAGCAGGCCAGGGAAGCTAGGGTCGATATTCTTCTCTTGATCATCTTTGGTGGCATAAGGGACGTGTGAGCCAAGACATCCAGGGGGTTCAGCTCGCTCGTCTGCGGGAACAAACTGCCGCCATTGCTTGCCGTGGTACTGAGGTCCTTTGTCCCTGAATTGCTCACACACTCCGACAGATTCAATGGGGGTCTGGCGGCAGATTTCTTTGACTTTATCGTTGGAAATGCATCTGCTTTGAGTGTCGCAGGATATCCACACATTCTTGCCATCTCTGTCGTAGCATAGCTTTCGTCGGTAAAGTGTGCGGAACAAACGTCCAATTTCTTGCCACTTTCGCATCTTTGGGCCACTGGTGCAACTTGAATCCGTCCCTGTTCATGTTGTTACACCCTCCGACAACACACCGACGAGGCATGATGTCTCCAAGGTACGGAAAACAGTCGAAAAAACGGAAAATAACAGAGCTGATTTGACTCGGTGTTTGAGAAAATGGCGGATTGCTTCCCGATGTGACGTCACGTTGTGACGTCATCGCTCCGAGAGCGAATAATAGAAAGGCGTTTAATTCGCCAAAATTCACCCATTTAGAGTTAGGAAATCGGTTAAAAAAATATATGGTCTTTTTTCTGCAACATCAAGGTTTATATTGACGCTTACATAGGTCTGGTGATAATGTTCCCCTTTAAGTAAAATACTGGTGGTACAAGGTGGTACACGGTGTATACGTTATTAACAGCCCAAACAACAAATCTACTGAACAGATGCAGAATTGTAGCTCCAACCATCCATCCATTTTCTACCGCTTGTCCCGTTCGGGGTCGCAGGGGGTGCTGGAGCCTATCTCAGCTGCATTCGGCGGTAGGCGGGCTACACCCTGGACAAGTCCCCACCTCACCACAGGGCCAACACAGATAGACAGACAACATTCACACTCACATTCACACATTAGGGACAATTCAGTGTTGCCAATCAACCTATCCCCAGGTGCATGTCTTTGGAGGTGGGAGGAAGCCGGAGTACCCGGAGGGAACCCACGCAATCATGGGGAGAACATGCAAACTTCACACAGGATCGAACCCAGGACCTTTGTATTGTGAGGCACATGCACTAATCCCTGCTCAATGTAGATATTTATTTCTCAGTCACGTCAACAGTTGGTGGCCACTTGTTAGACCGAATTTGCAATAATTTGTGTTCCAAAGCCTAATGGAAAAACAAAATGGCTTATGTAATCGACACTCAGTAGGCAGCATCATTAGCCTGGACAAAGAGCAGCCAGTAATAGAACACAAGTGAAAAAGTGTGTCCCTCCACCAACTGCGAATAACATATATACACAAGTACAGTATGGAGACCGACATAAAAATGTCTGTTTTTCCTCAAATAATAGTCTGGATTATGCTGTTGCATCAAGGCACCATCGTACCCAGCTCGCCCTTCTGCCTCCAAACCCTCCTGCTAGCTGCGGTGTTGTGATGGTCCACCGCCTCCGAGCAGAGCAAGCAGTTATCGTGTTTAAAATATTTTTTGTTGTCGAGATTACAATTCTATGTTACCATATTTTTAGAACTATAAGGCACATTTAAAATCCTTTAAATTTCTCAAAGAATAGACAGTGCGCCATATAACCTCATTCGTTTTAATTCTGGTTCCGCTTACCGACCTCAGCATTTTTATTTGGTTCATGGCGCAATGATAAGTGTGACCAGTTGATGGCAGTCACACATAAAAGATACGTGTGGACTGCAAGTTGACGCCTGGTAAACAAATGACACTAGCAAGTACCCATAAGCAAGCAATACCAAAACGTTGATGTTTCATTGGGAATAAAGAACATTAGACATGGTGCGCAAAAATCTGTCCATTTTTTTTTGTACGTTTGGTACCTGCTGATGTGTATTTGTGTCCCAAAAATGTGTGTGTGTCCACCATTGTAGTCCACGCTGACAATAAGCTTATTCTTTTCTTATCTGTCAGTAGACTTGCTATGGAAATGCTAAAAACTACCGGGACAGTAAAGATGACGGGGGTAAGACGCTGTCGAAGTGGAGCCATGTAAATAAGACCGCCCACAAAACGGCGCATCCTGAAGAGACGGTCAGAAAGCGACAAATAGATGGCATGTAAAACTTAGTCTATGCAACATTTTGACCAAAGAACTACCATTGCATGTTATGCAGACCACAACGAAGTGTTTTAATTGTAGAATAAATATCATAATATGACCCTTTAACTCACCTTATAATCTGGTGGGCCTTTTGTATGAAAATAGACCTGAATAGACCCACTCATCGGCAGTGTGCCATATAATCCAGCGCGCCAAATGGACCAAAGAATATGGAACATATTATAGCTGTGTGCTGCTTGTTCAACGTTGTAAAACAACACAGGTGAGAGCATGGTAACATGAATGCCGAGGGAAAATTTTCTTTCCATGGGCAGGTAATGCCGGTAGCACATGCAAAAATCTCATTTAAATAGGGCGGCCTACGTCACTTGTGCACTTGTTATCAATTGTACACACAGTTTTAGTAGCTCACATGGTACACTCCCACTAAAAGTACACACAATTGTATAGTTTGCACATGCTGTTTATCAAGTGGTATTTGAATCTTAGTAAATCAGGCCCTTTGGGTTTTACAAGAAAAACTGGCACCTTTTATAAAATTAACACCATTTTCTAAATGTTCCACACTGCTGTCTAATAAAGTATCTTTATAACTAATTGGAAATGCCAACATGGAATTAGCATCGACTTGGCGGATTTGTAATGTGATGCATTTTGATCAGGATGCAAATCATGGAATTGAATCACCAATTGATGAAGAGGTTTCTTAAGTGTATCGGATAGTTGCTTGTGAATCAACGTGAATATCGAGTAGAGGGATGTCCATCCTTAATAAAATTAATAATACCCTAAAAATGTACTCACCACTAATGAATGATGAAGTAAGATTATCGATAGAATAGATTGGAGTCAAAGTCCCAGGTAGCCTTCGGCCTGGTCGTCAACATAGCGTAACAATCGTGTTTCCGTTTCCGTCTCCCCCTAAAGCAGCCAGTTGTGTAATGCAGCACACTGCTCCACAGACCACGGCGCCATCCAGTTTACAAGTCGAAAAAGGTGTTTTTCCAAGACACGGCAACATAATCCACACAGCAGTTCCAGAAAGGACTTTTGATAATGCAGTACAATAACTTGAGTTCACCTCGCTGCAAGTTTTAAGACCTGACTGTATTAGTAGCCACATATACTCGGCTCTACAATTGTGCACTGACGTCACTCTGTTATATTATTATTATGCAGTAGATGTTTTGTTTTATTATTACATATTCGTAAATTGTTACCGACTTGGGGTGAATGAGGTGTTTCCTGCAAAAAAAACATTCATTTTTGGAGTTAAAAAAAAAAAGATATTTTCCCCAAAGTCTTAAAATGTGCAGTATAGTAAATGCCGAATTGTGAGAATGCGGAAATACACTGTATACAAATTATTTCATGACTGTTCTGTATAAAATATTACATTAGAATGGAGGAAAACAGTGAGATCTACCCTTAATGCAGTGTTGCCACTGCTTTAGCTTATGTCTAAATAAATGCACCGTCCATATTTTCGAGACTGTAAACTGCTACTTTTTTCCCATGCTTTGAACCCTGCGGCTATTTTATGGATTTGTTTTTGCTAACGGCCATAACATTTTGTATTCAACAGTTTTCATGTAACACTGACAGAGACACTGAAAATGTGTGCTATTGTTTGTGCTATGGCGCCATCTTTTGGACAAGTTTGGTCACTGCAGGCGCTGCCGTTTGAAAATGTATTTCCTGTTTAGTTCCTTGAACCGTAACTATAACTGTCCATTGCTAGCAACGTTTGCAAGTTTGACAAAATAACTAAAACAATTCATACCTACTAAACCGTACCATGTGTGATTTATGAACGAGTGTTTTTATGCATATTTGTATGTGCTATCGTAATGTAATCAAGCCAGCGTTGTTGGCATTAGCAAATATTCTAACTAGGGTTGTTCAGTATACCGGTGCTAATGAAGTACTGCGATTCTAATTGATTGAAATCGGTACGATACCGCCTTTGAAAAGTACCGGTACCGTTCTTTCATCTAAGTGCCGCTGTGTGGCGGTAACTACAGAGCCGAGGCGCTTGATGTTGAGTGTGTCAAAATGCACACACAAAGTGCATACAAGCAATAACATCTTGGAGAGGAGGAATGGCAAAAATCGACAAATCTACTGGTTGATAAAGAGTACCGTATTTTTTGCACTATAAGTCGCAGTTTTTTTCATAGTTTGGCCGGAGGTGCGACTTATACTCAGGAGCGACTTATGTGTGAAATTATTAACACATTACTGTAAAATATCAAATAATATTATTTAGCTCATTCCTGTAAGAGACTACACATATAAGATTTCATCGGATTTAGCGATTAGGAGTGACAGATTGTTTGGTAAACGTATAGCATGTTCTATATGTTATAGTTATTTGAATGACTCTTACCATAATATGTTACGTTCATACCAGGCACTTTCTCAGTTGGTTATTTATGCGTCATATAACGTACACTTATTCAGCCTGTTGTTCACTATTCTTTATTTATTTTAAATTGCCTTTCAAATGTCTATTATTGGTGTTGGGTTTTATGAAATAAATTTGCACTGGAGTATAATTATACTCCAGTGCGACTTATATATGTTTTTTTCCTTCTTTATTTTGCATTTTCGGCAGGTGCAACTTATACTCCGGAGCGACTTATAGTCCGAAAAATACGATATGTGTGAAACGCAATATGGAGGTATTTGAGCTTCAAAACTTTAAACACGGAAGTGCCGCGCTTCAAGTATTGCTTGAAAGCACGCCTCGCTAAATGTGGCGATTAATATTACAACTTTTGCTTCAAACTTAGGTAAAGTTCAGATGTGCACAAGGAGTTTAAAAGTGACAGGTAATGACGTGGTTGTTACACTTGTACTGCTGTTCGGCTCCAGTGCAGACCGAAGTAGAGTAGCACAGGGCAGACGTTCCCTTCAGGGTCGATGTTTTCGTCGGGTTAACACACTTCCCTTTACCCCTCAATGGGTCGGCTAAGCTCCACTTTCAGGTCAAAATGACAAGGCCGCTGATGTGTTGCTGGTTGCTTTATTGTTAGTTTTGCAGGACACAACCAGACCTGTTCATCACTCGACTGCGCAGTGCAGCGCTACCGCTCTCTCTCTTTGCTCGCACACTCACTCACTGATGTCACTCAGCCAACACTTGCCATTCTCTTAAACACACATACGCTACTCTCATGAGTTAACCAGCTACTTTGTTGTGCACATGTAGATACATAACATGTTGTGCACATGTAGATACATAACATGTAGATACGTAAACGCGCACACAGCTGCTTGGATTGCTGCCAAATATTAGCGGAGTTAAAACTGCCCAATTAGCAGTCAAGTAATACAAGTGAAATGACTATATTTGGTAACAAATTGCTACAATTTGTGTTTTATCTTTAACAAAAGTGTGTTTTACCTGTTACATGGCTTATCTATGTACATGTATCCATAGTGCCCTGCGATGAGGTGGCGACTTGTCCAGGGTGTACCCCGCCTTCCGCCCGATTGTAGCTGAGATAGGCTCCAGCGCCCCCCGCGACCCCAAAGGGAATAAGCGGTAGAAAATGGATGGATGTATCCATAGTTTTGTTTTTAGTACTTACTAATAATTGTATTTTTCCTAAAGCACAGACCCTGTGGCAACCATAAATCATGAAACATTTAATGTAATGTAAATAAAGCTTTTTATTATATTCTTACCTAATCCTTTATTATGGCCGACTATATATAAAAAGGACAATTGTAAATTGTTCTTTGAGTGCCACAAGAAAAGCCCAAAAAATCCTTGTTTGAATAGATGTATGCTAAAAGAGGATCGGGGGGGAAAGAGAAGCTGTTATTTGTGTCTTCTAAACATTTTATTTGAGTGCAATAGGAAACATATGTTTATTGTATTGCAAGATGTTCTGTTAAAATAAAGCCAGTATTGAAATTTTTTGTAGTTCCCTTTATTTTGAAAAGCATCAAAGTATCGAAAAGTATCGATATACATTTTGGTACCGGTACCAAATTATTAGTACTGGGACAACCCTAATGCTAACAATTATTCAGGTGTCTGTGTTAGTGTTATTATCTTACAATGGCATTATTTGTGTATTGTTTCAGTTTCGTAATTAAACCAAAACGTCACCATGGAATTAATTAATCTGTTTAGCTGATTGAAGATCTAGCTTCGGCAGCTAGTGGGTCCATTACTTTTTTTTCTGTTTAACTAACCTTGTTACTGCTGTTTTACAGGCATCGTTTGGAAATAATTAATGTATGTAAATGAACATTTACAAAATGTTTCGTACCGGTACATAGTCCGGTGCGGCTAATATATGTAAACATATTTATTTGTTTTAAAATGTGATGGGTGCGGCTTAAACACCGGTGCACTCTATAGAACAAATAACATGGTAATATGTGATTATTGACCTTAACTTGTGTGGTTGTACACCTCCATACTCTGTAGTGAACAATACAGATATCGAACTCCCTAAACAGATACACTATATTGCCCAAAGTATTTGGCCACCCATCCAAATGATCAGAACCAGGTGTCCTAATCACTTGGCCCAGCCACAGGTGTATTAAATCAAGCACTTAGGCATGGAGACTGTTTCTACAAACATTTGTGAAAGAATGGGCCGCTCTCAGGAGCTCGGTGATTTCCAGCGTGGAACTGTCATAGGATGCCACCTGTGCAACAAATCCAGTCGTGAAATTGTCTTTGCTCCTAAATATTCCAAAGTCAACTGTCGGCTTTATTATAAGAAAATGGAAGAGTTTGGGAACAACAGCAACTCAGCCACATAACCTGACAGACAGGGGTCAGCGGATGCTGCAGCGCATAGTGCAAAGAGGTTGCTGACTTTCTGCACAGTCAGTTGCTACAGAGCTCCAAACTTCATGTGACCTTCCAATTAGCCCTTTCCTCTTCCAACATGACTGTGCACCAATGCACAAAGCAAGGTCCATAAAGACAGAGTCTGGTGTGGATGAACTTGACTGGCCTGCACAGAGTCCTGACCTGAACCCGATAGAACACATTTGGGATGAATTAGAGCGGAGACTAGAGCCAGGCCTTCTCGACCAACATCAGTGTGTGACGTCACCAATGCGCTTTTGGAAGAATGGTCGAAACTTCCTATAAACACACTCTGCAACCTTGTGGACAGCCTTCCCAGAAGAGTTGAAGCTGTAATAGCTGCAAAAGGTGGACCGACATCATATTGAACCCTATGGGTTAGGAATGGGATGGCACTTCAAGTTCATATGTGAGTCAAGGCAGGTGGCCAAATACCTTTGGTAATATAGTGTATGAATGTGTTTGCATGCTAACGTTGTTTTTTTCTAAAGAATGCAGTGTCTAAATGGAGCCTCAAAGAGCTGCTGGTATAGCAGTCTTACCCCTGCCCTCTCAAAATGCATCTTCTTTTCAAGTATTGCAAGGGAATTCTCCCTGACAGGTAGATCCATGGGATTAGTCTTAAGTGCAGTATAATTTTCATGGTGCCATGTGATTTCAAGAGCTGGCCCGGGAAGAGGAGTGAGCAAGAGATAAAACAGAGAACAAAGCCAAGAACAGAACCCAGATCTAAGAGGAGCCCGAATGCATGCCTATTTTTGAAGCGGTAGACCCTTGCAGGCGGCACTAAAAGCACACGTTTAACAAATTAATTTAGTCCATTTAGCGGGATTTGAGGAACTATTACTCTAGTAAAATTGTATTCTATTGTGTAAAAAAACTATCATATTAAAGTGATTCATTTGAAGTAAAAAATATTTACAGGTACATTTTCAGCTTTATTTCGTCAAACAGAACAGAATTGTTTTGCTTGTTTGTGCTCTGTCGTTAGTGATGCACACATCCCAGATTAGTGTGACTACAATGAGCAACATGACAATGCCTTTCAACCAACACTGTATCATTTGAAGCTGAAGCAATGGGGATCGTTTTTAAGTGAAAGCGCTATGAGCAGCCAACAGAGACCTCTACACTCATCCCTATAAGAGGATCGGACGTAATGGGGTTTCCTCTCCCTGCATCCTTCTGCTCGGCAGATCAACTACTGAAAACTTCCGAGAAAATCTGAGAGTGCACTCCGCTTCACATTTTACAGTCATTGCGACAATGTGTTTTATTAGGGACACCGGTTGTGACCTCAGTGGGAGCCAAGCTAAGCTTTTAAGTAGCAGCCCTCGCCCTTCCCTCAAGTGCAACGGGAGAAAAATGAGAGTAATAACACAGCCTGGGAAGTAATGCAACTGCGCTTGTCGAGCAAAACCTCCAAAATCCATGTGTGAAAAAGGGATGGCACCTCATTAAAGGCTGGAAGTGTAGCATACAGTGCCTTAGGGAAACTTTTAGAACACACAAGGGTATGGGTTGTGTTTTTTTGACAGACATGTAATCACACAGTAAGCTATTGTGTTGCTCAATAATGAAGCGCACAATCCCACCAAGCCCGTAGAAATAGGCAATACCTATATTTGAGACATGTTTAGTTTTCTCCCAATTGTGGCATGCTGACCTCCTGACTCCATGTCAGAATCATTGACACTGGGATACTTTATTTGATTAATATTGCATCAGCTGGTCACACTGCAACACGTGAGTGTGTGTGTGTCTGTGGGCGTGTGTTTATGTGTGTGTGCGTAAAATATCATCCCACCGCTGAAACTGAACAGAACATTGCTGTTTATTTTCCCTGAAGGCTCACAGGCATTTTCTTCTTGTGGTTTAATTACTGCCTTTGCAGGTCTGAATCCAATTTTCCTCCAACTATTTAAAACATTCTCAAGTATGGTTGTGAAAAGGTTTGGCGGCCATAACCTCATTCTGTAAACATTCCCAGTTCAGTGCAAAAATAATGACTTTGCTGAAATGTAACACCCGTGTTTTCGCCGGCCAACTCTTGATGTGAAATCTATGCACAGCAGTGCTCAAAAAGATGATCTGTCTTCGCTCCTCAGCATAGCCTCAGAGCACTTCTTGCCTTTCTGTCCTACCTGATATTTCAAGGTACATGCATTCACTTGCATCTCAAGTCGGTCCGATGCACCAGTCAGAATGCACCGTGCACCATTTCAGGTGGAGTCAAACACATTCTCGTCTTGACATGGATTGATCTTGCCTTGTTCCTTTCAGTTCAATCTAATTGAACTACGACCTCCAAACCGGTAAGACTCAAGTCCAGGCAATTTGACAGAGCAGGTGGGATTGATCTACCCTTAAGTAAGTATTGATTGTTTGCATCCTTGTTTGAATAGATGTATGCTAAAAGAGGACCAGAGGGGGAAAGAGGAGCTGTTATTTGTGTCTGAGAAAGAATGTATAGACAAGGTGAGGTAAAGACGACGATAAGGGGCTCAGTAAATGGGGTGTAATTCTCAGTTTATGGAAGGCTACAGTGAGCCTTTTGTCCACGTTACAAACAGCAGCAGCAGTAGTTTTTTTTTTGTAGAGCTGCCCAAACTACACATTTGTCCCATCTCCTTTTTGCCACAACCTGTGAATGAGTTTCACCCTGTCAGCTGTGGTCTGAACCATAAGTCAGCATCTGATTAAATGGCAAGAATGAAAGCAGGTTTCTTCCAAAGACCATGAATGAGTGGCGCTACGGAGCCACGCAAGACCTAACAAACATTAACACATTGCTTGGAAACTTACAGTATGCAACCATTTTCAGTTTGAGTTTAATTATTTTGTGTTTATTGTTTTGTAATTTAATACAGTTTAATTGTGCTATAAAGCTTTGCAAGCAAGCCGCCTCTGTGTAGTTAGTGCTGAACCCCCAAGCACGAACAGTGTCAGCCTTGGTTTTGGAGGCTGACAGGGGACCTTTGGAGCATCTGTCTCCACCGTCATCTCTCCAGCAAATTAAGAGCACAAATACAGCATTGCCAAAACTATTTAATTAAAATGTTTTATCTGTTGAAATTCAATGTCGTTTGTTAGCAAAAAAAAAAGACACCATTTTACTAGTTATAATCTATATATACTACTCAAAATGTCATGATATTTGTGGAAAAGGACCTTCATGTGGGCATTTTTCAGTGTGCATCTAGTAGACATTGACTGATTATCGTCTGGGTCGATTATCGCCGCTGATATATGGTATTTTGACGTATATCTGTATCAGCCTTTTTACATTTTATTCTAACGGTATTGCCTTTTTTTAACAACTGCAAAATAACTACATTAGCGGATACAATATATACAAATATGATACCAGTATTTCAGTTCGGTTTCAGTTTATTTCTAACATGCATACAATACAATGTAATGCATCAGATATTTCCAGTTGTTCCATTACAGCACGTCCGAAAAAGAGTAGGAAGAAGCCGAGTTTATTTAATCCTACCCCTTTTCATACCATAGCGATTTTATGCCCTTTCCCTGTTCTCTGTAACAGAACAGTGAATAAATAATAAATAAATAATATACCATAGTAAGTAAACAAATATTAAATTAGTGTTGTAACTATACCAATATTTTGGTACCGGTACCGGTACTAAAATTATTTCGATACTTTTCGGTACTTTTCTAAATAAAGGGGACCGGTACTTTCTGTAATATCCAGGAAGAAATAATGTCAGCCAGCTTGAAAAATGTCTCAACTATAAGCTAAGTGAAGGAGCCCAGAACTGTTTTTATTCAAATGTTTGCAATAGTTCCTCATGAGAAACAATTACAATGTAGTAGGCCCATACACTGCTGTAAAATTGTTTAAAATTGAGTGGATGGCAAGTTATTGTGATGTAGAGAACTTTTGTTTGACTTCAGGTCACAAACTATATATAGATTGTTTTCCATCCATTATCTACTTCTTGTTCCTCTCGGTGTTACAGGGGGGCCGGAGCCTATCCCAGTTGCACTTGGGTGGAAGGAATGGCCACACTCAGGGCAAATCAAACCCGGGACCTTCTTGCTGTGAGGCACACGCGTTAATTACTGCTCCACTGTGCTGCTATTTTGTTTTTTGGGGGTTTTATAGAAAAACTGCATATTTTTGCAAATTTTCCGAGGAAATGTTCTATACTTTGAAATGCAAGTGTTGATGCTCATCTGACCCACAGCATTAGTCACACGTAATGAAGGTGTTTGTGTGCTAAATTAACCACAACATTAGTGCCGCAAAAAACATTCTATGTCGCGACTTGATTCAACGTTACATTTTTAGTTGTGTAGACAACAATACATTTTTCTCTACATGACCCTGGTTTCCACTTACGAGGACATTATACCGCCAATTAGTGGTGGAAGAAAAGTATACCACATCACATGTTGGATTCAAGATGGCTGAAAACACATCCAAAAGTTCAGATGGCAACTTTCAACTTTTTTTTGTTTTTATACTCGCTGGGTTCCAAACAGCCCAGATAGTCAAGATAAATAAAAAAATGCATGGCAGAATAGAGTTCGGATCTTAGAAGGCTACATAACTTTTACTGCAAATGAGTATGTCCATATATAGATTTTGGGGCTTCTTAACAACTAATAATCAGTATCGACCGTGAAAAAAACATATCACAACATCCCGTTACTTACACTTATATGCAATACAGAACACAGTAGGAGTGGGAAAAACTGTAAGGGGGAGCACGAAAGAAGAAGGAATCATTTCACGCATTAGATTTGGACACACAAGACTGAATAAGACATTGCATCTTATAAACAAACACCCAACATAATTATGTGACAGCTGCAATGAGGTGGAGTCAGTAGAACATGCAATAATTAATTGTGTAAAATAAAGTAGAGAAAGGAGAAAAGTAACATAGGAAGTTAGAAGACCTGGGCATAAAGAGGTTACTCTCAAAGGGGTACTCAGCAGCAACCAGAACATTTTTGTGAAGTTTCTAGATGACACAGGTTTATGAAACATAATTTAGTGTGGGAAGATACTGTAGACTTTGCAGCATTGCGTGGACATCAGGGCCGTTGCCTCTGGATTGGCAGACTGGGGTGGTGGTTTCTCAGTTTTAAAAAGTGGAACCGGGGGATGTGTTCTAAATATCGTGGGATCACACTCCTCAGCCTTCCCGGTAATGTCTATTCGAGTGTACTGGAGAGGAGGCTACGCCGGATAGTCAAACCTCGGGTTCAGGAAGCGCAGTGTGGTTTTCGTCTTTGTCATAGAACTGTGGACCGGCTCTATACTCTCGACAGGATCCTTGTGGGTGCATAGGAGTTTGCCCAACCAGTCTACATGTGTTTTGTGGACTCAGTGAAAGCATTTGACCGTGTCCCTTGGGAAAACCTGTGGAGAGTGCTCAAAGAGTATGAGGTATCGGTACGGCCTTATTGTGGCGGTCCGCTCCCTGTATGATCAGTGTCAGAGATTGGTCCGAATTGCCAGCAATAGGTCAGACCCATTTCCAATGAGGGTTGGACTCCGCCAGGGCTGCCCTTTGGCAACGATTCTGTTTAAAACGTTTATGGATAGACAATCTACGCGCAGTCAGAGTTTTGAGGGGATCCGGTTTGGTGGCTTAAAGATTAGGTATGTGGTCCTACTGACTTCATCTGGCCATATTCTTCAGGTCTTACTGGATCGCTTCGCAGCTGAGTGTGAAGCGACTGGGATGAAAATTAGCACTTTAAAGTCCGAGTGCAAGGTTCTCGCCCGGAAAAGGGTGGAGTGCCATCTCCGGGTTGGGGATGAGATCCTGCCCCAGGTGGAGGAGTTCAAGTATATCGGGGTGTTTTTCACAAGTGAGGGAAGAATGGATCGTGAGATCGACAGGCGGATTGGTACGGCATCTGAAGTGATGTGGACCCTGCATCGGTCCGTCATGGTGAAAAAGGACCTGAGCCGGAAGGCAAAGCTCTCAATTTACCCGTTGATCTGTTCCCATCCTCACCTATGGTCATAAGCTTTGGCTTATGACCGAAAGGAAAAGATCACGTGTACAAGCGGCCAAAATTAGTTCTCTCCGTCAGGTGGCGGGACTCTCGCTTAAAGATAGGGTGAGAAACTCTGTCATTTGGGAGGAGCTCAGAGTAAAGCCGCTGCTCCTCCACATCAAGGTGTGGTGGTTCGGGCATCTGGTCAGAATGCCCCAGAACACCTCTCTGGGGAAGTATTTAGGGTGTGTCCGACTGGTAGGAGACCACGGGAATGACCCAGGACACGGTGCACAGACTATGTCTCCCAGATGTCCTGGCAAGACCTCGGGAACCCTTGGAAAAGCTGGACGAAGTAGCTGGGGAGAGGGAAGCCTGAGCTTCTCTTCTAATGCTGTTGCCCCCACAACCCGACTTTGGATAAGTGAAAGAAGATGGATGGATACGTGGAAGGTACAGTAAATATTTAAGTATGTGAGGGAGGTAGAAGCTAGGGAACTCTGGTTCACACTCCAATATAGTAGGTACGTGGCGGTAATGCTCCCTTCTTCAGAAGAAGAAGAAGACTCTACGGGGGCTGCCATTTTGATGACAACACTTCCTGTAAAAAACGCCTGTAAAAGGCCATTTTGAAGAGGTGGGCCCCATACGTCACATCCTGTTAAGGTTTTGCTCGGAGTACTAGCCTAGCAGTGCCGCCAACGGGACATGGATTGGTTTACACGTATGGAAAAAACAAGTCCACAATTGCAACAAATATCAAAAAGAATGTTGTAATGGTTGCTGACTTTGCTGAAGGAGGTAAATACAAACCTTGTTTCCATATGAGTTGGGAAATTGTGTTAGATGTAAATATAAACGGAATACAATGATTTGCAAATCCTTTTCAACCCATATTCAATCGAATGCACTACGAAGATAAGATATTTGATGTTCAAACTCATAAACTTTATCTTTTTTTGCAAATAATAATTAACTTAGAATTTCCTGGCTGCAACAAATGCCAAAGTAGTTGGGAAAGGGCATGTTCACCACTGTGTTACATGGCCTTTCCTTTTAACAACACTCAGTAAACGTTTGGGAACTAAGGAGACACATTTGTTAAGCTTCTCAGGTGGAATTATTTCCCATTCTTGCTTGATGTACAGCTTAAGTTGTTCAACAGTCCGGGGGTCTCCGTTGTGGTATTTTACGCTTCATAATGCGCCACACATTTTAAATGGGAGACAGGTCTGGACTACAGGCAGGCCAGTCTAGTACCCGCACTCTTTTACTATGAAGCCACGTTGGCTTGGCATTGTCTTGCTGAAATAAGCAGGGGCGTCCATGGTAACGTTGCATTGATGGCAACATATGTTGCTCCAAAACCTGTGTGTACCTTTCAGCATTAATGGCGCCTTCACAGATGTGTAAGTTACCCATGTCTTGGGCACTAATACACCCCCATACCATCACAGATGCTGGCTTTTCAACTTTGCGCCTATAACAATCCGGATGGTTCTTTTCCTCTTTGGTCAGGAGGACACGACGTCCACAGTTTCCAAAAACAATTTGAAATGTGGACTCGTCAGACCACAGAATACTTTTCCACTTTGTATCAGTCCATCTTAGATGAGCTCAGGCCCAGTGAAGCCGACAGCGTTTCTGGGTGTTGTTGATAAACGGTTTTCGCCTTGCATATGAGAGTTTTAACTTGCACTTACAGATGTAGCGACCAACTGTAGTTACTGACAGTGGGTTTCTAAAGTGTTCCTGAGCCCATGTGGTGATATCCTTTACACACTGATGTCGCTTGTTGATGCAGTACAGCCTGAGGGATTAAAGGTCACAGGCTTAGCTGCTCCAGATTCTCTGAAACCTTTGATGATATTACGGACCATAGATGGTGAAATCCCTAAATTCCTTACAATAGCTGGTTGAGAAAGGTTTTTCTTAAACTGTTCAACAATTTGCTCACGCATTTGTTGACAAAGTGGTGACCCTTGCCCCATCCTTGTTTGTGAATGACTGTGCATTTCATGGAATCTACTTTTATACCCAATCATGGCACCCACCTGTTCCCAATTTGCCTGTTCACCTGAGGGATGTTCCAAATAGGTGTTTGATGAGCATTCCTCAACTTTATCAGTATTTATTGCCACCTTTCCCAACTTCTTTGTCACGTGTTGCTGCCATCAAATTCTAAAGTTAATGATTATTTGCAAAAAAAAAAAAAGACTTAGCCTTGTCTTGGTTTAACTCTTATCTTACTGACAGGATGCAGTGCGTCTCGCATAATAATGTGACCTCGGACTATGTTAAGGTAGCGTGCGGAGTTCCTCAGGGTTCGGTTCTTGGCCCTGCACTCTTTAGTATTTACATGCTGCCGCTAGGTGACATCATACGCAAATACAGTGTTAGCTTTCACTGTTATGCTGATGACACCCAACTCTACATGCCCCTAAAGCTGACCAACACGCCGGATTGTAGTCAGCTGGAGGCATGTCTGAATGAAATTAAACAATGGATGTCCGCTAACTTCTTGCAACTCAACGCCAAGAAAACGGAAATGCTGATTATCGGTCCTGCTAGACACCGACATTTATTTAATAATACCACCTTAACGTTTGACAACCAAACAATTACACAAGGCGACTGTAAAAAATCTGGGTATTATCTTCGACCCAACTCTCTTGTTTGAATCACACATTAAGAGTGTTACTAAAACGGCCTTCTTTCATCTCCATAGTATCGCTAAAATCCGTTCTATTTTATCCACTAGCGACGCTGAGATCATTATTCATGCGTTCGTTACGTCTCGTCTCGATTACTGTAACGTATTATATTCGGGTCTTCCTATGTCTAGCATTAAAAGATTACAGTTGGTAAAACATAAGGCTGCTAGACTTTTGACAAGGACAAGAAAGTTTGATCATATTACGCCTATACTGGCTCACCTGCACTGGCTTCATGTGCACTTAAATTGTGACTTTAAGGTTTTACTACTTACGTATAAAATACTACACGGTCTAGCTCCATCCTATCTTTCCGATTGTATTGTACCATATGTCCCTGTAAGAAATATGTGTTCAAAGAACTCCGGCTTATTAGTGATTCCCAGAGCCCAAAAAAAGTCTGCGGGCTATAGAGCGTTTTCTATTCGGGCTCCAGTACTATGGAATGCCCTCCCGGTAACAGTTAGAGATGCTACCTCAGTAGAAGCATTTAAGTCCCATCTTAAAACTCATTTGTATACTCTAGTCTTTAAATAGACCCCCTTTTTTGGACAAGTTGATCTGCCGTCCAGTGGCCATGGATGAAGTGCTGGCTGTCCAGAGTCGGGACCCGGGGTGGACCGCTCGCCTGTGCATGGGTTGGGAACATCTCTGCGCTGCTGACACGTCTCCGCTCGGGATGGTTTCCTGCTGGCCCCACTACGGACTGGACTCTTACTATTATATTGGATCCACTATGGACTGGACTCTCACAATATTATGTCAGACCCACTCGAAATCCATTGCATTCGGTCTCCCCTAGAGTGGGGGGGGGTTACCCACTTATGCGGTCCTCTCCAAGGTTTCTCATAATCATTCACATCGAGGTCCCACTGGGGTGAGTTTTTCCTTGCCCTTATGTGGGCTCTGTACCGAGAATGTAGTTGTGGCTTGTGCAGCCCTTTGAGACACTTGTGATTTAGGGCTATTTAAATAAACATTAATTGATTGATTGATTGATTGATTGAACATCAAATATGTTGTCTTTGTAGCATATTCAACTGAATATGGGTTGAAAATGATTTGCAAATCATTGTATTCCGTTTATATTTACATCTAACACAATTTCCCAACTCATATGGAAACGGGGTTTGTATATTCGCAAGAACGGAGAGAATGTGCAAGACAATGTAGATAAGCTATTCCTTGTGTAGCTAAATGAGAAGCAGCGAGATGGCGATGGCATTCCCGAGGCTATCATTCCAGAGATGGCTTGCCATTCATATGGCGACTTGATGTCCAAAAGTGACCATACTGGAACCAGCACGGAAGAACAATTTAGGGCGAGACGTGGGTGTTTGGAAAAGTTTAAAAAGAGGAGCCGTCTTTCTTTTTCGGGTGCAGCATTGCGAGAGTGCTCGGACAACGCTGACGCTTCAACTTGGATTTTACTTGTGAAGTGGGATTTCTACCATCCATCCATCTATCTATCCATTTTCTACCGCTTGTCCCATTTGGGGTCGCGGGGGATGCTGGAGCCTATGTCAGCTGCATTCGGGCGGAAGGCGGGGTACACCCTGGACAAATCGCCGCTACCAATCTTTTTAATTGTGATAAAACCTGACTTTTTTGGAAAACATGCCAGAGGGGACTTTTATGACAGTGAAGGAGAATGGAATGCAGTAAATAAATAAATGATAAATGGGTTATACTTGTATAGCGCTTTTCTACCTTCAAGGTACTCAAAGCGCTTTGACAGTATTACCACATTCACCCATTCACACACACATTCACACACTGATGGCGGGAGCTGCCATGCAAGGCGCTGCTAACCAGCAGCCATCAGGAGCAAGGGGTGAAGTGTCTTGCCCAAGGACACAACGGACGTGACCAGTAGTGGGACACAAGCCGATGGAGGAGCACCTCACACTGCTAGATTGTGCTAACACTAGTGGCTATGCTTGTTTACCTCTCCCAGGCTGTTCAACAAATGTCACAAATATTCAAAGTCACAAGGTAAAAGGATTTTCCTCTTTAGTTTTTTATTGTACCAACATGATTGGTAACATTTTGAAGTGCACCAAAGGGACTTGTGTGTGTTTGTGTGGATGATTTTATAGTTAATTTGGCTGTTGTTGTGATGTTTGAATAAAAAAAAAGAGATCGTCGAGCCATTACTGATTTGTTATGTTATTTTGAAACATATACACAATATATACACATTATAGTGTCTACAAAGTGTGCATTTTATAATATAAAATAAGGACTTTTGTCAAGGCTAGAACCAATTATTCATGTTTACATTGTTTCTTATGGGGAAATCTGTTTCACTTGACGAACATTTCGGTCGGCTAACCATGTTCAAAAACCAATTAAGTTTGTGGATCGAGGTTCCACTGTTTTAGCTGCACTCATTAATTAACAGGCTTCCTTTAAGGCAGCACTTGGTCATTTCTGGTTTGCATCACAGTACAGTACAAAATCTTTAGAATAACAGCAATAATGATGAAACTTTCCAAAAGCTAAATAAAAGGAATCAATTCCATCCATCCATCCATGTCTACCGCTTGTCCCTTTCTGGGTCGCGAGCGGTGCTGGAGCCTATCTCAGCTGCATTCGGGCGCAAAGCGGGGTACACCCTGGACAAGTCGCCACCTGATCGCAGGGCCAACACAGATAGACAGACAACATTCACACTCACATTCACACACTAGAGCCAATTTAGTGTTGTCAATCAACCTATCCCCAGGAATCAATTGTTCATTTGAAATAGCAAACAAACAAACAGCAACAAGATAATGGGCATTATCCTGGCAGAAGGTCACATTGTTTCAAGCTACCATCCCTTGACTTCCAACATCAACCTTTACAGCTTAGCTTTCTGAATGAGCAGTTGAGGTAACATCTCTTGAGGACGTCTTAAATAGCGAGTTAGCCATAACGTCAGGGGCCTTACATAGCATGGGAGCATACGTGAAAATGGCACATTTGACCTGTTACATGGTTCTCCAGTCATTACTCTTCCAAAACATTATTTGTGTACGGCGTGTATGACCTGCTGTAAACAGTCAATTACTCATTTTGTCCTGATTTGGTTTTCAGTTGTGAAAAAAGTGTGAACTAAATATTTAAAAAAAACTCTCTGTATGATGCAGTGCAGTTCTACATCACTGCAAACAACAAACCTAATAATAAACATTTGAGATGGGCATTAAAATCAATTTTGTTTGTTGGAGTCTGTCAATTGATTGCTGATTATTGCAATTGAGGCAGCATGAACTGCAATTGTTGGCTACAACAAGCCTGTCTTTTTATTTAGTTTCAACCAGAAGAACAACATTACATTATTGAAATTATTAAATATGCAATGATACCACATTTTCCTTTAAAAAGGATAAACAAATGCCACACAAACCCTGAAAGGAAATGTTTAAACTCAAAAATAAATTATCTGCAATTGGATGCATTTCTACATTTTATTTTACCTTTAGATTTGTTCTCATCAACTCTTTTGGCTGACTTTTTGACACTTACATGTTTCATGCAATGTACCTCAGAAATGTTTGTTTTTTTTGGTTCCCTAGCTTCCTTTTTAGCTGAGATAGGCTCCAGCACCCCCCACGACCCCGAAAGGGTTAAGCGGTAGAAAATGGATGGATATATATATATATATATATATATATATATATATATATATATATATATATATATATATATATATATATATATATATATACATATATATATATATATATATATATATACATATATACATATATACATATATATATATATATATATATATATATATATATATATATATATATATAATCAGCACCTCCAAGTCCGAGTCCATGGTTCTTGCCCGGAAAAGGGTGGAATGCCATCTCCGGGTTGGGGAGGAGACCCTGCCCCAAGTGGAGTAGTTCAAGTACCTAGGAGTCTTGTTCACGAGTGAGGGAAGAGTGGATCGTGAGATCGGCAGGCGGATCAGTGCGGCGTCTTCAGTAATGCGGACGCTGTATCGATCCGTTGTGGTGAAGAAGGAGCTGAGCCGTAAGGCAAAGCTCTCAATTTACCGGTCGATCTACGTTCCCATCCTCACCTATGGTCATGAGCTTTGGGTTATGACCGAAAGGACAAGATCATTGGGTACAAGCGGCTGAAATGGGTTTCCTCCGCCAGGTGGCGGGGCTCTCCCTTAGAGATAGGGTGAGTAGCTATGTCATCCGGGGGGAACTCAAAGTAAAGCCGCTGCTCCTCCACATCGAGAGGAGCAAGATGAGGTGGTTCGGGCATCTGGTCAGGATGCCACCTGAATGCTTCCCTAGGGAGGTGTTTAGGGCACGTCCAACCGGTAGGAGGCCACAGGGAAGACCCAGGACACGTTGGGAAGACTATGTCTCCCGGCTGGCCTGGGAACGCCTTGGGATCCCTCGGGAAAAGCTGGACGAAGTGGCTGGGGAGAGGAAAGTCTGGGCTTCCCTGCTTAGGCTGCTGCCCCCGCGACCCGACCTCGGATAAGCGGAAGAAGATGGATGGATGGATGGATGGATGGATATATATATATATATATGTATATATATACAGTATATATATATATATATATATATATATATATATATATATATATATATATATGTATATATATATACATACACATATATACATATATATGTATATATATATATATATATATATATACATGGTCAGTGGTGTAGTTGCTCCACGGGGGACTGTCCTGTCTCCAGTCCTGTTAACCCTGTACAGTGCAGACTTCCAGTATAACTCCAAGTCATGCTACTTGCAGAAGTACTCTGATAACTCTGCTATGGTTGGGTGTTTCGGTTATGGAGGGGAAATGGGGTTCAGGACACTGATTGCTGACTTTGTGGAGTCCCAGGCTTATCATTTGCTCCTGAGCTGGCCATTGACTTCAGGAAGAAGAAGACCCCAGTGGGGCCCATTACCATCCAGGGCAGGAAGGTGGCAGTAGTTGAGCAATAAAAGTACCTGGGATTCCACTTGAACAGCAGACTGGACTGGAAGGACAACAGCAAAGTGGAATACAAGAAAGGCAAGAGCGGACTCTACTTCCTGAGGAAGGCAGGTCCTTTAATGTGTGCAGCAAGCTGTTAGAGATATTCTACCAGTCTGTGGTAGCCAGTGCCATGTAATTTTCCGTTTGCATTGGTTTGCTGGGGGAGCAACACCAGCAAAACAGACATAAGTCGGCTGGAGAAACTGATCTAGAAAGCCGGCTAAACTATTGGCACTCACCACCAGACAATTGAGCAGTGGAGCTCATACTCCAACAGACTTCCCCAGCTTCGCTTCCATAGTGAACCATACAAGAACTCCTTCAATCCGTACTTCATCCAGCTGTACAATCACTCGCTGTACAGTAATAGATAATAATTGTCTTTCACTATACTGCAACTTTCTAACGTATAGTTTTAGTCGTATTTACTTATAATCTATCTATGTTCATGCTGCCCCACTTCTGCTGCAGCTGTTGTTATATACAATCTACCTTGTATTGTTGGTCAACATTTTATTCATTATTTTGTCCTCTTTTTTTGTTACCTTGTTAGTGTTTAGTTATCCTTTCCTCTCCTCTTGTAATTGAGCTACTGTGTTGAACAATTCTCCTTGTGGATCATTAAAGTTGTTCTCAGTCAGTCTATTTTAAAAACAGGCAAGTATTAAAGTCCCAATTTCCACATAAATAATGTATTTGCTTGTCTTTTTCATATGTAAAGTGTTTCATTAAAGCCAACACATATAAAATATCGAACAGAAGATACAGCAAAATAAAAATAATGTAACTGTTGATCTTAATTTTGGAGTTAAATTTCATTGACATCAATTATAAATAATAAATTAGCATGATTAGGAATTTTCAGGAAACAATTATTACTTTACCTGGTAATGCAGAGTTTGTCTTCTGAGTGTGAACCAGCTCCTTGTGTTTCGATCCAGCTTTATTAATCTTGTCAAACACAAGACTTAGTTATGTTTTACCGACTGTTTTTTCCAGCCAAAACCAGTGCTAGGGATTTCTAACTCCCGCATCATTTTTTACAATGAGTTCGCAACTTTGCTTACTACCATAGCACTGTTAATGATAATAATGTTAAAGCGTTACTCAAGTCTGTCTGACCGTCTGTGGCATCATCGCCATCTGTCATCAATACAAGAATGGTGGATACCTATGGTGGCCGGGAAAGGTCACAACAAATGCAAACATCACAGGACAATATAATAAAGCCACAACACAACAACTTTCAGCTACAGAACTCGCAAAGGACGCGACAGACACAAGCGAAGTGACAGAGAAGCAAGTTTAGCCAAAGGACCAACTTCCTGGCATGGCAGGTTGAAAACTGTGTATTGAAAATATTGTATTCCCCATGTTTCTCCTATTATGTTTAGCTCACAACTTTCCCTGCTCTCAGCATACTTGTATCTTGACACTTCTGGGGCTTGTTAAAGATCAGAGGATAACCAAAAATAACAACATATTCTTTACATTGTATTTTTATTCATATTTCACAAAACAAGTGCAGAAATGATGTTTTGACGCCAATATGAATGTTTAAAAATGCGGATTTCAATGTTTTCGTGGAAATTTCACATGCCTGGTATTAACATATATTTGATTTTATACTGTATCATGTTGCTCTATATTTCAATTGTTGCTGCTTATTGAATGTTGGAATTTAGTTTGCCAAGATTGTAAACCGTTATTTGAATTAGAGATGGAAAAAAAGAACTTGAGGTGGTTTATCCATCCATCCATCCATTTTCTATCGCTTGTCCCTCTCGGGGGGTCGCGGAGGGTGCGTGCACTCGGGCGGAAGGCGGTGTACACCCCAGACAAGTCGCAGAGGTGGTTTATTGATATTGATATTAATATTGACAAGTCACTGTAAAACTAGGCACATACCTGTAGGAATCATGGTAAATTAATAATACAGTTTGTAATAAACTGACAGAAGTGCTAATGCTAATGTATGAACCAGCTCCTTGACAGCCTAACAAAATTTAGCAGGGCACATATATAGACAAACAATTACAACACCATTTAGATTCTCCAATGAGGCTAACATGCATATTTTTGAATAGCTAGATCATGCAAACTCCAAACAAAGATGTCCAAACGGAGGTGTGAAGACGCAAAGGGCGTAAAGTTAAAGGTTCCTGTCGATAGTGATGTCAAAATTAGGGTAGGTTTCCCAGCCTTCAAATAGAAAAGCATAAATTACCTCAGAATACCTTTCTACTTAACTTTTTTAAACTCCTTTCTTTTGCCGAGTACCATCTCTGTTCCATGGCTGATCAGGTGCGCGACCAGCGGAAGCGCTTATGCTGACAGGAGATTCAGATGCACTTTTTCCAAACAAAACATACAGGAACATGTACGGGAGATGTTGCTCAAACTAATGATGGCCAATAGTGCTTAAATAATAGACTATATAGATTAAATGTGTTTTCATGTAAAAAACCCTTATTGTGAAGGTGTGGTGTCTTTCTTTTGCCGTGGCAGTGTGCCACGATCAACTATTTGTAGGAAAGATTCGGAACCATAAAAAAAACTTTTGCTACGCCACACCCATGCATTATTTTGTGCAACACAACATAGGCATTGAAACCGGAGCTCAGAACAATACGCATGTAAATAATACATCAATTGCTCATTATTTTTCCACATTAAAAATACAGTTATGTCAGGCTCTCTGAATGATTAACATTTTTCAGTTTTTGCTACAACTCTTCGATTTGATCTAATAGGAATATATGGGAACGCAGGTTTTCCTATTGTTCTGGCCATTTGGTACGTGTAATCACATTCACACAATTACACACACACATACGCCATGATGCTTGACAGATAAATGTTTTTGTGCAATAATGATATGAATGTAAGTCACTTAACAGTCTGATGCATAGAGATTTTTACTTCATGTTTGGCTCCCACATGACTTGAAGGGCTGTGTTGACGAGATGTAGTGTAGAGAAAAGTGTCAAATTAGTTGAGAGAGTGCGCTTCAACTCCCATCATTATCCATATTTTACAACTTGTGTGCCACTCTGAGAATAAATGGTAATTAGCAAGCGATGGAGAGAAAGAAACACGAGTCAAAACCACTGGTGTGTATCGTGAAAGATCCATGAGGTGCTGCGTTGTGTTTCCATTCTTTCAGCCTTAGTGACAGAGCTCTTTTTTGTATTAATCATGTTGTGGGGAACCCACGCTGCGTATCACTGATTAGGATTAGTTTTGGGTTAAAGTTAGGATTGAAGTAAAGATTGATGTGCATGGAATTAGACTAGACCTGTTTAGTGTGTGTGTTCTCTTAGTGACTACAGTCACTATATTAAAAACTGAGCCATACTTGCCACAGAAGGGTAGAAAACAGGTTTACCTCTTACAACATGCACAAAATAACATAAATATTATAAAAAACAGGAATATTAAACCTTTGATTTAGCACGCAGCACACAGACTGCTTTCATATTATTTTCCGCATTCTCTTTGGTGTCTGTCTTTACCACTGTCCTCTGAATAGATCGGAGTATGGGGTTTCAGTCTCCTTCATCAATCACAGTGATGATTCTGTGAAAAAGGAGAGATAAAAAGCCAACTGCAGCCTGTCAGGGCCATGTGAGCAGAGGACACCAATGCCTCATTTAGACAGAGGGTCTGAAGTAGCTGTTTCCCCAGACAGGAGGACAAGAAAGAGTTCACCTGCGTTAAATACAAAGTTTTCCTTCTGTAGCAAGAGAAGGAGATGCAGGAGGACAGCAAGCATCACTCTGATGTTGTGTAGATGGATACAAGTGAGATTGAGACTGACAAATGGACAAAGTTACATAGTTCTCTCAACTAGAGTCTATTCTGCTACAAAAACATCTCAGAGCATCAGCAATTTTTGTATCTGCAAGATGCAACACTTTTGAAAACAATATTTGTTTACTTTTCTTGTGGTTTTGTTGTCCTTGATTCCAACACAGCGTGGACGTTAGTGAAATAAACACATTTTAGCAGCAAATTGGCCTCACCATAGCAACAGTATTGATCAAACCGCCTGGGTACTCAAAAAATCCATCTTTCATGTCTCAGCGTTAACAGTTCAGAAGCTACTTGTGTCTTGAATAGACAGCCATGATATTTAGGGCAGGCAATATAATCTACAATCACTATTTTGCATCCCTTATGATTCATTTATCACAGGGGTGAGTCACCGAATGACCTCATCATATTCATTGAAACTACAGCTGCAAGTAGGCTAAGAGGACTGCTGGGGGAGTCATCATTGTCTACACATTGGAATTCTAAACAGAGTAGATTTACATTTAAAGTTCATTCAAAGTTCATTAGCATTGACTGTATACTGTTAATCCCAAACTTATTCATACCCTGGACACATTTGTTGGATAGAAATGGCATACCAATGAAGCACAATACTTTAGAAACTGTAACATATCAATGAAAATGTTTAAATGTTGTTTTGTCTTTGAGTGTACTACCGGCTGTCACCATGGAGACAATCATTGACTGCACATCCATGGCATCATGTGCCAACCTGTGACGTTTTGCTAAATTAAAGAAGATGCAGCACACAACTATAACCTGCATACCATTTAAAAAGTACCAATGATTGCCACACGCTTAGGCTGGGCGATATGACTAAAAAATGTATCACGATATAAGTGTTTCATATCAGTCGATATCGATAATTATTGATAAAAAAAAAAAAAAAAAACTATTCTAAATAAAGACCAGGAGAAAAAAGGCTGAATTTAAATACTTTTATTTTAAATATAACCTTTAACCTTTAGAACGAGGTCAGCATTATGAAAAACAGTCAAATAAATGAAAATACTGGTCGATGTGCAAATATTGACATTAAATGAATGCTTAATACAACAAAATGTGCAAAGTATTGTAATTAAGAAATTAGTAGTGTACAACTCAGGCTTTAAAGCCATATTGGTAACAATATATGCAAATAAATAACAGTCACATTAAGCAAGCAGAAACAAACATGTCTTACAGAATATTGTAAACATCGGAATAAACGTGCGAATGAACATCTGTGACAAAACAAACCTGTTACCCTCTTCAGTCATTTATGGAAAAATCAAACCAACTTCAGCATATAAAAAAATAACTCAAGCAACTACTCAACCATTGCTTCACTGGCTGCAACAACTCAAACACTGCTTCACTGCAAGTTACTCAACAATTGCCTCACTGCAGATTTTGTGCAAGGAAGACAAGCTGATTGACCATCCCAGGTTTTAAGGCTGCCCTGGTACATGTCACAATATTACCCCCGGTACTAAAAATTATTTCAGAGGGGGTGCTGGTGGCTGGAATGCACAAGTATCTTTTGGCAAGCTGCGACATTCTGGGAAACTTGCGCTCATATACCTTCCACCACTCAAGGGGGTCAGACTCACTGTCGGCATCCAGGCATTTTAGGTAGCTTTCCAGCTCATTTTCCACTTTTTGCCTTTCAGTGAGAGGTGAGGCATCTTCTTCATCGTCTTGACTTTGTTTTTTGAAGAAACTACCTAATGATTTACGTTGTTTCTTCACACCCAGTGGGAGAGGTGTGGCAGCTTCTCCTTCTGCACCCTGGCCTGCTGTTCCCTCTGAAACATTTGCCTCTGATTGGCCTGGGTTTTCATCCAACATTTCAGACACTGCTCTTTCTTTAATGGCCTCTTTCTTTTACGGGCTGATGTACTGTGCTTTGAATCTGGGATCCACAAAGGCAGCCATGTTGAGGAGATCATCTGTTGCAGAGTCGGCATATTTTTCATCAAGATAGGTCATTATCGTCGTCTTCAGGTCTTTTGTGAGTTGAGTGTCCTGGTCTTTTTCCTTCAGCAAATCTGTACGGAACAGTTGGAGCACTGGCTTGACATAGGAGACTGTCACGTATGACTCCCCTGAGAGGGAGTCTGTGAACTCCAGAAGAGGAGTTAAGGCCTCATGCAGTGACTTCAGAACACCAATGTCCTGCCATGTAGGGATCAGGTGCCTGTTGTTTTTGTCTGCAAACAAAACTTCAGTGATTGCCTTTTGTTGTTCGAGGACCCTTGCCACCATCTTCTGTCTTGATCCCCACCTGTTTGGTGACACTGTGACCAGCTGGTGTTTTGGGAGATGGAGACGTTCCTGAGCTTTAAAAAGCTCCCTCTTTTTCTTCCAGGAGTAGGAGAAGGCAGAGACCACCTTCTTACACACTCCAACAGCCCTTTCCACTCGTTTATCCTTCCCTGCCGCACCTGCAGAAATACAAAAGTAAATACAGTGTAAATAACTGGTAACTGATAAATCAATAATAATAACAATAACAACAACAACAAAAACGGGAAAAATAATTATGAGAATGATAACAACAACAACAAAACTTTTATCATGTCCTATTGGCTGATCAAGTCAACATAATCAACAGAGAATTCTACTCACCAATTGCTGAGTGCAAACGATGGCCAAAGCACTGCAGCCGTGTCCACTTGTTTAATGAAGTTGCCTTCACTATATTTGCCCCGCTGTCTGTGGTGATGCACACCATTTTTTCCTCAGCCAGACTCCAGGACAACAGTGCCTTCTTCAAGCCTTCTGCTATTATCTCCCCAGTGTGGTCTTCGGGGAAATACGCAGTTTCCAGGCATCGTGTTTTCAGAACCCAGTCATTGTCGATAAAATGAATTGTCAAGCTTAGGTACGGCTCGCATGAACGGCTTGACCACATGTCGGAGGTTGTCGCAAAGTGCTTTGCTAACAGTATCTCCTTTTCCACGGATTCGTATCGGACTTAAAAAATGCAAAATACTGCCAAACTGGTGACGTGACGTTTCCTTTTTTATTTACAATTTCCTCTCGTGCTGCCGCACTCATATTCCCGTTTCGTTTCACTTCTCGTTGTCAGCTAGCCGTTGTCACTTTTTTTTTTTTTTTTTTTTCCTGTTAGCATTTCCCAGAATGCCTTGCGGTTCAGGCTCGGCCGTGATAGGTCGAGAGGCCAAAGCCCTTCCTCTGCCTACACCCCAGAATGCCGTGCGGTTCCGGCTCGGCCTTTCTTCCTATTTTTTTCTAACAAAACTCAGTGAAATTATCGAACGTTCTATCGACCCCATTTTCTAATGATATTGATCACATGTCTATCGCGATATATATTGTTATTGTTTTATCGCCCAGCCCTACTACACACACTAGGTGTGGCAAAATTATTCTCTCCATTTGACCCATCACCCTTGAGCAGCGATGGCCGCCCCCGGGAATAATTTTTGGTGTTTTAACCCCCAATTCCAACCCTTGATGCTGAGTGCCAAGCAGGGAGGTAATGGGTCTCATTTTTATAGTCTTTAGTATGACTCGGCCGGGGTTTGAACTCACAACCTACCAATCTCAGGGCGGACACATTTCTGGGATAATAGGAGCACTCTCCAATGTGATCTAAGCCAGGGGTCTTTAACCTTTATGACCTCTGGACCCACTCAAAAATGTACACTGAATTCGTAATCTTACTCTTGATTTTATTCGTATTCAATAATTACATCCAACCTACTTACCTTGTCAAATGAGATGTAGCCACATGTTGATCATACAAATTATTTATTCAACATATAAACTTTAGGTTCAAGTGAAGCTGATTAGAAAAATAAGTACTAACCAAATATTCGGCATAGGAAGGGACTCATAAATAACTGACGAAAAATCAATTATGAACGTATAATTTTATAAATAAATTAACTAAATTAACAATAAATATGTTTCTGAATTATACTGTCGATAAAATAAAGTGTAAATGAAAATTCAGCTTCACCACTTTATGCCCATGATAAATTCCTCTGTTTGTTTGCGATTGTAATTACTGCCACAAGTGGGGGAAAGGTGTATTACAACTGAGTACCGTTGTCGCCCATACAGACCACAGCTAAGAAACAGGGGGTGCTTGCGGCCCAACAATGGGCCCTACGGTTAAGAAACACAGATCTAAACAAAGGAACTGACTTTTTAGCATGTGGAAGGTGTGCTTTGGGAGACGTGACTATCAGTTGTTGGCACTACACTGGCACTAACTGGGATGTTGCGCTGAAATGATCCAGATGTAAGAAAATGCAGAGTTGGATAATGTTTGGGGAAATTTCACACATATTAAAAAAAAATGCCAGCAGACACAAATATGAAACAATTGATTTGAATTGGAGTCTGCTGGTTCCAAATCAGTCTCTTAATGAGTAATGTTATGTTTTTAATCTACATTTAAAACCCTAACTTGTGTTCTTTGGTCAAAACTTTGCAAACATTCCATTAACAGATCCATTGTTAAACCTCTTTTTGAGTGTCTCTTCAAATTGTATTGTTTTTGGGCTGTCTTTTTTACATGCAATTGATCTCCTCCACGCCTCACCCCCTGCAGCTGGCTGCGACTGTGTCTCCGCCCCATCTGCCATGTTTGCAGTTTTACAGACAAATATCATTCGTTTGAACAATATGCTTCTTTTAATTACAAATGAAAACAGCTGAAGATTTTAGTATTCAACCGTGTATAAATGCGCCAGAGTCTGACCAGCAGCGAAAAAAAGCTGAGAAAAAACTTTAAAACAGTGGAGATGTTAGCATCTCAAGGGTTAGTTAATTTGTTTTCTGTTTTAACACTTTGCAGTGTAACTATAAATATAACGGCTACGTAATGTTATAAAGTATTATACACATAGCATTCTATTTGTCAAGTTATAGAGTGCAAGGCAGACAAAAAAAGCTGTTTAAATGTGTTACAAAATACTAACAAACAATGTACACTAAACTAACTCTATGACTACATGAGCTAGTGTCCTACTTGCTACTTGCAAATATAAATGGTCAGGAAGATGCTACATGCAAACATTTGCAATCATTACAAACTGTCATATATCTACTGCTATTGGACTTACTGCTTCATTGTATCCCCTGTTGCCATAAATTGTACAAAATTACTTTGCAAAAGGATTGTACGGTATACCGGTACTGATAAAGTACCGCGGTATTAATGAATTAAACATGGTATAATACTGGCTTTGAAAAATACCCATAGCCTACGTTTTTTTCACCCGAATGATGCCGTGTGGCATTGACGTACAGAGCTGAGGCCAACACACCCACACAGAGCCCATACAAGTAGAAAGTGTTGAGAGGAAGAATAGCAAAACATATAAATTCTCCTGGTTAATAATTACAATATGGAGGTATTAAGGGTTCAGAATTAGCGATAAAAGAATATGGCAGGCTGTACGCTATGTCAGGGATTCTTAAACTTTGGTACGTATACCACTAGTGGTACATGGGCTCCATCTAGTGGTACGCCAAAGAAACACTTGATTAAAGAAAAGTGTTTTATTTTTTCTATGTTCAAACACAGTGTTACTGATCAATGTTACAATGTGTGTAATGTTACAGTGGCCAAAAATATTAAATATACTTGTTAAATAAAACCTATGCCTTGTTTAAATGAATACATAGGCCTACTATGCTACTGTGTTTTAATGCCGATCATTATGGTGGTACTTGGAGAACCAAGTTTTCTGAGGTGATACTTGATGAAAAACGTTTAAGAACCACTGCACCATGAATGTAAAATAGTACCGGTAAATTGTTCTTTGAGCGCAATAAGAAAAGCCCAGTGTGTTAATGCCTTTTAATTTTAATTCCAATCTTCTAAAATTGTTATTTGAGTGCAATAATAAACGTATGTTTAATATATTTTAAGATTTTCTGTTCAAATGAAGCCAATAATGACATTTTTGAGGTCCTCTTTATATTGATAAAATTGAAAAGAATTGACATAAATGTTGGTACCGGTACCAAAATATTGGTACTGGGGCAACCCTATTTTGCGATTACCGCATTTTTCGGACTATAAGTCGCTCCGGAGTATAAGTCGCACCGGCCGAAAATGCATGATAAAGAAGGAAAAAAACATATATAAGTAGCACTGGAGTATAATTCGCATTTTTGGGGGAAATGTATTTGATAAAACCCAACACATAAATAAAGAATAGTGAACAACAGGCTGAATAAGTGTACGTTATATGACGCATAAATAACCAACTGAGAACGTGCCTGGTATGTTAACGTAACATATTATGGTAAGAGTCATTCAAATAACAATTACATATAGAACATGCTATACGTTTACCAAACAATCTGTCACTCCTAATCGCTAAATCCGATGAAATTTTGTACGTCTAGTCTCGTACGTGAATGAGCTAAATAATATTATTTGATATTTTACGGTAATGTGTTAATAATTTCACACATAAGTCCCTCCTGAGTATAAGTCGCACCCCCGGCCAAACTATGAAAAAAACTGTGACTTATAGTCCGAAAAATATGGTAAATGTAGTTTTTGGGAAAAATCCTTCTTTATATTGGCCTTTGACCGAAGCCGGGCTCCTTGCTTCATCTCCAGGTGCAGGTCTCGCTGCGCCCCACGTCAAAGTAATTACATTGCCACGAAACACAAAATTTAAGCAGGCACTTCTTACTTCTTCATATTAGGCTGGTGGTTTGTATAGTGACCTATGCTGGTTAATACAACCAATAAGAGAGCAACAAAAAATGGTGTTACTGTCACTTTTAACAATAACCACATACGCATAATTGAAAACAAGAGCAGAAGCAACTACACAATAAGCTAACTAAACTGACGGTTTAACAAAGTGACAACTCAACGCACTTTTTACTACAAGTAGGGATGTCACGGTATGAAAACTATTGTGACCATTGTTATCATTATTATCGCGGTATTTTTAAATGTGCTCCAAATTTCCAAAAACTACTTATAGTGAAATCTTTTAACCAAGTTTTATTTTAAAAAACCCACAAACAACACATTCAAAATTAATGTATGTAACTCAAGCAGGAAATTGAATGTGCATATGAAAGCTAAACAAGCATTATAAACAATGTAATATGGCAGAAACAAAATAAAAATGTAAATAAAAATGCATGTGAAAATTGCGCAAGATAGCAACTTATGGACATAAGACGTAACTGCATTTTTTGTCCATGTTGATAAAAAATGTGTTCATGTATGAGATCTCGACGCCGTCAGAGGGGACACAAACTACGTGACACGGGTGTGTATTCCAGCAATTAGTCTTTTGTCACTGTCTTGAGTTGATTCCAGCTAAATGATAGCACATCATTTAAAAAATGGCTACGGTCGAGTGTAAACACCATTGATCAGAGGTGGGTAGAGTAGCCAGAAATTGTACTCAAGTAAGAGTACTGTTACTTTAGAGATTTATTACTCAAGTAAAAGTACAGCGTAGTCACCCAAATATTTACTTGAGTAAAAGTAAAAAGTATGTTGTGAAAAAACTACTCAAGTACTGAGTAACTGATGAGTAACCTGTTTGTTTAATGATGACGGCAACAAATAATGCACAAAAACATAAAAATAGCAATGAGCAAATTCAGAGCCAGGAATATCTCTTAAGCAATAAAACAATAATATATATTAAATAATTAATAAATAATTAATTAATAGTACTGTTTCTCCCTGAGGTGCAGGTGAGTCTTGGCCTGAAGAGTTTGCCCGTTTATTTTGTGCCATGCGTCGGCTTAGTGGTTGTTTTGTTTCCCCAATATATAAATCAGTGCATTCATCATTACACTGGATAGCATACACCAAATTGTTTTTGTGGGTGTGGGGTGTCCGGTCTTTAGGATGCACCAGTCTCTATCTCAGGGTGTTGCCTGGTTTCAGATGTACTGGGATGTTGTGTTGGTTAAAAATTCTTCTGAGTTTCTCAGATAGACCTGATACATATGGAATGACGTGGAATCACCTTTTTCCTCCTCATCCACTCTGTTCTTGTTATTTCTGGAACTGGATGCACTTTTCACAAACGACCAGCTGAGGTAACCCTAAGTTTTGAAGGATTCCCTCAAATGCCTATGCTCTTTCTCTGTGGGCTGGTAGGAACATTATCATCTCTGTGTAGTAAGGTTGTGATAACGCCCAATTTGTGTTCCAGTGAGTGCCGTGAGTCCAAAAAGTCGGTATTCATCGTATGTGTGGGTTTTCGGTAAACCCCAACATGGAGGCCCCTCTTTTCTCCAATGTGGACATCATAGTCCACAAAAGGCAACTTACTGTCTTTGACATTCTCACCTCTGAACGTTTTTGTCCACTGAGTAAATGTGCTCAGTGAAGGCTTTCAGTTCTTGGTTTCTGTTTTTCACCCATGTATCATCCACATATGTGTACCAATGACTCGTTACAGTTCCCTTAAAAGAGCTCGAAGCTGTGTTTTCCATGTCCTCCATGTAAAGTTTGCTACTATTGGGGATACAGGTGACCCCATCGCACAACCATGTTTTTGTCGGTGAAACGTTCCCATGAAAAGCACATTACAAAAGGTTGTCTAGTACTTTGATTCTGATCAACTATACTTCTCAATATTAATCCCACTGAATTGTTTTGTGTTTTTTTTAAATAGAAGAAAAATGCAGGTGTTGACATGGACAAATCTACTGAGAGAAGAAGTGGAAATGGATTAAAACCACTTTCTCCTCTTTCAAGTTGCATGCATAATGTTTCATAGCTGGGCTAAAAAAAATATTTTGAGACAATGAGTGCTGCAAAGACACATCAAAGTATAACTGGAGGGTTTTGCCAACTTGTAAGTATTAACAATGTTGTTTTTTGTTGTATGAGAACCAAAGCCCGGATGACAGTCGCGGTTGGAATCATTCGCCTAATTGTCCAGCCAATAGAGCCACAAAACCCCAAAGGATGAATGACTGCTGCTGACTCCCAAATGCATGTGTATGCCTGAGAAAAAAAGAGGGTGTTGGGCTAAAAGCATGTTAAGCACTATGATGGTCACTTTCAGTTAAACAGCTATTTGTAGTCAAGCCCAACACCATATTTCTAATTGAACAGAAAGAGCTAAAGAGTGCAACAACCACAAATAACAAGCAACTCTCTTGGTCCTCCCAGTAGAACATTTGTGCACTGGTTTGTGAATTTGCAGAAGCATCCGTTTGATTCTTCCAGTGATTAGATATTTTGTTATATGGAGATGTGTTTTAAATAATTAATCTGTTGTGCAAGAGCCCCGCTGCGGTTCTCATTCCACTGCAGCAGTGCACTCTCAGCCAACAGGCATAAGAGATATGCTCACAAAAGCAAATGCTAACTCTTTTTGAAATCACTGGTGCAAATCTTTTAATTTACTTGTATACTGTATTCCATACTCAGCTTGGGTGCCAATTTTTTACAGCAATGCTTGTTGCCTGCCATTTACAAGTTGATAAAAGTGAGGTGCTGTAGATAACTCATAAATCAAAGCAAGTGGTTTCAAAATATTTCATTTAAAAATCGACGGCCGTGCCAGCAACCTGAGGGTTCCTGGTTCAATCCCCACCTTCTACCAACCTAGTCACGTCCGTTGTGTCCTTGAGCAAGACACTTCACCCTTGCTCCTGATGGGTCGAGGTAAGCGCCTTGCATGGAAGCTCCCGCCATCAGTGTGTGAATGTGTGTGTGAATGGGTGAATGTGGAAATAGTGTCAAAGCGCTTTGAGTACCTTGAAGGTAGAAAAGCGCTATACAAATATAACCCATTTACCATTTACATGTGCAATTACATAGTAGCATTGCAACAACAAGGAAAAATGACATACCACTCTAATATCTATTTTAGAATTTTACAAATTGTCCTACTGAAAGTGAAGTGAAGTGTATGAAGAGACAATGTGACGAGCTGCTGCTAGCTATCCCCGCAGCAGTTCCATTGTCATCTCCCAACAAAGGGAACTTTCTGTGCACAACTAGTCATAACTCATGTTTGATTGTAGGAGGAATGGATTAAACGTGACTGAACTCAAATATTCACTGGTGCTAAATGTCGAAAAGATTGCCTCCAACTACCAACAACTCACTCTGCAGACAAATATGGCCACATTTTAGTGCAGTCATAAAAATGCAACATAAAAGCAACCAATTGTCCCTTCTGCAAGGCAATGACTCTACATTTTACCTTTTTACCGCATTTCCAAATTGAAGGTGAAATAAACTCTATTACTTCCAACCAGCATCACTTTATGTCAATAGCTATGTGCACATGGATATATTTGATCGGATTGAAAGCCTAATCTGAATAAAAATGCTTCATGTAAACATACCATTCGGAATATTCTGACCCGATCACGTACTTTCAGATCAAAATTTAATTCAGATCGAGACGGGTGGTTTATGCTGAAAGTCATTTAGATTGTAGCGCATGAAAACACATCTTCCGAAATTGGGGATAGAATTATCCTTACTGCGCATGTCTTTGATGTCAGCTATACTTTGGTGGAGCCAGGACTACATTGAATAGTCTCGGAATGAAGCGATTGTCTTGCTGCTGTCTCCCCCATTCAACATGTACAGAAGTAGCGTTATGTACTGTTAAGTTTGTTGCTTTAAAATGAGACTAGCAAAAATAAAAGTATGGTATGGAGTGTCATGTGTCGATATAACGATAAAGGAAGGGCTCCAGTTATCGTCTTAAAGAGCTGTTTTATTCACCACATTGAAGCTACTCCAAATGCTACCTGCTAGCCTCAAACACATTCACACAATGTTGAAACATAAAGACGGGCCGCAACCCGTACATAAGCACAACATAAAAAGCGCAGAACAGCTCCATTTCATAAAGAGAGGTAAAACAAAAGTAGTGAACAGAAGGAAAGAGTTACAAATAAAAACTGCGAGAACGTCGGACAAGCAGAAATGCACAAAGCCATGTTTGTTAACAGTGGAAGACTTAGTGCTTCTTCAGCACCTGGAGTGAACAAACTCGTCCAAAAGATGGCGCCATGACACAAATAATAACAGACCTTTCCATTTATGTTAGGTTCTGGGCATGCTCTTTGATGTATGAAAATGCACGTCATGATCAGATCATGTTTTTTCAGGGTCCATGTACACAGTAACATTCTAATCTGAATGATGATCAGATTAAATAAATGAAGGCTAATAATGTCTTTAGCAATATTGGGCTAATTCTGGGCTTTCACATAGAGCTGCACAATTTTGGTCACAAATGAAATGTATATTTAATTCCCAGAAAGAAATTTTGTATTTTATAATTACATTTTTTGGTAAAAACTTACATTCAACAACAGAATAAGTATTTTAAATACCGTATTTTTCGGAGTATAAGTCGCTCCGGAGTATAAGTCGCACCGGCCGAAAATCCATAATAAAGAAGGAAAAAAACATATATAAGTCGCACTGGAGTATAAGTCGCATTTTTTGGGGAAATTTATTTGATAAAACCCAACACCAAGAATAGAAATTTGAAAGGCAATTTTAAATAAATAAAAAATAGTGAACAACAGGCTGAATAAGTGTACGTTATATGACCCAAAATAACCAACTGAGAACGTGCCTGGTATGCTAACGTAACATATTATGGTAAGAGTCATTCAAATAACTATAACATATAGAACATGCTATACATTTAACAAACAATCTGTCACTCCTAATCCCTAAATCCGATGAAATCTTATACGTCTAGTCTCTCAATCTCGTTACTTTGCGTAATGACAATAAAGCTGATTCTGATTCTGATTCTTACGTGCATGAGTTAAATAATATTATTTGATATTTTACGGTAATGTGTTAATAATTCCACACATAAGTCGCTCCTGAGTATAAATCGCACCCCCGGCCAAACTATGAAAAAAACTGTGACTTATAGTCCGAAAAATACGGTACATACATTTTGGAAAATAGCAAACAAATGTTTCTATTGGATGCAATTGAATAACAGTAACGTAAAGTGATAACCTTTACAATATCCTTGATCAAACAAAAATGATTCCCTCACTTTAAAAGTTAATCTAAAAATAAACTAGATCATTATAAACAAAGATACAGTATCTTATTCCGGAATAAAGTGACAGCTACACCATATTTGACTTTACAAATAAAAAGTATTTGTACCATCTTGGACAAAGAGAAACAAAGTGCTTTTACCACATCTTCAGGGCATTTATAAATAAAGTTGATTTGATTTGATTTGATTTGAAATGTTTGCAACAGGATTGTTTGGTTTGTCTTGTAAGATGTTTCGCCTCTCACCCAAGTAGGCTCCATGGACTTTGCAGCAAAGATCACATCCTAAAGACCAGTCACCCCACACCCACAAAAACAAACAATCTGATGTATGCTATCCAGTGTAATGATGAATGCACTCACTCATATATTGGGGAAACAAAACAACTACTAAGCCGACGTTTGGCATAGCATAGACGGCACGGGCAAACTCTTCAGGCCAAGACTCAGCTGTCTACCTGCACATCAGGGAGAAACAGCACTCCTTTGAGAACAAAAATGTACATATTCTGGACAGGGACGACGGATTGTACGAAAGAGGAGTGAGGGAAGCCATCTAAGTCAAGGTTGAAAAACCATCCCCGAACAGAGGAGGTGGTCTGCTACACCACCTATCACCCACATACAACACTGTGCTTTCAACGACTCCTAAAAGACTCTGTAATTTAGCCTCCAACAAATTTGTTTACAACACAATGGAATGCTAACGTGGTTAAACAGTAACACTGTGTTTGAATATAGGAAAATAAAGCACTCTACTTTAATAAAGTGATTATTTGGCATACCGCTAGATAGACCCCACGTACCACAAGTTACCACAGTTTGAGCACCACTGATCTAAAATAAAGTACACAATTAAAAAATGGATTAGCACACTTAATGTGTAGTTATTTTCCATAATAATACAATACTTTTTGCTGGTTATTTTGATGACTTACTATGTTTTACCCAGATTCAACTTATATTGATGTGACAACCAAAAACTCTTGTGATGCTGTAATTGGATTCAGCCCCCCCAAATGACCAATTCACTTCTTAGTCAGCAAAACTGATGCAAGGCTGTGTAATAATTACATCAGATGAGGGTTATTTACTTCATTTGAATACATGATGATAATAGCTAATTACTAATTATTGAAAATAGGGCATCACAGTTAATCAATTTTAAATCATGATCAGATCAATTACTTTTGGCGATGTTAAAAAATGATTTTCAAATCGATTTTACTCTCTATCATGTCTCGCGCCTCCAATCTACTGTAGGCTCCTGTTTCCTGCAAAAGACTTATTAAGCTCCCAGTTGAAAAAGTGCAAGTGCAAGTCAGTCGTGTAAAATTGGTACAGCTTCACAGTTTTGAATGAAAAGCAAACCACGACCGCCTCAAAGTCTGTCTGAAGACCGTTTCTACTAAACAAAGCAGCACGACAGACATATTACAATAATTCGAGAATAACTACATGCCGTGTAGAGTGTTGCATTACAGACTGCGCAAAAAAAAAAAAACACTGCCAACTGCTATGAAGCAGATAACCTTAGTGGGAGAGGATTTCAGATGTGGTAATAAGTTATGGATGTTCTCATTCATCCAGGTCATTGTCATCTCAGGTCATTCAATTGATGGCAACTGGACTGCTTGGTTTGTCTTGGAAGACGTTTCGCTTCTCATCCAAGTAGATTTCATCAGTTCATATGCTCATAGAGTTAGATTGGTCAGCTCTAGTCTTAGACTTAGATTGGTCTGATCTAGTCTAGTGGCTTGTGCCAAAACCCCAAAATCTATAATCCAACACCAAGAGGGTGTGCCTTGGCAAGGATGGTTTCTCCCTATCCTGGTTAGAAAAACTACTGTTGAGATGCAAGCAATCCTACTGTCAAAGACAGTCGTTGAAGTGTAATTTCCCCTCGTTAGTATTGAGGTATTGTGTGGCAGAACAATCGCTGTGGATCAACCACTATCAGCTCAACATAGGCAGAATTAAACTGTGACTAACGTTACAGTGGCCAAAATATTAAATATGCTTGTTAAGTAAAACCTCTGCCTTGTTTTTAAAGAATACTTGGGCCTACTACGCTACTGTATTTCAATGTTGGTCATTATGGTGGTGCTTGGAGTGACACGTTTTTTCCGAGGTGGTACTTAGTGAAAAAAGTTTGAGATGTTATAGATCATTGAAAACTGACACTTATTTTAGGGCTCTGAGCACCCCCATGTAATAGTAGCTTACAACGACACAGTTGATCAAGTCAGCAATGAAAATGTTTACGTTTAAAACAATACTAGTCCTTGTTATTATAGAACAGGGCTTTTCAACTGCCGGCCGGAGAATGACACCACAATGGTCCCTGACTTCAATTAAAATTTTTTACATTCAATTCAAACATATGTGCAGCAAATTTCTAAAACTACTCGAGCACTCCCATTGTGTATAGAGGGAGTGTAAACACAATGGCAGATCCTCGCATTGACGTTTTAACCTCGTAAAGGCCAGCGTCCATGCAGTGGACACTTGTATTATGCGAAACAGGGCTATTTTATTTATTTATTTGTAACTCCAAAAACAAAAGTCCACTACAGAGAACGCTGGTTTTCAAAACAAGAATAATAGTGAAGGTAATAGTCCAGCACCTGATCCTTAGCTTTCTGGAAGCATGGCCCATAGAACACTTAAGTTGGATACACCTGGTGTAGGTGGTATTATTTACATTTTTTGGGCAGAATTTGAAGGCAAAGTAGTGTTTCAATATATCACAGTGAAACCACAGCGCATCTTCACTAAGCACAGTTTTTCAACGTCCCCACAAATTATTTTAATATCTGCCCTCAAATGTACTATTGTGCTCTCCCTACACACTCTTAACTCGTGTGTTTAATATAGTTCAGGTTAGCTTAACAGGTTACCATTTTTCTTTATTTTCCTTAACCTTTCTCCCCTGAAGTCCTCTGGCACACCCAGGGGGAGGTAATACCTGAAAACCACGGACCTAATGCATTGGTAGTCGGTTGTGTCTGTGTGTGTCACAACATTGATTAATGGCATCTTATTGTATGTTTGTGACAAATATACGGTAATTATTAATTAGTTTTCAGTTTCCATCCATCCATTTTCTACCGCTTGTCCCTTTTGGGGTCGTGGGGGGTCGCTGGAGCCTATCTCAGCTGCATTCGGGCGGAAGGCGGGGTACACCCTGGACAAGTCGCCACCTCATCGCAGTAGTTTTCAGTTTATAGACCATAATATACAAACTGATTTGTCCATCAAACTTTGGGGTGGGACTTGTCAAAACAATAAGAAACCACTGAATTTTAGGGGAGGTTTCAGGAAATAATTTGCATTCCAACATAGGACTTTCTATTCTCCTTTTTCCCATAGTGCAAAAAGTATATTCTTTATGACAAAATCTTGGCACCTACAGCAGGTGATTATGTAGGAAAGGTGTATATTTTGGAAGGGATCCAAACTACGCTTGTCCGGCCTTGGTCGAGGTCAGTTTTCTGCTGAGTGTTACAATTATTTTCCAAGAAACTATGCAGCACAGTATATGTTGCTTTTTTAATGCACATACATAATGAGAGTGGCCACCCCTTGAATGTCTCTCGAGAGCCGGTGTTCTGAGAAAATGTGCAACCAGTTAAAATTTGTGACCCAACGCTACTGAGCATGTGCATGCATGCGAATCAACGCTGAAAGTTTTCTTGAACAGAGTAACCGTAGCAATTAAAAAATATATAAAACGTTGCTTGATTGTGGTTATTTTTAGCATTATTTTACATATCAGGAAACAAACCAAAACAAAAAATTGTAACAACCTTGATTAACTAAAAAATGCATTGCTGGTTGCTTGTCACAGTGACTCTCAAACTTTGGTTTGTGTACTACGCTGGCGCCATCTTGTGGTACGCCAAAGAATCACTTAATTTAATATTTAAACACAGTGTTACTGTTCAAACTGTGTGTGATGTTACAGCGGCCAAAAATATTAAATACAACCTCTGCCTTGTTTTTAATGAATATTTAGGCCTACTACGATACTGTATTTTAAAGTTGGTCATTACGGTGGTACTTGGAGCGCTTAAGTGTTTTTCGAGGTGGGACTTAGTGAAAAAAGTTTGAGAACCACATGGTCTACACTGTATGGTGACATTATGTAGTGTCAACAATAAGTATTTTTTACAAGCTCATATACAAATAATACAAACCCCGTTTCCATATGAGTTGGGAAATTATTTTAGATGTAAATATAAACGGAATACAATGATTTGCAAATCATTTTCAACCCATATTCAATTGAATATGCTACAAAGACAACATATTTGATGTTCAAACTGATAAACATTTTTTTTTTGCAAATAATCATTAACTTTAGAATTTGATGCCAGCAACACGTGACAAAGAAGTTGGGAAAGGTGGCAATAAATACTGATAAAGTTGAGGAATGCTCATCAAACATTTATTTGGAACATCCCACAGGTGAACAGGCAAATTGGGAACAGGTGGGTGCCATGATTAGGTATAAAAGTAGATTCCATGAAATGCTCAGTCATTCACAAACAAGGATGGAGCGAGGGTCACCACTTTGTCAACAAATACATGAGCAAATTGTTGAACAGTTTAAGAAAAACCTTTCTCAACCAGCTATTGCAAGGAATTTACGGATTTCACCATCTACGGTCCGTAATATTATCAAAGGGTTCAGAGAATCTGGAGAAATCACTGCACGTAAGAAGCTAAGCCCGTGACCTTCGATCCCTCAGGCTGTACTGCATCAACAAGCGACATCAGTGTGTAAAGGATATCCCCACATGGGCTCAGGAACACTTCAGAAATCCAGTGTCAGTAACTACAGTTGGTCGCTACATCTGTAAGTGCAAGTTAAAACTCTCCTATGCAAGGCAAAAACCGTTTATCAACAACACCCAGAAACGTCGTCGGCTTCGCTGGGCCTGAGCTCAACTAAGATGGACTGATACAAAGTGGAAAAGTGTTCTGTGGTCGGACGAGTCCACATTTCAAATTGTTTTTAGAAACTGTGGACGTCGTGTCCTCCATACCAAAGAGGAAAAGAACCATCCGGATTGTTATTGGCGCTAAGTTGAAAAGCCAGCATCTGTAATGGTATGGGGGTGTATTAGTTCCCAAGACATGGGTAACTTACACATCTGTGAAGGCGCCATTAATGCTGAAAGGTACATACAGGTTTTGGAGCAACATGTGTTGCCGTCCAAGCAATGTTACCATGGATGCCCCTGCTTATTTCAGCAAGACAATGCCAAGCCAACGTGGCTTCATAGTAAAAGAGTGCGGGTACTAGACTGGCCTGCCTGTAGTCCAGACCTGTCTCCCATTGAAAATGTGCGGCGCAATATGAAGCCTAAAATACCACAACGGAGACCCCCGGACTGTTGAACAACTTAAGCTGTACATCAAGCAAGAATGGGAAATAATTCCACCTGAGAAGCTTAAAAAATGTGTCTCCTCAGTTCCCAAACGTTTACTGAGTGTTGTTAAAAGGAAAGGCCATGTAACACAGTGGTGAACATGCCCTTTCCCAACTACTTTGGCACATGTTGCAGCCATGAAATTCTAAGTTAATTATTATTTGCAAAAAAAAAAAAAAAGTTTATGAGTTTGAACATCAAATATCTTGTCTTTGTAGTGCATTAAATTGAATACGGGTTGAAAATGATTTGCAAATCATTGTATTCTGTTTATATTTACATCCAACACAATTTCCCAACTCATATGGAAACGGGGTTTGTAATAAAAATTCACTTGTTCCAGGACCAGACCTTTTCTGAAAACTTAATCTCCTAGAGAGGGGGGGGGGGGGTCACCCACATCTGCGGTCCTCTCCAAGGTTTCTCACAGTCATTTTCATTGACATCCCACTGGGTTGTGAGTTTTTCCTTGACCTTATGTGGGATCTGAACCGAGGATGTCGTTGTGGCTTGTGCAGCCCTTTGAGACACTTGTGATTTAGGGCTATATAAATAAACATCGATTGATTGATAATCGAAATCCGCCCATTACTTATCACGGTAACTATCAGATTACGCAACTGGTTGCATTTTTTTTTATGAAGCAGGAAAATGTTTTCTGAACACCTGCTATGCCCAAAAAAAGTGTGTCCACGTGAGTATGTGTGTGCGTGTATATGTGTGTGGTTGTGTGTGTGTGTGTGTGTGTGTGTGTGTGTGTGTGTGTGTGTGTGTGTGTGTGTGTGTGTGTGTGTGTGTGTATGTTTGTGTGTGTGTGTGTGTGTGTGTGTGTGTGTGTATGTTTGTGTATGTTCTTGTATGTCTACTCTTCTTGAGACATCAACAAGGAAAAGTACCTTCCATATGTGGACCGGTGAACAAGTTAGGACCAAAATCATGGTCCCAATACGAAAAACCATTGCATCTAATAGAGAATGTCTCATTTGCACTCCTGGTGGTGAAATCTATCAAAAATAGGGTGCTCCCAAAAAGGAGCGATTTTTAAAATTGACTCGATTGATTGATTGAGAAGTTTATTGACATCTTAAAGAATTGAATCCATGTAATGCTTTAAAAAGGCAAATTGATGGCACAAAAAGCCAAAAGGTTTGTTTCCATTGTGGTCCATTATATATTCATCACTGTGTGTTGGTTTTAAAAGTGCTTCCCCTTTGCATTTGCAACATATGCAATAACAAGTGTGTGTAAGAAATTGAAATGTGCGCCCTTTGGCTAAAATTAATTAAAACATATTTTTTTAAAGATGTATTTAGAGACATACTGTAATAACTTGAAGTAAATAATGAAGATTAAAAACCATCCATCCATCTATCCATCCATCCATCTTCTTCAGCTTATCCGAGGTCGGGTCGCGGGGGCAGCAGCCTAAGCAGAGAAGCCAAGACTTCCCTCTCCCCAGCCACTTCGTCCAGCTCCTCCCGGAAGGATCCCGAGACGTTCCCAGGCCAGCCGGGGGACATAGTCTTCCCAACGTGTCCTGAGTCTTCCCTGTGACCTCCTACCGGTCGGACGTGCCCGAAACACCTCCCTAGGGAGGCGTTCGGGTGGCATCCTGACCAGATGCCCGAACCACCTCATCTGGCTTCTCTTGACAATTACAAAAAAATAATTTAAATGTACTAAAAGCTTACCTTATTTATATTTGCATGGTATGTATATATTATTAATGTTGTAAATACAAATCTTTGTATATCTAGAAAGGGTGGTCCTAAAGAGGTAGGCATTTTTCGGTGGTCTCAGGAAGGTAACAAATACAAGGATGTGTGTACATGTGTGTGTGTGTATGTATGTGTGTGTGTGTGTGTGTGTGTGTGTGTGTGTGTGTGTGTGTGTGTGTGTGTGTGTGTGTGTGTGTGTGTGTGTGTGTGTGAGGGGGACACCATGCAGAGAGCCCATAAAGACGAGCTGTTCTTTCAGTACCAAGGTGGACAAGCAACATTACACTCCATAATACAACGCGTTTAAATTGCCAAATTTGCACAGTAAACTTTCCTTTTGCAACAATCTGATGATCCCAAACAGAAAAGTAGTGCACACTTGCCTGGAAGAGGCGCAGGATATTGGCAACCATGATCGATACCGAACCCGCCGAGGCTCCGATGACGCCCACCACTTTTTCAGGCTTGACGAAAACCGGCGGCTCCCCGTTGGTGCACCTCACATCCGAGGTGTCCTTGGTGATGAGGGCCTGGACAAAAGTTAGAGACTGCTCCAGCGCATAGGTATCCCTTGAACAAGTGTCCAGCACCCGGGCGCCGAGGGTGATGTTGGGCAAGAGTTGCTCGTCCTGGTTGATCTGGTCCAAGGCGTACATCATGGCTTCCATCCGCTGGATGCCGTTCTCTTTCTTCAGGTCCCCACACGGCGCACCGTCCACCCCCCGGGCGTGAACGGGGAAAAGTCCGCCGAGGGTCAACTGGCCCTCGGTCCGGACCGAATGCGGCGCGTAGGTCTCCTGAGCCCGCGTCAGGTCCAGCAGAGTCCGCGTGAGGAAAAATACTCTCCAGAGAGAGCCCAGCTTGGCGATAAGAACGGGACGAGCCATGTTTAACTTTAAAATATCGAGTGGAAGACAGAAGCGGAGGGGGAGTGGGGGTTTCTTAACGCGTAGCCATTCTTCTTGTCACCGGGGAGGAGATTCAACAAGCTGGGCTACGCAAGAGCCGAGACGCGGTCCGTGAAGGAGGCTCGCTGCGCCCATCGCCTCGCTGCCAGCTTGTTGAATGGCGAAGCCTCGCACGGCAGTTCATAAAAAAGGCTTCAGCTGTGTCCGCTTGGGCTAAAATCCACCAGGCAATACACCATAAAACAAAGTCAACACACGCAATAGATAGCGGATCAATACTTAAAGCTGAGCTCCAGCAGAAGTGGGTGACATTCTTGTTGTGGACCAACTCCACGGGGGGTGCATCTTATCCTTCCCACAGCCTGCAGACATGGAGGAGGGGGAAACAAGAACGCAACGACGAGTAAGTCCTTTCTGAGCGGCGGGAAAAGAAGAGAGAGAATTTTTTTTAGCTAATTACAGATTTCCTCTCTCTCTGCAACCGGTCGTGAATGAGTCACGGCGAGGGATGCACAGTTTGTATCCCCCTTTTTTTTCCACGGAGGAGGACGTCACTCGGCTGCCTGGAAGAAATGATACAGGACCGTCACCTCCTGGTTTTAGGAAGTGAGCGAACAAGAGCGTCGGCTGAATAATTGCTCTTTCATTTGCATACTATCTCGCTCTACTTCTCCTCGCATTGATTGCCATCAAACACACGCAGGCACAAAAAGTGTGAGAAGACGTGACAGCGACATGCGGCTCAGTGTGTCTGCGTGGCTGAGGGCTGCAGGGATGAAGTGATGACAATGAGGGGGATGCCTCCCCTGGAATAGTTTTGTATTCATTATGGTGCACCTTTAAAACGGTGGGGGTGCGTTTGGAGAAGGTCCAGGCTGGTCGCCTAGGCAACGCATTTTTCACAAGACAAGTCTGATTCATTTTTCACACACGCACACACAAGTATACACGTAGGGACTTAACCACGCCACAGAGGCAAGAAGCCCTTACATCCCCTGAACAAAACACCCCATCTTCACCAAATACCGCACAGATGGTGCTTTTTACAAACCAACTGACTTCCCACCAATGTTCACGGGCAAAACATTAGTCAGGGAGTTTCTTGGCAGCGGTGTCCAAATCTAAAAAGCAAGATTGGTATTCAGAGTAGCACATGAATATTGTTCTATATAGTTTGTGGTGGGAAAAAGGGCTGCTTTGTATCTGTAGGCTTTTGGCTGCATTCCAGTCCCATGAACAATTCAAGTTGGTGGAAAATATGATATAATAATTGGGGCTGTCAAAAAGTTAACTCACGATTAATCACAAAAAAGAATCGCATTCATCATGTTTTAGTGCAAATTTATCACGCAATTTATTTTGACTGTACATGCTCTTTACCTGAACTGCACATGCGGTTACCTGGAAGGCAGCGTGAGTGTGGTATACACATTACACATCAATAATGAATAAAGCAAAACATGTTCTAGACCAGGGGTCGGAAACCCGCGGCTCTAGAGCCGCATGCGGCTCTTTAGCGCCGCCCTAGTGGCTCTCTGGAGCTTTTTTTTAAAAATGTATGAAAAATGGCAAAAGATGAGGGGGAAAAAATTATTTTTTGTTTTATTATGGTTTCTGTAGGAGGACAAACATGACACAAGCCTCCCTAATTGTTACAAAACACACAGTTTATATTAAACATGCTTCACTGATTCGAGTATTTGGCGAGCGCCGCTTTGTCCTACTAATTTTGGCGGTCCTTGAACTCACCATAGTTTGTTTACATCAGGGGTGCTCACACTTTTTCTGCAGGCGAGCTACTTTTCAATTGATCAAGTCGTGGGGATCTACCTCATTCATATATATAATTTATATTTACTTATTTATGAAATATATGTTTTTGTTAATAAGTTAAAGGTTTTTAATGATAATGCAAGCATGTTCAACACATATAGTTAATATTGTTAATAAATTAAAGGTGTTTAATGATAATACAAGAATGTTTAATACATATAGTTAATAATGTTAATAAATTAAAGGTGTTTAATGATAATACAAGTATGTTTAACACATACAGTTAATATTTTTAACAAGTTAAAGGTGTTTAAAGATAATACAAGCATGTTTAATACATATAGTTAATATTGTTAATAACTGGGATTTATATAGCGCTTTTCTAAGTACCCATAGTCGCTTTACATGTAGAACCCATCAATCATTCACACCTGGTGGTGGTAAGCTACTTTCATAGCCACAGCTGCCCTGGGGTAGACTGACGGAAGCGTGGCTGCAATTTGCGCCAACGGCCCCTCCGACCACCACCTATCATTCATCATTCAATTCACCGGTGTGAGTGGCACCGGGGGCAAAGGGTGAAGTGTCCCGCCCAAGGACACAACGGCAGCGATTTTGGATGGTAAGAGGCGGGGAGCGAACCTGCAACCCTCAGGTTTCTGGCACGGTTGCTCTACCCACTACGCCATGCCGCCCTTTAATTGTTAACAAGTTAAAGGTGTTTAATGATAATACAAGCATGTTTAATACATATAATTAATATTATTAATAAGTTAAAGGTGTTTAAAGATAATACAAGCATGTTTAACACATATAGTTAATATTGTTAACAAGTTAAAGGTGTTTAATGATAATACAAGCATGTTTAACACATATAGTTAATATTGTTAATAAGTTAAAGGTGTTTAAAGATAATGCAAGCATGTTTAACACATATAGTTGATACTGTTAACAAGTTAAGGTGTTTAAAGATAATACAGGCATGTTTAACACATATAGATTCCTTTCTTTCATGAAGACAAGAATATAAGTTGGTGTATTACCTGATTCTGATGACTTGCATTGATTGGAATCAGACAGTGGTGCTAAAAACGTCTGCATTTTCGAATGGAGGAGAAAAAAGTCCTCCTTTCTGTCCAATACCACATGAAAGTGGTTGGTTTTTGGCATCTTATTTGTCCAGCTTCCGTACTCGTTTGTATACACTTTACAAGAAATACATTGTCGGCAAACTCCGTAGCTTGCTAGCTTGTGCACGCCAGCTTTCTGAGACTCTTGTTTTGTTAGCGCAACTGTGCAGTCGGTCTTTGGAGTTTTGACGACAGGTACGGCGCCAGAGTCTGTTGAAATAAAGTGTTTCTCGCCTTCCATTCGGTAATTTTAATGAGCTGGCAGCAGCCAGTGTCATCTCAGAAGACCCTCGGGTGCCGTGAATGTCAATCAAGTGACGAAAGTGACGTCATAGTGAAGATTTATGATCGCTCATTTTTAGGACTATTTTTTTAATGCCTGGCTGGTGATCGACTGACACACCCTCCGAGATCGACCGGTAGCTCGCGATCGACGTAATGAGCACCCCTGGTTTACATGTATAACTTTCTCCGACTTTCTAGGACGTGTTTTATGCCACTTCTTTTTCTGTCTCATTTTGTCCACCAAACTTTTAACGTTGTACATGAAAGGTGAGTTTTGTTGATGTTATTGACTTGTGTGGAGTGCTAATCAGACATATTTGGTCACTGCATGACTGCAAGCTAATCGATGCTAACATGCTATGTAGGCTAGCTATATGTACATATTGCATCATTATGCCCCATCTGTAGGTATATTTGAGGTCATTTAGTTTCCTTTAAGTCCTCTTAATTCAATGTATATCTCATGACACACTATCTGTATGTAATATGGTGTTTAATTTTTTGCGGCTCCAGATTTGTTTTTGTATTTTTGGTCCAACATGGCTCTTTCAACATTTTGGGTTGCCGACCCCTGATCTAGACCAAAAATCACTTAATATTCTCTACTGCTCGCTAGAGTTACCATATCTGAGTTACTGTGTAGAAATATGGGGAAATAACTACAAAAGTGCACTTCATTCACTAACAGTGTTACAAAAAAGGTCAGTTAGAATAATACATAATGTTGGATACAGAGAACATACAAATCCTTTATTTATTGAATCAAAAATACTGAAATTCCATAACATAGTGAATTTGCAAACAGCTAAAATTATACACAAAGCAAGCTATAACCTGCTACCCAAGAATATACAACAACGGGACGGCGTGGCGCAATGGAAGAATGGCCGTGCGCGACCCGAGGGTCCCTGGTTCAATCCCCACCTAGTACCAACCTCGTCATGTCCGTTGTGTCCTGAGCAAGACACTTCACCCTTGCTCCTGATGGGTACTGGTTAGCGCCTTGCATGGCAGCTCCCTCCATCAGTGTGTGTGAATGTGTGTGTGAATGGGTAAATGTGGAAGTAGTGTCAAAGCGCTTTGAGTACCTTGAAGGTAGAAAAGTGCTATAAAAGTACAACCCATTTATCATTTATTTATCATTTAACAATTCTTCTCAAAAAAAGAGGAGAAATATAATCTTAGAGAAAAATATTTTGTATGCACGTACAACACTTAAGACCTTCAGTATATCAGTATGTGGAATTAAATTATGGAATGGATTAAGCAAAGCAATCAAACAATGTACTACTATGATCCACTTCAAAAAACTCTTCAAACTTAAAGTGTTTACAAAGTACAAAGAACAAGAACCATGACAAACATTCTCAATTTATTCATTCTCAAAATAAACTTACTTATCTCCATTCATCCATTTTCTACCGCTTATTCCCTTCAGGGTCGCGGGGGGCGCTGGAGCCTATCTCAGCTACAATCGGGCGGAAGGCGGGGTACACCCTGGACAAGTCGCCACCTCATCGCAGGGCCAACACAGATAGACAGACAACATTCACACTCACATTCACACACTAGGGCCAATTTAGTGTTGCCAATCAACCTATCTCCAGGTGCATGTCTTTGGAGGTGGGAGGAAGCCGGAGTACCCGTAGGGAAACCACGCAGTCACGGGGAGAACATGCAAACTCCACACAGAAAGATCCCGAGGCCGGGATTGAACTCACGACTACTCAGGACCTTCGTATTGTGAGGCAGACGCACTAACCCCTCTTCCACCGTGCTACCCCTTACTTATCTCATCATATGAAATATGACTGACTTCACCAATTATTATTATTAAATTATTATTATTTATATATTTTTATTGTGATTACTTATGGAGTATATTGTGAATAAATTGTGAACAGGAAGTGAACAAAAAGTTTTAGCAACCGTTATGTAAAAGAAAAGGGGTAGGATTAAATAAGCTCTGCTTCTTCCTACTCCTTTTCGAACATGTTGAAAAGAGAAACTGGAAATTGTGATGTATCATGTTGCATGCTTGCATGTTCGAAATAAACTCAAACTCAAACTCAAACTCAATACTGTATGGTCAGTGATCAGGTCAATGCGTACTTCAGTGCACATATGAATAGAATAGAAAATAATAGAATGCCTTTCATTGTCACTATACACAGGTACAATGAGATTAAAAGCAACTCCAGTATCTGTGCGACAGTCTATAAATATGCAAAACATAGGAAGGAAAGAAAATAAAAATAGTGCAAAAGGAAGTAAGGTACACAGTCCAGTCCTGAGAACGAATGTTCTGAATGTGTTGTTTAATGTGTTGTTCCCGGGAGCGGCCACTGCTGCTGCCCACTGCTCCCCTCACCTCCCAGGGGGTGAACAAGGGGATGGGTCAAATGCAGAGGACAAATTTCACCACACCTAGATCATCTTTTTTTTATGCTGCTCTGTATCCATCGGAGAGTATGTAGGTGTACCTAATGTTGTGACCTTCATAATGTTTATGAGGTTAATTTTCAACTGTTTTTGGGAAAAAACTTACAACTTCAAGGTATATACTTAACAGTGTACTTTTTTGAAATATAAATTATTATATTTATGGAGAGGGTGAGACATGGTTTCATTTTAAATTTGGGAACACCTCCACAAACAAACATCTCGCAGAAAATAGGCTATAAAAGTGACTGTGGAGCAAAATTTACACCAAACCATATCCAATACATTTTTGCTAGACTAAAAAAAATGTTTTAAATGTAGATTAAAATCATCATAGGTCCCTTTAAAAGTATAATGATGATTGTAGAACGTATAGATGGTGATCACAGAGACAGATTATCGGATGCAAACAGTTATTACAGTTACGTCAGGGTGGTGACGTCACTCAAAATAAGCCAATTAAATTTTTTTTACCTACAGAGAAGTGAATGGGAAGCAGATGAGATGGCCATGGCTTGCTTGAAAACTAAGAAGAGTTGAGACCGAAAAGCGAACATTTAAAAGTGAATCGGTGGAATATTATATATATCGATATATAATATATCGATGTTTATTCTCCCAGGATGTGGTTCTAAACTGCTGCTTTGAAACTGTAGCGCTGCTCAAAACGTGGAGCGCCATTACGAGACCAAACATGCACAGATCATTTGAGAAGTATCCACAGAAGTCTAAAGTAAGAGCATGAAAACCAACGCAGCTTAAAGCCCAGTATGAAAGATGTACAGGAGTCCTGACACTTTTACTTACAGCACAGCAATGTGCAAAACAGGATCGTATTGATTTTGAGGAAAAACAAAAAATCGTTCAGTGACAGGAGAATTGTGAAATATGCTTGAATGCTGCTGCTGGGACCTTACTTGAAGGTCTACAAAAAGAGGAATTATGTGGCAAATTCAAGCAAATCCCAATGTCAGCTACTACAATAACAAAACAATCAGAAACTTTAACAGGAGATATGCTAGACTTTTGACAAGAACAAGAAAGTTTGATCATATTACGCCTATACTGGCTCACCTGCACTGGCTTCCTGTGCACTTAAGATGTGACTTTAAGGTTTTACTACTTACGTATAAAATACTAAACGGTCTAGCTCAATCCTATCTTGATGATTGTATTGTACCATATGTCCCGGCAAGAAATATGCATTCAAAGATCTCCGGCTTATTAGTGATTCCCAGAGCCCCAAAAAAGTCTGCGGGCTATAGAGCGTTTTCTACTCGGACTCCAGTACTCTGGAATGCCCTCCCGGTAACAGTTAGAGATGCTACCTCAGTAGAAGTATTTAAGTCCCATCTTAAAACTAATTTGTATACGCTACCCTTTAAATAGACCCCCCTTTTAGACCAGTTGATCTGCCGTCTCTTTTCTGCTCTGCCCCTCTCTCCTGCGTGGAGAGGTTATTAGGTGACCACAGATGAGCCGCTAGCTGTTCAAAGTCGGCACCTGAGTTGGACCACTCATCTGTGCATCAGTTGGGGACATCTCTGCGCTGCCGACTTGTCTCCACTCAAAAGGATCCCCTGCTGGCCCCACTATGGACTGGACTCTCACACTATTAACTACAAATTTTTGTAGATCCACTTGACGTCCATTGCACCGGTCACCCAGGGGGGTCCCCACATCTCCGGTCCCCTCCAAGGTTTCTCATTGTATCCCATTGGGTTGAGTTTTTTCGTGCCCTGATGTGGAATCTGAGCCGAGAATGTCTTTGTGGCTTGTGCAGCCCTTTGAGACACTGATATAAATACACTTTAATTGATTGATTGATATATTGTTGCGGATTGATGCAGCTAATCAGAGTGCTGCATGTGTATCCTTAGCCATAGAGGAGTCAGTCGACAGCTAAACCAGACAGTAGCTGTGTTTCCATTATCCCTAAGAAATGTGCAAAACTTTAACATCGCAAAAAGAAACTCGTAATGAAAACACCCATATTTCGAAAAACCTCTCAAATATCGCTAGAACATTTTTACGTTCTCAGGAGGTGGATTTTCAGATGTTTTGATGTTGAAGTATGTCACTTTTTTGCATTCACAAGGCAGACAGAGACGTCTTGGTCTCGCTTCTGATCGGTCGGGCGGGGGGAAGGAGGTGGTCTCACAGGCTCGGAGGGACCCACATGCGCGAACAATGTCGAGGGGGCCCTTGAACCCACAATTCGTCTGTTAATTTCTCATTCACAATTCTCTCCCAAAAATCCCTTATTTGTGGCTGCGTAAGTACGTTGCCTTTGAGCGATCATCCTCTGCCTTCGTCTTCAATTTACATTTACGGCAACAGCAACGGCTACGATTGTAAGCACATCTCCAAATCCATCTTCTTAAAAGGGGAGTCTTGTGGGATTATATTTTACAAGAATTACGGCCTTTAATGGAAAAAAAAACACCCTTTAACGGAAACACCTACAAGTCGCAAATGTACTTTGTCAGCATTTTTTTAATATCACTTTTATTTTGCATGAACTGCAATGGAAATGCAGCTATTGATGAGAGCATATGAAATTATATTTAAAAAACCTCCACCAAGCAGAGTGCCTCAACTGCCTTGAACCTCATTGCACGTCACTAGCTGCGTTTCCATTGCGTTTTTTTTTCCAAAATAAAAGCGATATTTCAAAAATGTTTGTTTACAATTAAACAATTCTGCTGCTGTGATTGTCAATAGAAGACGAAGGTGGCGTATGATCGCTCAAAGGCAACGTCCTTACGTATGGCAGCGACCACGAACAAAGGATTTTTGAGAGAGAATTGTGAACGAGGAATCTAAAGGGCTCCCCCGACATTGTTCGAGCATGTGGGTCTCTACGAGCCTGCGAGTCGGCCTCTATTACCAGGAAGGGACCAGCGCGACGGCCCCGGTGCCGCCTCGCTCCACCTGGTGGACCGATTGTAAACGTGACCACAACGTCCCGTCTGCCCTTGTTGTCCTGCATCAGTGCTAGGGTGAAAAAGTGTTTCCATCATGCTTTTGTGACACACTTCAACATCAAAACATCTGAAAAACCACCTCATGAGAGCGTAAAATTATTTTAGCGATACCCGAGAGGTTTTTAGAAATATAGGTGTTTCCATGACCAATTTTTTAATGCGATATTTAGGTTTTGCGCATTTCTATGGGTAATGGAAACACAGCTAATGTTAGCACAGGCTGCTCATTGAGATACAAAAGCAAAGACAATAATTCACTTTCAAAAATGTTATCAAATACTTCTTAGTCAAATTTATTTACATTTTAAATGATAGAAAAAAGCATTGTAGTTAAGTACATGCACCTATCCACTTCCAGGAAAAGCTCTTATACATGTACAGCAGTGACGTGCGGTGAGATTCATGGCTGGTGAGGCACTGACTTCATCACAGTCAGATTTACAAACATATGAACCCTAAAGAGTATCTTATTCACCATTTGATTGGCAGCAGTTAACGGGTTATGTTTAAAAGCTCATACCAGCATTCTTCCCTGCTTGGCACTCAGCATCAAGGGTTGGAATTGTGGGTTAAATCACCAACAACTGCTGCCCACTGCTCCCCTCACATCCCAGGGGGTGAGCAAGGGGATGAGTCAAATGCAGAGGACAAATTTCACCACACCTAGTGTGTGTGAGACAATCATTGGCACTTTAACTTAACTTTAACTTTACACATACAAACTGTAGCACACAAAAAAGCACATTGAATAAAAAAAACGTTATTATGGTCTTACCTTTACTTATAAGTGCGGGAACAGTGGTGTTCGTGTTGGAGGAGTTGTGAATGAATGAAATATGAAATCCGTGCTGCAGTCTGCAGGTGTACCTAATGTTGTGTCCCTGCAGTCGTTCACGGCTCCTCCGGCGCGAGCAATGTTGTTTTTGCACTTTTTGGCTTCTTGTTAAGTGACTTTTTTTGGGTGGATTCGGTCTTGCACGTGGAGGGTTTGGGTGTGGGCTTTGGTTGGTGTGGCGCTCCCGTCGGGGGGTGCAGTCTGCGGCGGAGGTGCAATAACCGGCACCAGGAGGCGGGATTACGCGAGCCTCACACAGTGCGTCTTCGCAGCAGTTTTATGATTGCTCAGCACAAGAAATACGTTACACACATACAGTTGTTGACAAAATACACTGTACATTATATACCTCAGCTAACTAAACTATGGAAATGTATAATATAGTTCATATAGCAATACGGTCTCACTGCACAGCAGGCCAGCAGTTAGCCGAGTCCGCAATCCATGTTGAGGCACAATTGAGTGACGTGCCTCAACTGGCTGCTGATCACCGCACCGTCTCTTCTCAGTATTTGAACGGCAAATGTGAAAATTCAGCGATTTTGAATAAAAATAATCTAAAACTGGTGAAGTTAAATGGAAAATAACTTTATGGTGTACCCCGCCTTCCGCCCGATTGTAGCTGATATAGGCTCCAGCGCCCCCCGCGACCCCAAAGGGAATAAGCGGTAGAAAATGGATGGATGGATTTATAGTATACTCACTGGATACATATAACATCCATCCATCCATCCATTTTCTACAGCTTATTCCCTTTGGGGTCGCGGGGGGCGCTGGAGCCTATCTGATGTACAGTACTTTGATTATAAAAGCCTGATTACCTTACATTTTGCAGCACTGAGTGATACTTGCATGCGTACGAAAGCAGACAGGAAATACTCGCGTATGCCCTAAATGAGAAAACAAATAATCGGTAAAGCCTCGTTTGGTTTTTATGATGTATTCATTCAGTGCACGCTGGACATGGCGCACTGCACTAAATCTGGTTAGTTTGTTTACACACTAAGCAGACAGGAACGTCTATATCAATCAATCAATCAATGTTTATTTATATAGCCCTAAATCACAAGTGTCTCAAAGGGCTGCACAAGCCACAACGACATCCTCGGTACATATCTGCAACCTGGATTGCAGCAATAGAAATAGGCTTTACTTTCCTTTTTTTACTTTACTGGAAATAGGCGGATCGAATATCATTTTTCTGTACTAAATCATCAGGAAATGTGCACATTCAAATATTTTTACTAAAGAAAATGTTTAAAAAAAACAATTGTAATCATACCAAAATTACATTTAAAACACTGTTTAATAACCAAAATAATAATATCCATTTTAATAATTATTTGGGTTTTTGAAAGCAGAACTAAGTAACTTTTCAACCTATATAAAATATTTTCATAACTTTTGAAATGATACATCGACTTACAACTAGTTGAATGTCCTGAGGGGGTCTGTATCGCTTTTACTGGCCCTTATCAACTTTGAGGAAAAACTACAAATGTGTTTACTTGCTTTACGGCATACGTCACTCCCCCTTTCCCCATTCGCTAAAAAGACGGAAGATGATGCGAGCGCCCGCGGGCTGCCAGAAAACTAAAAAAACAAGAACATCTATGTGTTGCTATCATGGCCGAAGCTGCAAATCAACCAAAGAAATGAAAAGTTGTGTCTCTGAAGACAAACAAGAAAAAGAGAGGTTACCCAGATAAAAGGACAATCAAGGATTAACATTGGCCCGGGTTTCACTTGCTGGCGTGAGCTCAAAGATGACGAGGGATTTGTGGTCAATGCTGCCTTGGCTCTGTTCCTGCTGTTTAAAGGGGAACATTATCACAATTTCAGAAGGGTTAAAACCATTAAAAATCAGTTCCCAGTGGCTTATTTTATTTTTCGAAGTTTTTTTCCAAATTTTACCCATCACGCAATATCCCTAAAAAAAAGCTTCAAATTGCCTGATTTTAACCATCGTTATATACACCTGTCCATGCCAATACAAACAAACATGTCGGATAGAACAGCAAGGAATAGCGACATTAGCTCGGATTCAGACTCGGATTTCAGCGACTTAACACTGTCTGATAAGATAATTACTAACAACTATGAACTAGGTTTACAGCATATGAAATACATTTGGCAACAACATGCACTTTGAGAGTGCAGACAGCCCATTTCAGGCACGCTAAGAACATATATTTTTCCACAATTTCAGCACTCAGGTTAACCATACCTAATCGAATGATTGAAAAAATAAATGTTTTTAAGCTAAATTATTGGTAAACACAGTTTATGTATAATAATTTACGTAAAACCGCGAGTATTGAATAAAGTTTTCATCAATTAATAAATTCTGTAGACATACCCTCATCCGCTCTCTTTTCCTGAAAGCTGATCTGTCCAGTTTTGGAGTTGATGTCAGCAGGCCAGGGAAGCTAAGGTCGATATTCTTCTCTTGATCATCTTCGGTGGCATAAGGGAGCCAAGACATCCAGGGGGTTTAGCTCGCTCGTCTGCGGGAACAAACTGCCGCCATTGCTTGCCGTGCTACCGAGGTTTGTTGTCCCTGAATAGCTCACACACTCCGGCAGATTCAATGGGGGTCTGGCGGCAGATTTTTTTGAATTTATCATTGGAAATGCATCTGCTTTGAGTGTCGCAGGATATCCACACATTCTTGCCATTTCTGTCGTAGCATAGCTTTCGTCGGTAAAGTGTGCGGAACAAACGACTGACCATTTCGTCGGCTTTCCCCACAGCCTCGTATTTTGAACAAATTTCGTCCAATTTCTTGCCACTTTCGCATCTTTGGGCCACTAGTGCAACTTGAATCCGTCCCTGTTCGTGTTGTTACACCCTCCGACAACACACCGACGAAAGTGAGAAAATGGTGGATTGCTTCCCGATGTGACGTCACGTTGTGACGTCATCGCTCCGAGAGCGAATAATAGAAAGGCGTTTAATTCGCCAAAATTCACCCATTTAGAGTTCGAAAATCGGTTAAAAAAATATATGGTATTTTTTCTGCAACATCAAGGTATATATTGACGCTTACTTAGGTCTGGTGATAATGTTCCCCTTTAAGTGACTTTCAATGGTCAAATCAAAATGATAATGCTAATGATAGCTATCGGTAGTAAGAAATAGCCACCAACTTGATAGTTTGCAGTTACACACTACTTCCTTTGAAAAAACTCTCCCGCCTGTCTTTCTTTGCTTCGGACCTGCAGCCGCCCCGATACATTTTGGTAGTATAGCATCATGTTTGTGGCACAGTTCAAGATAATTTCTTTATAGTGTCTGCTATTTAACATCAGCATAGCCATTAGAGACGTAATAGTCTGCGGCATTATTACAGCGGACAATATGTCAGCTTGACGCTATATGCGCTAGACATCATGGGGAATGTGGTCTTCTTCTGGCAAAACACTTTCACTTTGGTCCACTGGCACTGCCAAAATCAACCAAAACTGTAAGTTCCTAATTGGGGTTTTAATTGTTCATCACAACTAGTGAGGCTCTGCCTCACCTACCTACCATGACTGCACATCTCTGGTAAAACAATACGCACAGTTTTTTGTCTTTGGGATTTTTTTATGTGTTATTTATTTGCACACACAGAAAAAAAAACTATTAATATACAACGTAAAGCAAAACACATGTGCGGGAAAGGTTAAGAAGACCCTGAGGTCTTGTAAAGCCACCTCTCTCTCCCAAAATATCTCAATTATCCCAGCAGCAAGAATAAACAAGGAATATAATGTAATACATATCATATACAACAATCATACTCATCATAATTCACTCCACAACAACATAGCCTTCAGGAATAAAATGTAGTTGTGGATTGAAGAGCTGGTGGTAGTTTATTCAAAAGAGAGGGTCCTCTGTATTAGAGAGTACATTGTAGACGGTCTACATAATGGTAGATACTGGAAAAGTCGCCACAGTGTCATGTTGAGTATGTATATCAGAAGAATCTGTAAAAAATATGTAAAATGATTGATAAATAGGTAGATAAATGTACATACTTATTCATAAAACATAGATATACAACATATGTACACATTAACTATTGTCAATTTTTTTTTGTAAAAAGAGGAACAGATGAAGACAATCTGTTGGAAAAATGCATTATTCTCAAAAAATTATTTTTAATAAAAAATATTTTGTAAAGGTATGATTGACAAGTAGCACCCCAAATAATATTGTAATACAGTATGTGTGGATATGCTCAACTATCGTATATTGTCATCATACAAGAACAATTAAGAAAATAACAAACTTTATTTAAAAAAAGCCATCGGTTTCATCATCTTGCGAGTTGATTGTTTTTTCTAAGAAAGTTTTTGACCAACAATAATTCCTAAAAATTTGGTTTGATGGACCAGGCTATAATTTGCATGCCATCTGTCAGGCTTGCACCTGACAGTTTGGCTGTGTTTTAGTTTTTCCTCTGTGTGTGTAGTATTTCCTGTCAGCGCTCTTGTTTTGGTTCTGTTTCCTGTTTGTCTCCCTGAGTGCTGTGTCCCCTCAGCTGTGGCTGATTGGCACCTGGCCACACCTGGTGTCAATCAGCCAGCTGCTATTTAAACCTGCCTTCCCCTCCAGTCAGCGCTGGATTATTGTCATTATGATTGTCACTACTACCTGTCATTTCTACTTGTCGTTGTAGCTGTGTCTACTTCTGTTCACTCTGCTCATGTCATAGTTCATTCGTGTCACAATAAGTGTTTTTGTTTCTTGTCCACAGTTAGCCTTTGTGCTATTGTAGTTCATAGCCAAGTTTGTTCTCCCCCTTGTGCGCGCCTTTTGTTTGTACCCTTTTGTTTGTTTTTTTGCCATAAAGTTAAATTAAATCATGATTACTTGTACCAAGCCTGCCGCCAACTATGCATCTTGGGGTTCGTCACCAACAAACTCTGACACCATCAATGTATAACGTCACGTTTTCTTCATTATAGCTTTTGTTTTACGTACTAAAAATTGTAAAGTAAGTTCTTTGGATATTAAGCAACAATATATTCATTTTAAACCATTCAGAAATATTAAACAGTTTTTCAGTTGCTTCGCTTGTTAAACATTCAAAATACAAGGTGATAATAAAAAACAGGTATCATCTGCAAACATAAAAGGCAGTACACTCTTAAATTAAAAAAAAAAAATCATTGATATAGATTATAAATAGAAGAGTTCCTTTAATGAGGAACTCCAGAAATTAATTTAGCTGTATTTGATTTTTAAAAAAGCATATTGTTCTCTTTCTTGAAAATAGTGGTGTAAACATTTTAAAACAACATTTCCAATTACATAGTGTGAAGGACTTGTGTCGTGGGGTTCTTTTAGGACCGATATAATTGGAGCCAAGCGTGGTTGCCAGGTTTACAATCTTCTTTTTACTCTTTTTTTTTTAAAGTCTCTTCTTTCTCTTTTTGTTCCTCATTCTCGCTCTCACTTTGCGGCTCTCCTCTCCAGCTTTTCAGCTCCCCCTCTGTGGTCCCCAACGCTGCTAATAAAGAGACAGGTGATTAGATAACTCATTCCAGCTGAGGTATCCACTCACCTGTCATCTGCTTCCCAGCCGGCTCCTGCACATGCCCTGTGGACCATGCCCCTTCCACATGCCTCCACCGTCAGACTCAGGCCAGGCAGCCGTCCGGCCGCACCTACTCCCCCCCCCCCCCATAGAAGGGCGAGAGAGGAAGTCTGCTACGGCCATCTGCGTGCCCGGATGTTGTAGGGCTGCAATGCAAGGAATCACCGGGTGATCCAGGCGTTGGCATCCTTCATGCAGTGGAGCCATTGTAGCGGTTTGTGGTCCGAGCAGAGACTGAAGGCGTGCCCCAACAGGTAGTAGCGGAGGGACCCGACCGCCCACCGGATGGCAAGGCACTCTTTCTCCACCATGCTGTACCTTGCTTCCCGGTCTGAGAGTTTCTGGCCGATGTACAGGACGGGGCGGTCAACGCCCTCCACCCGCTGGGACAGCACCACCCCCAGTCCCCGGCCCGACGCGTCCTCCTGCAGACAGAAAGGGATGGTAAAGTCAGGCATGCGCAGTACCGGCTCCTCGCAGAGTACTGTTTTTACCTTCTCGAATACCCGCTGGCACTGCTCCGTCCACTGGACCAGATCTGGAGCACCTTTTCGGGTGAGGTCAGTCAGTGGGCTGGTCAAGTCCGCAAACTGGGGAATGAACCGGCGGTAATATCCCGCCAGACCCAAAAACGGCCTCACCTCCTTTTTTGTCTTGGGGGGTGGACGCTGGAACGTGGCGGTCGCACCGAACAAACCAAACAGAAGTGTCACGAATTGGTATAACCCTTCCGGAGTGGAAAAGGTCGTTTTTTCTCGGGACTATGGTGACAAGGGAATCTGCCAGTAGCCCTTGGTTAAATCCAGTGTCGTAAATAAAACATTAATGGAGATGTTAAGATGTTTTTTTTTTGCCACTCCGCCCCACCAATAACCAGGCCCCACGAGCCCACCCCCCAACCCCGGAGAGCACGGCGCGGCCCGCCCCCGGCCACCCCACCCAAGTCGGCCGCCGCAGGACCGCCCAGCACAGGGCCACGGGAACCACCCACCCCACCCGCAGGGACCCCAACGATGGAGATGGATCAACCGCCCTGTCGAGTTAAGATGTTTTTAAGGGCTGTATAGGCAGAATAGGGCGACTCCCATAGGCTCTATTGTACAAAACCCAAAACCAGTGAAGTTGGCATGTTGTGTAAATCGTAAATAAAAACAGAATATAATGATATGCAAATCCCTTTTAACTTATATTCAATTGAATACACTGCAAATACAAGATATTTAATGTTTAAACTGAGAAACTTAATGATTTTTTTGCAAATAATCATTAACTTAGAATTTAATGGCAGCAGCACATTGCAAAAAAGTTGGCACAGGGGCATTTTTACCACTGTTACATGGCCTTTCCTTTTAACAACACTCAGTAAACGTTTGGGAACTGAGGAGACCAATTTTTGAAACTTTTCAGGTGCACTGCAAAAAGTCAGTGTTCAAAAACAAGAAAAAAAAATGCAAAAATTGGGGGTATTTTATTTGAAATAAGCAAAATTATCTGCCAATAGAACAAGAAAATTTGGCTTGTCAAGACTTTCCAAAACAAGTAAAATTAACTAACCTCAATGAACCCAAAAATACCTTAAAATAAGTATATTCTCACTAATAACAAGTGCACTTTTCTTGGTAGAAAAAAAGAGACCTTTTTGCTCAATATGTTGAAAAATATTCCTAAATTAAGTAAATGCTATTGCCATTATCTTGACATAATGATATGCGCTCGGCATCATGATTTTTTTTTTTTTCATGCTTGAAGTAAGAAATTATTACATTGAAAAAGCAGTTTTATACTTGTGTTGATGACACAGCTTTGCATCAGTTGATATTCTAGTTTCAAGCATGTTTTACTCAATATAGGTAATAAAATCTCAGCAACAAGCTGTAATATCTTACTGAGATCATATAGGACCAAAACACTTAAAACAAGTAAAACACTCTAACATATAATCTGCTTAGTGAGAAGAATTATCTTATCATACAGAAAATAAGCAAATATCACACTTATTTGAGATATTTTATCTTACTTAGATTTCAGTTTTTGCAGTGTGGAATTATTTCCCATTCTTGCTTGATGTACAGCTTAAGTTGTTCAACAGTCCGGGGTCTCCGTTGTCCACTTTGCATCGGTCCATCTTAGATGAGCTCGGGCCCAGCGAAGCTGACTGCGTTTCTGAGTGTTGTTGATAAATGGCTTTCACTTTGCATAGTAGAGTTTTAACTTGCACTTACAGATATAGCGACAAACTGTAGTTCTGACAGTGGTTTTCTGAAGTGTTCTTTTGAGCCCATGTGGTGATATACTTTACACACTGATGTCTGTTTTTGATGCAGTACCGCCTGAGGGATCAAAGATCACAGGCATTCAACGTTGGTTTTCAGCGATTTCTCCAGATTTGCTGAACCTTTTGATGATATTACGGAGCGTAGATGGTGAAATCCTTAGATTCCTTGCAATAGCTCGTTGAGCATTGTTGTTCTTAAACTGCTCGACAATTTGCTCACGCATTTGTTCACAACGTGGTGACCCTCGCCCAAACCTTGTTTGTAAATGACTGAGCATTTCATGGAAACTGCTTTTATACCCAATCATGGCACCCACCTGTTCCCAATTAGCCTGTTCACCTGTGAGATGTTCTAAATAAGTGTTTGATGAGTGTTCCTCAACTTTCTCAGTCTTTTTTGACACTTGTGCCAGCTTTTTTGAAACATGTTGCAGGCATCAAATTCCAAATGAGCTAATATTTGCAAAAAATAACAACGTTTACCAGTTCAAACGTTAAGTATTTTGTCTTTGCATTGTATTCAATTGAATAAGGGTTGAAAAAGATTTGCAAATCATTGTATTCTGTTTGTTACATACTGCAAGGGAAGGAGACAACACCACAAGGAGGATCAAGTCAACAGGTTTATTTAAACCTTTGATGAGTGTGTGGGAGGTGTATGCTACTCTAAGTGTGTGGTGCCAGACGATGTGTAGAATTAATAATGTAAATGTTACCAGAGTTGTTGTAAGTGCGAGGATCGGGGGTGGCAGTCCAGAATCCAGAGGGAAGTCGAGGTACACAACTCGAACACAGGGAAACAGGAAGGACACTGTGGAGAACACAAAGGACATGAGACACGGGACAGAGAAGTAGCAAGAAGAGCAAGTACACGGGAGGGGAAGAGTTAGACTATGTTCCGGCGTAGGCTCCTTGGTTCTGCTGGTCTTCATACTGCTTGATGTAATTAGTCCCAGGTGCGCATATTGAAGATTGCCTGCAGGGCGTGTCCTGGCGTGCTGCCAGTAGAGTTTCTGGCAAACCAGGCAGCAGAAGAAAAGCCGGATCGAGTCCGCGCCGTCACACTGTTTTTATTTACCATTTACATAACGTGCCAACTTCACTGGTTTTGGGTTTTGTAAGTGGACTTTTGATCACATTTATTTAATATTTAAAATGCCTAAAAAATCCTACATAAAGCAAAATTCCTACATAAGCAAATTTCCAAAAAAGTGCAGATCCCCTCTAAGGCAATATGAGGTTCGGACTTTCGCTGTAAGAAAACGTTCATAAACGGACACTACTCAATTTTTATTGAAGACACCTGCTTTAAAGGAAACCCCACTCTTTTAAATTTGCATTGAACATGTATCTTTCAAAAAAAGTGATTACATGTTTCACATTTTAGTTCAATACTGTAGAAATGAAACTTGGATATCATTTAGAGCAGTCAGTGTACATCTTGAATGGCAGTATTGGTTTACTGTCTTCTGATTGTCACTGGAATCCTCTTGTATTTCATGGCAGCTCGGTGCACATTACCTTGCACTCCTCCAACTTCCATTTGAAGATGTCCCATAGGTGCTCAGTTGGGTTCGGGTCTGGAGCAAACCCACTTGGGCACTCTATCGCCTTCATCCTCCTCAGCATGGCATCTTCGAGGTGTGTTTCAGGTCATCATCATGCTGAAAAAGGACGATGCAATCCAGTACCCCATGAGAAAGGTACCATGCTCTGCTTCACAATGTCGCAGTACAGGTTTGAAATGCACGTTTCCCTCTATGAACCACAGCTCCCCTGTGCTGTCAGCCTCACAATTGGACACTACCACCACCATGCTTGACTGTTGACAAGACACAAGTGGTCACTGTGCTGCCACCTATTTAGACTACAATAGCTGTTTGCTGAGTCATTTTCCAAGGACAGTAAATATATGCTGCTTCACAAGCTAGACACAGACTATTCTTAAGTATATTCAAGGATGTAACGATTCAATGAATTGTTATTGTCATTCATGTAAATATCAACATTAGAAAAAAATTAATATATTTACTGAGGTGCCAGTAACCAGCCAAGTAAGTGAGATATTGATAGTGTTTTAAAAATGAAATTGCTGAATTAACGTTTTAAGTAACACACAATATGTTGTATGCAGGTTGCGTGGAGTCCTTTAAGACAGTGGTCCCCAACCACCGGTCCGGGGACCGGTACCAGTCCGTGACGCATTTGGTACCGGGCCGCACAGAAACATTAATTAATTTATTTACTAACGTATTTTCTCCGACTTAACTTTCGCCTGTCCCTAAACACACAAAAAAAGCTTGTTAATGGACGTATATTACAACTCCTTTGTTATAGTACATGAACAATGCACATTAATGGGCATATAACATTTCAAAATGCCAGATTTTAGCCAAAGGCTAATTTTTCATGCTAATTTTTTTGCTGGTTTTATCTGCCACACGTAGAAAGACGGTGCGTGAAAATAATGCATACATTAAACCACTCCCTGGTGGAAAAAAGGTTGAGGAACCCTGCTTAAGATGCAGGTGGCTCTTTTCAACTGCTCTTGTATATGTGGTGGTGGGAAGGGTGCTCCAAGCAATCTTCTGTGCAGCCTTCAAATACACCCTGAAGAGCTTTCCTTTCAACAGCAGAGCTATCAGTATATCACACAGTCACTACATTTCTCTGCACTGAATTAGTCTGATTTCTCAAATAGTTATTTTTTTTGTATTTTAACACCTATGCGTGAAGTCCAAGTGTCCATGCACTATCTCTAATGTGACTATTGGTCCTACGCCATCTGCCTCCCGTACACTGGAGGGCACTTATTTCATTTTAGCGGGGTTGAATTAATTCCTTTTCCGGTTGACCTATGACAACACACTAGCCGTCTGCGGATCCTTACAACTTGTTTGAAGTAATGTCTGCTGTAGTATTTACACAGATTACAAATATTACATCTCAATGGCTATGTTGATGTTAAATAGCAGATAGCATCAAGAAATGATTTTATATTGTGCTACAAACATAACGCTACTACCAAGAATATATCGGGGCGGATGTCGGTCTGATGCAAAGAAAGACTGGTGTAATAGTTTTTTTCTGAGGAATTTGTGGACGAAGAATCATGGAATTTTTTTTTGAATGTCTCAAAGTTTATTCATAAGGGTCTGTGGATCGATAGAGGGAGTTTTAAATCTGAAGGAAAAGACCGTTCGTGCCCCGAATGATTTCCAGAGGAAAGTTGCTATCGTTCTGGACTATCTTACCAGTTGGTTGGATTACAGAGTTATTGTTAATCAGTTTGGAGTGCACAAATGCAGCGCGAAGAGGTTTGGGTGCGCGTTATTTGCCTTTAATATACCTGCTTCATTATCTTTCAGTATAACAACAAATAAGTATCCTTTTCATGACAATTGTTGCCATACTTGCCAACCCTCCCGAATTTTCCGGGATACTCCCGAAATTCAGCGCCTCTCCCGAAAACCTCCCGGGACAAATATTCTCCCGAAAATCTCCCAATTTTCAGCCGGAGCTGGAGGCCACGCCCCCTCCAGCTCCATACGGACCTGAGTGAGGACAGCCTTTTCTTTATGACGGGAGGACAACAGGGTGACAAGAACTAAATCATCCAGACTAGAGATAAATTGTATTAGTATGTTTATCTTACCTAAAAATAAATATATTTATTAATAAAAAATAAAAAAATTAAAAAAAAACATTTTTGCTATATTTTGCTAAAAACATCAAAATTAATTGTATTTTTATTTGTATTTTTTCTGACTCCTTATTACATCCAGTCATAGAATTATACATTAAAATAAACATATTTGAAATCATTAATTTTAAATGATCATAATTCATTTAAAATGACCATATTTAATTATTAAAATAATTGCTTGTTTATCAACAACCTTAGCATTTTTTTCATTACATTTTGAAGCTCTCAGAAGCCAAGTTATGTTATATTCCTTAAGATTTATTTATGAAAGTTTGAAGTATCAATTATCTAAACACAGTTTTGTCAGTTTTGTTTGCACATTTTCAGAATATATATATATATATATATATATATATATATATATATATATATATATATATATATATATATATATATATATATATATATATATGTATGTATATATATATATATATATATATATATATATATATATATATATATGTATGTATATATATATATATATATATATATATATATATATATGTATGAAATACTTGACTTGGTGAATTCTAGTTGTCAATATACTCCTCCCTTCTTAACCACGCCCCCGCTCTCAACCACGCCCCCGTCCCACCCCCGACCACGCCCCCAACCCCCCACCTCCCGAAATCGGAGGTCTTAAGGTTGGCAAGTATGATTGTTGCTGCGTTATTATTGAATGGTATCTACATTCGGATTGTATCCTGTGCGTTGGGACTGGCGCATGCGCGATATAAAGGGTCCCCTCCAGGGGCACACACCCCCTCGACAGATCTGGTTTCCAAACGCGTAATTCAGGTGTGTTAGTCCAACTTTTCAAAAACCAAACACATTAAGTTGTTTCCATGTGTTGTAGAATGCTTATTTAGAGCCGAACTAATCTGATTTATTTAGTGCATGGACACGTACTGTCTGATGCAGGAGTGTGGGACGATCTCCACCACGCATCTGTACAAAGACAGTACTGACCAAGGTCTGCCTTCCTTAGTCAGCTAGCCACTTTACATACTAAATGCACTCATGAGGCAGCATAGAATGATGATGGGGATGATGACGATTTGTGTAGCTATTTTATGTTTTTTTTATGTATTTATTACATTGTTTTGTATAAATGTCTCTCACTGTGAGCCATCTTTACCTGCGGGTACAAATAAAGAAATGTAATCTAATGTAATCTCTTGTATGACCGTCCGTGGACCTTTCTAACAAGACAGGAGATATTGCTGTTCCAGGTGGGGCCCTCGCTGAGGTGGACGCCAAAGACCGGAGATGACTTCAACAGCTGCTCCTCCGAATCAGAGTACGGAGAGGAATCTGTTCCTCCTGAACAACCCTCTCTTTTGTGTCCGTTACATTGATGCAGAGGTTGTTCTCCCTACACCATCCCACCTCCTCTCTGTGCAAGGGCTCATCATTGTGGGTGATGCATTCTACAACGACTTTATTGTCCGCAAACTTAACAATACAGCAGTTTGGGGTTTTGGTAGATCAGTCATATTTTAGCAGGGTGAACAGGAAGGAACTTATCACACTGCCCTATGGGTTGCCAGTGGACTTTAACAGCCTGTGATCTGTTATTTAGGAGGTCCAACACCCAGTTGCGGAGAAAAGTGCTCAATCTAAATGTGTGTAGTTTTCACATCAAGGTTATTGTGTAGATGGTGTTGAATGCGAACATATAGTCTATAACGAGACGGCATACAGGAGTTCTTACTCTCCAGGTGACGAAAGACTGAGAGGATCATCCGTTAAGCGGTTCTGCCCATATGCGTATTGCAAGAGGAGGCTCTACTGTGACGTCAATGGAGTCTTTGGTGTGGGCCATTATCAGCCTCTAAAGGAACTATCCCGGTTTAATTTCCTCAGATTTAATAAAATGGTTGCTGCAATGTAATGGGTGTTTTCACTTTTGTGAGGTACTGTATTAGAAACAAGTCAAACCTATAGTGAAACGGCTTTATAGTCTTGCAAAGAAAGGCTTGTGAACACCTGACGGCTACTATATAGTTGGGACAAGGCATTTTGAACTGACTTCAGAGTCACGGTGAGAGGGTTGAGATGCTTCGCTTGTTCAAGACACTTAAATCATGTTGCTAACTTGTCAATTTAGATGAGAAAAAAAAGCAGAAGTGCAGATTTATCACATAAAGACAAAATGCAGCAGCCTTATTGATATGCATATGAGATTTTGTTAATTTGGCTAAGTTATTGTAGACTTACTCAGGACATGATGATCCCCTGCTGGTCTACCAATTGACTGGACTTTCACATGAAGTCGGGACCCGGGGTGACCACTCCATATGCATCAGTTGGTGACGTCGTCTCGACGTGTCTACATGCAAGTCCAGTCCATGGCCCCACCATGGACTGGACTCTCACATTATTAACTGTATCCACTCGGCATCCATTGCACCGGTCACCCAGGAGGGGGTGGGGGGTGGGGGGGGGGGTGGGGGTGGGGGGTCCCCCCCCACATCTGCGGTCCCTTCCAGGGTTTCTTGTTGTTCCCATTTGGTTGAGTTTTTTCTTGCCCTGATGTGGGATCTGAGCTGAGGATGTCGTTGTGGCTTGTGCAGCCCTTTGAAACATTTGTGATTAAGAGCTATGTAAGTCAACTTTGATTGATTGATTGATTGACATAGTTGTGTAGTGCTTTCCTTTTCTACAGTAAGTTCCATCACCATCACATTTCTCATATTTCCCTCCTTTCGCCATCACTGGTGCCCTTCCCTTGTGGCATTTGAAATAAGTATCACTAAAAATGAAAAAAATAAAATAAAAAAACAAAGAACTGCAAAACACGCAGCTTTGGGATTAATGTACGTGTCATATTATCCATTCAAACATACTGCTTTGAGGACAAAAACATGGCAACCCCCAGCCCCCATCCTTCTACATTTATGATAAAATGTAATTTGATGCCATGAAATATTTTTTATGCAGGATTTCTAATGAAAATAAAAAATAATGACATTTTGGTGTATTATAGGACTTGGTGTGCACAAACCTTAGAGAGTGACTATGCATCATTCATGCCACAATCTACAAGGCTGCAGCACATTCAGCAGCACTCAGAAAACAGTAAACGGATTATGGGATAAGTCAGTTGCTTGGTCAATGACCAAAACACAGTTTAAGCGGGGTTTTTTTTATAACGATGACATTGGACACTATTTTGAAAACGCGTCTCACCATTCATGTCTATTCAATTAAAAGATTAGAAAAGGCAATGTAGCACTAATTGAAACATGCATGTCCTGATGACATTACCAGTGTGGATGGACACATTTCTAATTAATAAATTGACTAGAGATTAATTCAAACTTAATCCTGTCATGCAGTGTATTTATCTCTATTAGCTCTATGAATATTTTGCAACAACAAATCATGCATGCATGCTAACCAAGTATTCTACTGTGAATCTGGGTGCATATTGTGCTCAATTGGCCAGGAATCCATGACATGCACACAGAGAAAGTGTGGGAAGAAGAATCCTGCGAGGCGAGGGAGGCAGATGGCTCCCTCTAATGTGAGAACACTGAGACAGGCAGGCGAGGCAAAAGCAGCAAGCTTCTCCACAAGTGACAGCCAGAGAAACTGGTGTCACAATGCAGAGCACAATTTCCACTGCTCGGACTCGGCGCTCTAAGAGGCTCACTCCCACTTCCACTGTCAGCTGAAAGGTTACTTTTGAAAAATGGGGTCCTAACCATGATTTAATTCACTGACTAACCTCAGGAAAAGGGGCCTATCCCCAGAGGAGGTTCTGTGATTTAGATCGAGATTACGGTTCAGGTTGAATCTTCTCTTGCTTTCCTCACTTTTACGCAGACATACTATCATGTGTGCACCAAACAGGCTTCATTTAATGAATTACCAAGGAAACTCAAGTGTGTTGAGATAGAATGTATTCTATACATTCAAAAAAGTTAAGAAAAAACAGAACAGCAGGTATTTCTATATGCCACAGGTGTACTTCAATTCAATGCCTCCATGACGGGATGAACAATGGTTTCCTATGAGAGGCCAAGGCTTTTGTTTCAAGCGTTCAATAACATGTCTGCTCAATACAGCCTTCTTAAAGTCTATTGCAGATCTGGCACGATGTGCCCCTTTAAAGAACATCAGGTGGAAGGAACAATAAAAAAGTCAACATTCAGGACAAGAGGCAATAGGCTTTCCTTTTAGGCTGACGCTGGCCACAATAGGGTCTGTCTGTCAAATTAATTAACCTGGAAACCTGTTTAATTCCCAGTCTCAAATAAAAGGGCCGACCAATCCCAGGAACGAAATAACTCCACAGCACAAGGTAATTGCATGTCGAGTTGATTTGTTTGAAAGCATACACACCGCCAGCCTGCTTGGAGTCATGTATATTCTGCGTGGAGTGGGGTGAGGTGTTAATGTTGGATCAATGCAGGGGCAGTGTTAGATTAGCAACATGAAGGTCAGCGAGTTGTAGGACCCCCGCGTCTCATTTTGCACCATCTGCCCTGGAACAATAAAATAAATTAGGCTATGCTTTTATTCAATGCAGTCAGCAGGTTTGCCGACTGCGTGTGTGTCCGTGGTGGGGGAGAAAAAGGTAGAAAACAAAAGATTAATATCTCTGACCAGTGGAATGCTTACATCCTGTGTTGCTCATTCCAAAGACAAAACAGATCCACTGCCACCGCTTGGACGCTCCATGCTCTCAGTTATGACCGTAATCCATCTGTCATACCTGCGCCGCATTAATTATGTCCCCATAACATTGCTGCTGTGAGCTCAATAGCCATTGACACACTACAATGTGAAAGACAGAATATTAATGCAGAAGTGACCAGTGGAATACAAAAATGTTCCAGAGGTTTTATCTTGCTAGTTACACAACAACAAGGGGAGGTGCTTTAACAGTGATATGGCCTTTAAGACACAGGAAAACCAAACAACCCTGTTATTTTTTTCTACAAATGTGACATCATCCTGTTTGGGAGCCTGCTAGGTAATGATCAGCTCTATTATGTGTGGCAGATTTGGACAAAAGGGTGCTGACTTACGACCTATACAGTTGTGGAATCTTGCAGAGGGCCTATTAGCGGGTGACTGGGCCTTCGTTTCGATGGCCAAACTCACGCTCCACTGACCTTACATGATAAATGGAGACAGCTGTGTTAGTTAGCCAGCAAGGCTTTGCAGCCACCAATTTGATAATGATCACAAATGCCTCCCACCTTGTGCTGGTTAATTTACTGGCTGTTTGAGCAGTGTTTTCACACTACATTGTGATGGTCGGTGTCCTATCTTTAGCCTGTGTGCACGACTCATAAAAATGGCACTTTACGTGTGCTTGTGTGTGTGCTTTGAGATGATTGGACATAGTCTAAAAAACACCTAGAAGAAAATCAAATGAACATATTACTTTACCCTGCAACACAGTTGCTATGCCTGAGCAAACTCCAAAAACAACTGCCAGTCATGAAGAATAACAGTCCATAGTCATGGCAGTAGAAAAAGTAACATGGACATTTATATAGGTCAAAGTACAGTATTTTATAAGTTAAACATACTGTAAGTGAAAAAGGACTAAACTTACCTTACTGTACAAAGGACGGAATTTGGATATCAGATGCGCCCACCCACTTCTGATATCCAAATTTCCAAATGTTGTCTGTTATTTTGTGTACAGGAACTGAGGCATTAACGGGGCGTGGTTGATTAGATGCATGTTTGGGAGTAATGTGAATGGGAAAACAATTTACAACTTACCTTTTGTATGAAATAAAAAAACAACAGAAGTAAATAAACAACTTTAATTTGGTATTTCAAGATTGCGTTGTATATACTGGGAAGCCATTGAACTACCAGGAATGGCAAACACTAAAACTACAATTTTGTTCTTCCCTTAGTGCAGAAGTCGGCAACCCAAAATGTTGAAAGAGCCATATTGGACCAAAAATACAAAAACAAATCTGGAGCCGCAAAAAATTAAAAGCCATATTACATACAGATAGTGCGTCATGAGATATAAATTGAATTAAGAGGACTTAAAGGAAACTATATGACATCAAATATAGCTACAAATGAGGCATAATGATGCAATATGTACATATAGCTAGCCTAAATAGCATGTTAGCATCAATTAGCTTGCAGTCATGCAGTGACCAAATATGTCTGATTAGCACTCCACACAAGTCAATAACATCAACAAAACTCACCTTTCAAGCACAACGTTAAATGTTTGGTGGACAAAATGAGACAGAAAAAGAAGTGGCATAGAACACATCCTAGAAAGTCGGAGAAAGTTATACATGTAAACAAACTACGATGAGTTCAAGGACCGCCAAAATTAGTAGGACAAAGCGGCGCTCGCCAAATACTCGAATCAGTGAAGCATGTTTAATATAAACTGTGTGTTTTGTAACAATTAGGGAGGCTTGTGTCATGTTTGTCCTCCTACAGAAACCATATTAAAACAAAAAATATTTTTTTCCCCCTCATCTTTTGCCATTTTTCATACATTTTTAAAAAAGCTCCAGAGAGCCACCAGGGCGGCGCGAAAGAGCCGCATGCGGCTCTAGAGCCGCGGGTTGCCGACCCCTGCCTTAGTGCCAGTCAAAGTCAATACCATGAATACCTTAGAGTGGATATTTTTTATTTGTCTTATTTGTTGGTGATTCATATTGCCGGGTGGAGGCCTACTCCACACGCAGGCTTTTTTCTTGCAGTGTAAAAGGACATGCTTCAGCCTAAGTGTTCGTTTTCCACCTGGTGCTGGTGATTGACGTGTCTCCATTTAATAAAGTAATATTATTTTTGGACGTTAAAATATGCAGGCGACTGCTTTTTGAAAAAGTGCAGGGAACACTTTTTTTAACCAGTTCTGTTCAGCAACTATACATGCAGTTGGATGGACTGTATGTTATTGTTTTGCTCGTGCAGATTTTGCTGTACAACAGGTGAGTCTGATCTACAATCTACTTAATTGGTTCCTCAGCATGGTTCGTCAACCGAAAAGATTGTATACTGAAGCAGAGTTCCCCATAAGTATTATTGTAAACATGAATAATTGGTTCTAGCCTTGACAAACTACCCTATTTTAGTAAAAAACTGCACAATTTGAAGACAGTATATATATATATATATATATATATATATATATATATATATATATATACACTGTAGTGTATTTGGCCACCTGCCTTGACTCACATATGAACTTGAAGTGCCATCCCATTCCTGACCCATAGGGTTCAATATGATGTTGGTCCACCTTTTGCAGCTATTACAGCTTCAACTCTTCTGGGAAGGCTGTCCACAAGGTTGTGGAGTGTGTTTATAGGAATTTTCGACCATTCTTCCAAAAGCGCATTGGTGAGGTCACACACTGATGTCGGTCGAGAAGGCCTAGCTCTCAGTATCCGTTCTAATTCATTAACGTTGATTGATTGATTAATTGATTAACATGGACCCCGACTTAAACAAGTTGAAAAACATATTGGGGTGTTACCATTTAGTGGTCAATTGTACGGAATATGTACTGTACTGTGCAATCTAATAATACAAGTTTCAATCAATCTAATAATACAAGTTTCAATCAATCAATCAATCAATCAATCAATCAATCAATCAATCAATCAGGTGTTCTATCAGGTTCAGGTCAGGACTCTGTGCAGGCCAGTCGAGTTCATCCACACCAGACTCTGTCATTCATGTCTTTAAGGACCTTGCTTTGTGCACTTGTGCACAGTCATGTTGGAAGTGTAAGGGGCCCGCTCCAAACTGTTCCCACAAGGTTGGGAGCATGGAGTTGTCCAAAATGTTTTGGTATCCCGGAGCATTCAAAGTTCTATTCAGTGGAACTAAGGGTACAAGCCCAACTCCTGAAAAACCAACCCCACACCATAATTCCTCCTCCACCAAATTTCACACTCGTCACAATGCAGTCCAAAATGTACCGTTCTTCTGGCAACCTCCAAACCCAGACTCGTCCATCAGATTGCCAGATGGAAAAGTGTGATTAATCATTACAGAGAACGCGTCACCACTGCTCTAGAGTCCAGTGGCGACGTGCTTTACACCAGTGGGGGGGGGGGGGGGGGGGGGGGGGGTATGATTTTTTTTTTTTGGTCATAAAAAAATACAATCATGTGTGCTTACGGACTGTATCCCTGCAGACTGTGTTGATATATATTGATGTATAATGTAGGAACCAGAATATTAATAACAGAAAGAAACAACCCTTTTGTGCGAATGAGTGTGAATGAGGGAGGTTTTTTGGGTTGGTGCACTAATTGTAAGTGTATCTTGTGTTTTTTTAAGTTGATTTAATAAAAAAAATATATATGTTATTATTTTTTTATTTATTTTTTATTTCTTGTGTGGCCCGGTACAAATCGATCCAAGGACCGGTACCGGGTCGCGGCCTGGTGGTTGGGGACCACTGCTTTACACCACTGCATCCGACGTTTTGCATTGGACTTGGTGACGTATGGCTTGGATGCAGCTGATCGGCCATGGAAACCCATTCCATGAAGCTCTCTACGTACTGTACGTGGGCTAATTGGAAGGTCACATGAAGTTTTGAGCTCTGTAGCAACTGAACGTGCAGAAAGTCGGAGACTTCTTTGCACTATGCGCTTCAGCATCCGCTGACCCCTCTCTGTCATTTTACGTGGCCCTCTCTGTCAGTTGCTGTTGTTCCCAAACTCTTCCATTTTCTTATAACAAGCCGACAGTTGTCTTTGGAATATTTAGGAACGAGGAAATTTCAAGACTGGATTTGTTGCACAGGTGGCATCCTATGAAATTAAATCACTCAGCTCCTGAGAGCGGCCCATTCTTTCACTAATGTTTGTAGAAACAGTCTCCATGCCTATTTTATACACCTGATATAGGACACCTGATTCTGATAATTTGGATGGGTGGCCAATTACTTTTGGCAATATAGTGTGTATATATATATATATATATATATATATATATATATATATATATATATATATATAAGTATATATATTGTGGAGTCTCGCTCAAGCACCGCCTGACAGGTAGGAACCTCACAGGGGAGGAGCCAGGGCATGGAGGCAGAGTGGAACATGGAAGACAGCCTAGGCCACATAATCGAGATGCGGTACGTACCGCTGTGCCTACTCAATCAACCTGAAGTGCCACCAGCTCTGCGGTCCGTTGTGGCCCAGCTACAAACTTTTCTTCACTCTGTCTCATTCAGGTCTGGCTCTCCTCTGTGTCAAGGCAGGTGCATCAGGCAGCAAGTCTCTAGGACATGAAAGGGAGTGTGAATTGGGAAAGATTGAGAAACACGGATGGGAGAGATTTATGTTTATTAATTGAGACTTTAAGTTTGATGCTTTAAGTTTGATGCTTCCACATCCTGCACTTCCACTTCGGCGTTCTGCAAACTGTATCCCATGTCTTGGGGTGAATCAAGTGCCACAATATATACATTATATACTGTAAATATATATATATATATATACAGTATATATATATATATATTTACAGTATATATATATGTGTATATAAATATATATATAGATATATACATATATATATATACATATACATTTATATATATATATAATGTATATATTATATATACAAATTATATATATATATATATATATATATACATACACACATACATGATATACATAATATATATATTAACATATATATATATATATATATACATATACATAATGTGTGTGTATATATATATATATATATATATATATATATATATATATATACATATATATATATATATATATATATATATATATATATATATGTATATGTATGTATATATATATATATACTGGGAAGTCCAAGTGATTCATTGTTTTAATCAGATTAATCACACTCTAATTTTGTGATTAATCACGGTTAATCACAGGTTATTATTTGCTTACAAAAATGTATTTGTATTTGACTTATTTAAATAAATCTATATTTTAATGTTTTGCGCAGTTGTACCGGAGCAGGAAGGGATCGAAAGAAAAAGAACAAAAGACAGAGGGTGAAATTGCAGGGACAAGAGGGGGATAAGACAGAGAGACAACAACAACAACAAAACAGCCTTAGCAAATACAATATGTACACCTATCAGAAAAGGAATAGCAAAGAAGCAGTTAGTGAAATGTTCTTAAAAAATACCCTAATATTTAAAGTTAAAGTTAAAGTAACAATGATTGTCACACACACACACGAGGTGTGGTGAAATGTGTCCTCTGCATTTGACCCATCCCCTTGTTCACCCCCTGTGAGGTGAGGGGAGCAGTGGGCAGCAGCGGTGCCACGCCCGGGAACAGTAATTCAATTTTGTATTCATAATGTCGTACGGGAATGTTTTCTAATTATTTTACTGAACTGCAAGTCATTTATTTGCTCAAAACCTTGTGACAGTAAGTACAGTAAGAATTACATTTTTTTTGTTAATAGGGGTATGTCCAGCTTATCTTAAAACAGAATACATTTAGTGTGCAGCTTTATGATAGAGCAGGTCTCCAATTTGTATCACTATGAGAACTACTATGACAAAAAGAGAGGTGAAATATTTGTTTCACTAATATGACTAGCAACATTTTAATTGTGCATTATTTATGAAGGAGATCTTCTCTCAGTGAGGTTATTGTCTTAATGATATATGTGTAATTTGTCATTCAATAAAAGCATCGCACACACTCATAGCTCATTAAAGTGGGATAAATGATAATCCACTAATAGTTTAAAGCCGCATACCTGTCTTCTCCTACCGAAGGGTGCAAACTGGATGTGTAATATCCTCATTGAATGACGACGCGCTCTGGACCTCAGACCAACTGCACTCATTGATGGACCAAACAGGCTAACTTAAATATTGCTCTTTTTGCAACCATAAACAGTAGAACACTTGCATTTTAACTAGAGCTGTCAAAGTTAACGCAATAATAACGCGTTAACTATAAGTTCCTTTAACAACGATCGTTTTTTTTAACGCGGAAATAGCGTTTTTGACCCCTGGCCTGGTCCGTAGTTTGGGGATATGTGTAATGGCATCCAGTTACTGTTGAGCCACAGGCTCGAAAATAGCTTGTAGATCTGAAAGGGAGACCTTATAGAAATCTCACATCCAAAGCCATGGCAAGTCGTTCTAAGAACAAGACAAGACAATTTTACCTTTAATCGGCGTGAGACGACATCATTGGAATGAACGCTGAACGAGCATTGGAGTGAGAAGAAGTTTCAAGTCCGTTTTGGGATTACAGTTAAGAACATTTCTAACATAAAATGTAGATTGTTACTCGAACTGCTTTAATAAAAAGATGCAATACAAGTTCAGCAGAAACAAAGACGTTAGAGAGGAAGTCTAAAGTCACTTTTATCTGAGATTTTCGTCAAAACATGTGAAGTCTTTTCTCTTACCAATCGCACACGTCCGGTTGGCGGCTTCACAATAATAGCGCTACGCTTCACATCCGGTCTAACCAACAAAACAACAAAAAATTGTCTTACTGTACAATCATGCTATTCTGTTACTCTGTGTTATTCTGTGATATTTCTACCTAAATAAATGTTTTTTCTCTGCAGCCCACATCGGGTAATTACAGTTCACTACACAATTTTACCATCGCTATGGCATACTATTTTATAACCTGTTCTGATTGATAGTCCGCAATTGCAGAATGTTAAAAAGGTTTAATATTAAATTTTATTAATAAGTAGGTAGAGAACGTTAAAACATTGTCATGCAGATATATGAATGCCATTAACTTGCACTACTGTGCAGAGGTTTGGGGCAATAATTACTTAAGCACACCATATCCACTCATCACACTGCAGAAGAAAGCAATAAGCGTCCTTCATAAGGCAGGATCTAGGGATCTCACACATACATTTTTCTTACATTCAAAAGTATTGAAATTTAAGGATCTTGTGGAACTACAAACAGTACAAAATACATTTAAAGCAAAAACAATTCACTGCCTGGGAATGTGCAAACGTGTTTCACTGAAAGTAAAGGGAGTTATAATTTAAGGGGTAATTTCAATCTTTTAAATTTCAGAATGTACGCACAACACGAAGAAGCTTTTGTGTTTCAATATGTGGGGTTAAACTATGGGTTGTTTCAATCAATCAATCAATCAATCTTTATTTATATAGCCCTAAATCACAAGTGTCTCAAAGGGCTGCACAAGCCACAACGACATCCTCGGTACAAAGCCCACATAAGGGCAAGGAAAAACTCACCCCAGTGGGACGTCGATGTGAATGACTATGAGAAACCTTGGAGAGGACCGCATATGTGGGTAACCCCCCCCCTCTAGGGGAGACCGAAAGCAATGGATGTCGAGTGGGTCTGACATAATATTGTGAGAGTCCAGTCCATAGTGGATCCAACATAATAGTAAGAGTCCAGTCCATAGTGGGGCCAGCAGGACACCATCCCGAGCGGAGACGGGTCAGCAGCGCAGAGATGTTCCCAGCCGATGCACAGGCGAGCGGTCCACCCCGGGTCCCGACTCTGGACAGCCAGCACTTCATCCATGGCCACCGGACCTGTGCCCCCCCCCCCCCCCTCAAGGAAAAGGGGAGCAGAGGAGAAAATAAAATAAACGACAGATCAACTGGTCTAACAGGGGGGCTATTTAAAGGCTAGAGTATACAAATGAGTTTTAAGATGGGACTTAAATGCTTCTACTGAGGTAGCATCTCTAATTGTTACCGGGAGGGCATTCCATAGTACTGGAGCCCGAATAGAAAACGCTCTATAGCCCGCAGACTTTTTTTGGGCTCTGGGAATCACTAATAAGCCGGAGTTCTTTGAACACAGATTTCTTACCGGGATATATGGTACAATACAATCGGAAAGATAGGATGGAGCTAGACCGTGTAGTATTTTATACGTAAGTAGTAAAACCTTAAAGTCACATCTAAAGTGCACAGGAAGCCAGTGCAGGTGAGCCAGTATAGGCGTAATATGATCAAACTTTCTTGTTCTTGTCAAAAGTCTAGCAGCCGCATTTTGTACCAATTGTAATCTTTTAATGCTAGACATAGGGAGACCCGAAAATAATACGTTACAGTAGTCGAGACGAGACGTAACGAACGCATGAATAATGATCTCAGCGTCGCTAGTGGATAAAATAGAACGAATTTTAGCGATATTGCGGAGATGAAAGAAGGCCGTTTTAGTAACACTCTTAATGTGTGACTCAAAGGAGAGAGTTGGGTCGAAAATAATACCCAGATTCTTTACTGATTCGCCTTGTGTAATTGTTTGGTTGTCAAATGTTAAGGTGGTATTATTAAATAAATGTCGGTGTTTAGCAGGACCGATAATCAACATTTCCGTTTTCTTGGCGTTGAGTTGCAAGAAGTTAGCGGACATCCATTGTTTAATTTCATTAAGACACGCCTCCAGCTGACTACAATCCGGCGTGTTGGTCAGCTTTAGGGGCATGTAGAGTTAGTTGGGTGTCATCAGCATAACAATGAAAGCTAACACTGTATTTGCGTATGATGTCGCCTAGCGGCAGCATGTAAATACTAAAGAGTGCAGGGCCAAGAACCGAACCCTGAGGAACTCCGCACGTTACCTTAACATAGTCCGAGGTCACATTATTATGGGAGACGCATTGCATCCTGTCAGTAAGATAAGAGTTAAACCACGACAAAGCTAAGTCTGACATACCAATACGTGTTTTGATACGCTCTAATAAAATATTATGATCGACGGTATCGAAAGCAGCGCTAAGATCAAGAAGCAGCAACATAGATGACGCATCAGAATCCATCGTTAGCAGTAGATCATTAGTCATTTTTGCGAGGGCTGTCTCCTTAGAGTGATTTGCCCTGAAACCGGATTGAAAAGGTTCACAGAGATTGTTAGACGCTAAGTGTTCATTTAGCTGCTGTGCGACAATTTTTTCGAGGATTTTCGAAATAAAGGGAAGGTGGGACACCGGTCGGTAGTTTACCATGAGGTCAGGATCAAGGTTAGGTCTTTTGAGCAGAGGATGAATAACCGCTTTCTTGAATGCGAGGGGAACAGTGCCAGAGGAAAGTGATACGTTTATAATATTTAGCACTGATGGACCTAATAATACAAAAAGCTCCTTGATAAGTTTCCCAGGAAGTGGGTCAAGTAAACATGTTGTTTGTTTTATCCCACTTACACGCTGTAATAGTTCCTCTAATGTTATTTCATCAAAAAGAGAGAGACTATTTTGTATTGCAGTATCCGTCGTAGATACAGTTGTATCTGTGTTCATAGAACCCAGTTGTAGCTGGGATGCGTTGTCTTTAATCTCCTTTCTAATGAGTTCAATTTTCTTATTAAAGAAATTCATAAAGTCATCTGCCGAGTGGGTGGAGCTATTGGGAGGAGTCCCTTGTTGGGTTAGCGATGCTACTGTACTAAACAAAAATTTAGGGTCGTTTTTGTTGAGGCAGATGAGATTTGAGTAATATTTAGCTTTAGCTAAGGTAAGCATGCGTTTATACAATATTAAACTATCACTCCATGCTTGATGGAAAACCTCAAGCTTGGTCGCGCGCCAATTGCGTTCCAACTTTCTACATGATAATTTATGAGCTCTGGTTTCTTCTGTAAACCATGGGGTGCGCCTTTTAGGGGCCCTTTTTTGTTTTAGCGGTGCTATACTATCAATGGTTTTGCGCAGGGCATTGTCAAAGTTGTTAGTGAGGTTATCAATAGAGCCGACATAATTTGGTAATGGTGCCATTACCGAAGGCAGTAGGTCAGCAAGAGTCATTGTTGTGGCAGCATTAATGTTGCGGCTGCTATAGCAGTTATTATTATTATTAGTTTGTTGACAATGAGTCAGAACTTCGAATTTTATAAGGTAATGATCGGACATTACTTTAGTATACGGGAGTACCATAACTTTGGAGGTGGTGACACCCCTGACCAGCACTAGATCTATCGTATTGCCGTTGCGATGCGTTGGTTCATTTATTATTTGTGTAAGACCACAGCTATCAATTATAGTCTGGAGCGCCACGCACTGAGGGTCCGATGGGGTATTCATATGGATATTAAAGTCCCCCATTATGATTATATTGTCTGCGTGCGTCACTAGATCAGCAACAAACTGAGAATTCATTAATAAAGTCCGAGTAGGGCCCTGGGGGGCGGTAGATAACAGCCATATTGAGAGGCAGCGGTGCGACAGACCTCATAGTAAGCACCTCAAACGATTTGTATTTATTATTTAGGTTAGGGGTAAGGTTAAAGTTTTCATTGTATATTAGTGCGACCCCCCCACCCCTTTTAAGGGGACGGGCAATATGCGCATTCATATAGTTAGGAGGAGATGCCTCATTTAGCGCAAAAAAATCGTCTGGTTTGAGCCAGGTTTCGCTAAGACCAATGACGTTAAGATTGTTGTCTCTAATGACCTCATTAACTAATAACGTTTTGGGAGACAATGATCTTATGTTTAAAAAGCCCATATTATAAGTATTGGGCTGTTTTGACGAGTTTTTGTTTAAATTATCCGTAGTAGAAATATTAATAATGTTGCGTTTATTATACGTAGTGCACTTTAAATAGTTTCGACCATATCTAGGAATTGATACGACGGGAATTTTCAGATTGTTTGCTTGATGCTGCGATCGACTGAACGCATCATGATTTGCCACCTCAGTAGAATGCATATCTACCCCGGACACATTCACAACAGAAAACACATTATGTGAGTTGTGTGTTATTCTAAGAAAATTGCTATGCGTACAGGAATTATCCAGCCTGGTGCTGGCTAGTTCTAGCTTAACTGACTCCTCACCCGGACTAGCAGGCTCTGTAATTGCCTGTGACCGGGCTTGCTCTAGTGTAGTTAGTCAAATGTGACTTAAACAGTAGTCTATGTTCTTAGACAGGATGATGGCGCCTTCCTGGTTAGGGTGAAGGCCGTCCCTCATCAGCAAGCCTGGGTTGCCCCAGAAAGAGGGCCAATTATCAATAAACGTTAGTCTCTGTTGTCTACAGAAGCTAGCCAGCCACTTGTTAAGCGAGACTAATCTGCTATATCTCTCATCATTGCCTCTCGCAGGCAGGGGGCCAGAGACAATTACTCGATGCCTGGACATCTTTCTAGCGAGATCACAAGTCCTGGCTATGTTTCTCTTTGTAATCTCTGACTGTCTCATTCTAGTGTCATTGGAGCCAACGTGTACAACTATATTCGCATAACTGGTGGTGCGATTAGCCTGTCGTACGTGTTTACTAGGCCTGTTGCGAGTTAGCTCCCTAAGATTAGCCTCAATGTCAGGTGCTCGGGCCCCAGGGATGCACTTAATTGTGGCTGGTTTGCTAAGCTTTATGTTGCGGGTGATGGAGTCCCCTATGACTAAGGTGTGGTGCCCGGTAGACTGGGGTGTAGGACTAGCTAAAGAGCTAAATCTATTATGCGTCTCAACCGGTACACCGTAGCTTGTAGGCCGCTTAGGACTACTACAGGCTGGGCTAGTTAGCTCGCTACAGCTAACGCTAGCAGATGTGTCCGCAACATCTAAAGTTACGAGATTACTCTGCTCTAACTGGCGGACACGGCCCTCTAGCAGAGCCAGCCTCTCCGTGAGTAAGGTGCAAGACGCGCAGGAAGCCATACTCACGGTGTTTTCTGTCACCGAGTGAAGTTCCTGCTGTCTTCCGGGAAGTCCTTCTGACCGGCGACGCCTTTCTCCGCGCTAGCTTCGTTAGCTTAGCAGCTAGCTGCTAGCTAGCTGCGGGAGGGGTGGAGAGACAGAGATCGGGTGATTTGCAAGTTAAATAGTACTACTAAATATGTTGAGAAAGTAAGAAAGAAAGCTGCAGAACAATTAAAAGCACACAAATAGAACGATACTTAGCTTTTTCGAAACAGCAAGCAGTCAGCGAGCAGTCACGCACGGTGAACCGGAACCGAATGCGAAATTAAAAGAATGTCCAACCTTAACTTTGTTGAAACAAAAACGATACAAATACATGATTTTCAATATGTACAAGAACAAGGGTTATAGGGTAACAATCACAACGTGTTTACATTATTACTATTATTCTAATTATTTGGGTAGTTATATATTGGTTTGTGTTACCATCAATCAGTATGTGTATTCATGTACACAGTATGTGTATATTGTACATATGTACTGTATTTTTGTGCCAAAGAAAAGTGAGTAAAATATTATTGATAATATATTGTAATATGACTGATACAATTATCATTGTACATACAGTATGTTACGGTACAGCGGGGGGAAAAGACGGCACAGATGCAAGGACGTAGTTTAGCTTTATTTATTATTATATAATCTTATGAAGTGCGAAAACTAATCTAAAATGTGTATGCGTGCGACTATGTGTAGGGATTATATATTTACCGGGAGTGTTGAGCGAGGTGTGGAAGTCCAAGAGGGGTAAGGCAGGCTCAAAGGTCCAGAGACAGGTCAGGGGCAAGAGCGAGGCGTCAAAAGTCCGCGTCCGGGCGGGAGGTCGAGATCCAAAAAGGCAGCCAGGGTAACCAGAGGGAATACGGGGAGATGAGACACATTGCTCGTGACGAGGAAACGGAGGAATGCTGCTGGAAGGCGACAAGGAACACAATACAAATTAACACGGAGGGGGAGAAACACAGAGAGAGAGAGAGTGCGCATAGAGCTAGAGAAGTCGGCTTACTGTACGGGACCAGGTCGATATGTTCTGGCCCGGAACACAGGTTTGCTCTGGCTTAAGAAGGCCAGGGAGCGCACAGATGAATGCGCATTGGAGTGCGCCTGGGCACATTTAAAGCGTTTCTGATCAGACAAAGTGATCTCTAAGACAGGCTCACACAGCTCTGACTGGCGCAAGGTACGACAATTGTAGATATAAACTTGTCATAAGTACTGCTTGCCGTCGAGACTCTTCGAAATGGCAGCATCGTTGTGTGTACACGATGTAAAAAGGCTGTGCCTACGACGACAGGAAGTGAAGTCATCAAAAAACCAGCCCCCATAGGGCCTCCAGCGGCACACAAAATGAATGAATGAATGAATGAATAAATAAAATATTTGTTCTCCGAGACATGGTCCGCAGACAAAGGCATATCTGGAGAGATGTAAGCGTCCGTAAACCTAAAGAACGCAAATAAAGGCGTTTGTGAGTCAAGGTTCCACTGTTTATATACTCCTACACTAGCTAGTATGTGCTCTTCAAGTTGTATTGCAGTTTAATTTTAGGCTACCAAACATGACATGGTTTAAAAAGGGACAGACAAATAGGAAAGAAAGAAAATGCATTGATGGGCAGTAATAAGCTACATGTAGCAAAGCTATGTATCTTTACTACATTTCCCAGTAGATTGGCGGGAGCTTTGCTACTTTTTGAACGAGTAGCAATTCCTTTAGCCTCGCTACTTTTAGACCCATGTAGCGAGGTAGCTTACATCAAAGCTACAAGCTACAAAGAGAAAAAAAAGAGACTGCGGATGAAAGCCCAAAAACATACGCAGAAAATACAATGACCTGGATGAATGAGAACATCCATACATATGGAGAAAATCCATGACGATCGGTTGGTGTTTGAATGATGAGTCACAATTGGCCAAGGTCAGGGTGAAACATTACGGACTGGCCAATGAGAGGCAAGATAAGGTGGATCAATCGAAACCAGGAAGCAAAATCATTACAGACTCATGTCACATGACGACAAGGGAGTCAGAAACAGAGAGACACTTCAAGCTGACCGCTCAAAAAAAAAAAAACATACTTGAAAATGGCAGAGGGATTCTCTCCTGCAGATTAGAGGTTTCCTTTAGTGATGAAGGTGACGTCCACGAAACTCACAATAATGCATGTCCTTAGATATATTTAGACAAATGTATGCGTTCAGAGAAAACAATGCCCAGAACATTAGTTTTTAGTTGTTTACCCTGTAAACCAACATTATAACTGCTCTCTTCATCTAAGACATCCAACACAAATTTAGAAACACACATTAAGGTGAGTTGAGTTTATGAAAAGTTCTATGCACATAAATAACCATTACCAACTGTTCCCAAACAACATATAAGTCATAGTTCTTTTTTTTTCTTCATGATATAGATGGATGCTGTAAGAAAAGGCAAACTAAATTGTATTAGAGAATCTATTTGTGTGGAGCTGATTCGGTGAAAAATTAATCCGATGCAGAAATAGAACTGGAACTGAGTTAGAGAACCTTGGGATGGATAAGGACAGAAGAGGACAAAACAAACAGACAAAGTAGCAGCTGTGACAATACAACAGTAGTAGTCATGGTAATAATATGCCTGGCCGAGCACTCAACAAGATCCAAGACCAGTTAGCCAGAGACACGCACAGAACTCTGGTGGACACCCAGCCCCTGAGAGGTCCAGTCACCCCAAATTCACCCTTAGCAAAGCAGAACGGACACCGCCACCGCAAACCACCACCTTTTATGGGAGATGACAAATGTCGCTGTGCACTGCATCCCTCATCGGGAGGAACCCAGGCCGTAAATCGAGCCAGGACCGCCTGTGATTCTAGGCCACGGTAGGTCATGTGACGGGACTCATGGGGACTCGGAAGTAAGTTGCCAATCTAGTGATATTAGCTCAAGTGTGTTGGTGACTGTAAGACAACTGAAAATAAGAGTCATGTAAAATTCAGCTCAGCTTCTTGTTATAATGAATTAGATGTTTTTCTTAATTCCTGATTGGGGGGTGTGATGTTATGTGCCAGGGAATATAAGAACTACACTACCCAGCATGCAACAGGATTGATGAGCATCGGCTTGGCAGAATGCTCTGTAAAAACAGTAAAAAACTTGTTAAAAAAATCACAGGACAAAGATGACTTTCAGAAAAGTTTACTGATCTACCGGAGTGCACCTCTACAAAATGGACTGTCACCAGCCCAAATGCTGATGGGTAGGCGCATTCGCTCCAACCTACCAGTCAACGAGGATTTGCTGACACCCAAAGGCGCACACAAAGTCAGACACGCTAAGGAAGTACAAAAAGCAAAGCAAAAACAGCTGCATGATAGAACGGCAAAACACCTGCCTATGCTGAGGCCGGGAGACGTTGTGCGTCTCAGAGACATTTCTACAGGCACTTGGAGACAAAAAGGACAGGTGGAAGAGAAAGTTGCTCCACGTTCGTATAGGATCCAGATGGAAAATGGACCGACTCTGAGAAGGAACCGCACGGATCTTCAACTACAGCTGACTGAAGGCAACATTGCAGCTCAGGAAAAGGCTCAACAGGACTCAGCTGGACCTGCAGAACTTGCTGACACTGAGCCTGACCTTGCTGACCAAGGACTGACAGCAGTGTCCGCGTCACCTGCTGTTGAGAGACTGTCTAACTCTAGACCTAAGAGACATGTTCAGCCACCTAAGAGGCTGATTGAGAGTTGTTAAGGACTCTGAGGTTTTGAGAGTTGTTAAAAAAAAAAAAAAAAAAAAAAAAGGGTTGACATAACTGTTTATGATGCTTTGACATTTTTGCACTTTGTCTTTATTGAAAGAAATGTCTATGTAGAGAAAAGTTATTTGCAGATGTGGTTGCAATGCTAAAAGAATGAAAAGTTAAACACTATTTCTTTATAGGGGGAAAGATGTGATGTTATGTGCCAGAGAATATAAGAACTACACTACCCAGCATGCAACAGGATTGATGAGCATGCGCGGTAGCCCGGAAGGTGGAATGTGGCCATGCCTGCAGCTAGAATGTTGTTATGAGCACGCTTTATGAGTAAACGTTTAGAACTCAGCCAACACGCCTCGTCTGCATTATTTACTAATAGACAGACAACACAGGGGGCACAACTTGTGTTTTGGGCGGCATAATGCCTCCTTGTCTATGCCTACATCCGGCCCTCGGCGGGACCCCAAGGAAATGCACGCCCCCCCATCCCCATCCACTTTCTGAGACTCCTCAAAAAGAACAACCTGTCACAAAAACTGCTTGTGTCCTTCTATCGCTGCTCAATAGAGAGTGTGCTGACATACTGCATGTGTGTATGGCATGCCAGCTGCACGGCAGCAGAGAGAAATGCACTTCAGAGGGTCATAAAAACTGTCATGAAGATCACTGGCTGCTCTCTCCCCTCCCTAAAAGAACTGTACAGTGCCAGGTGCCTCAAAAAGGCCCAAAACATCATAAGGGACCCATCAACACTCTTTGGGCGGCATGGCGTAGTGGGTAGAGCAACCGTGCCAGAAACCTGAGGGTTGCAGGTTCGCTCACCGCCTCTTACCATCCAAAAATTGCTGCCGTTGTGTCCTTGGGCGGGACACTTCACCACTTTGGGTACTTAGAAAAGCGCTATATAAATCCCAGTTATTATTATTATTATTATTATCTAACCCTGGACATAAACTTTTTGAACTGCTGCCCTCAGGCAGGAGATACAGGACAATAAAATGCCGGACAAACAGACTTAAGAACACTTTTTACCCGAGAGCAATAGTGTCGCTGAACACAAGACGACAATAATTACTGTGCGTGTGAGCTGTGTGCTTGCTATTTTTATGTATTTTTATCTATTTATCTATGTCCTTATGGTTTTATGTGTTATGAATTTGCACTAAATTAGTTTTGCGTACAATTTCGTTGTACAATGTACAATGACAATAAAGATATATTCTATTCTTTTCTATTCTATTCTATCCAGCCTCCCCTGCGCAAAGGGGCACCGGAGATGCCCCGACCCCAACATCTATGCTCAGCAGAGTACAGAAATGTCGGCCAGAGATGGTCTGACCCGACTGGCTGTACCTGCTTTTACCCCATAAGACCACATTGATCAGTGTCTTTTGGTGTGTGCGTATATGTGTGTGTTTGGACTAAACGGTGTCGAGCGAAGAAGTGGAACAAAATGCTACCAGAGGTGAAGTCAGTGTTGTTGACACACTAGTACTGTTCTCGCTGGCAACTTCTTTGACACCGTGTTTTGCTATTGGATTGTATTTTAAACATGTTGTGCTTGGATGATAAAATAAGTCATTGCTGGAATAGATGAAAATTAGCTTGGTTTTAATTTGGTGTATTTTGAAGCGATATGTGCCACCGAGCACACCAGTCCAATTCTCCTCTAATGTGTACAACATCCCAAATAATTGAAAAAAAAAGTTTAGGTTACACAATTTTCAAGCTGCTTCCTGGTAAAAACCTGCCAAAAAATTAAACATTTACCAACTTAAATTAGATTTTTGCAAACTCAGAGAGGCTCATGTGTAGAATGAGTTTGTAACAGGAGAGTACAACACTCTGAAAAAAGATTGCAGCCAATCAAATAAACCTCCTCAAAAGTGGTCTACTGTGGACCAACCCGGACAAAACTACTCCATTTACTGATTCAGGGCTGTGCTAAAACATTGGCTATTTTTCAGAATGTGCTGAATAGACAGCTAGAGAAGCATTAGGAGCAACTCCCTGGTACGCTGTTGGAATTACAGGGACAGACATTCTAAAAGTTGGTTTCCTTTAACAAGCTATTGATGCCAAGATAGTGTGCATAGTGCCAGAGTTCATGCAGCGTTGACTATTTGTTTACTCCATACTGCAATGCACCAGGCCTCACTGAAACTTTTATATTTTAAAGAGGCTGCTTTCAACATTTACACAGATGCTTAGAGGGTGCTGACTATCCAATGTATATTAAGCTTTATATCCCACTTTCTTACAGCTTCTAGGACAGACTTGGACAATTATTTTGACTCGGGGGCCACATTGGTGGGCAAAAATGTGTCTGGGTGCCGGTGTGTGTGTGTGTTTGTGTGTATAAATAAATATATAAATTATATATACACACATTTATTTGATAACAGTAGTAGGATATGTATGTGTAATAATGACTGGCTGATGATTGTGTAACAATATTCATCGGTGTTATTATTCAATTACTGATGTTTTTTATTTCAGATTAATGACATTAACTTTGTCAGTTTTTCTGTGTCGACTGTATTTAAATGTAAAAAAGTGTCATGTAATCTGCTGTATATGTGCTTGGTCCCCTTTTAAGAACACTTTAAACATGTGGAGGTTGTTGTGCATTGATGTAAAAAAATCATACAATGCCACAAAAAGAGTTAAAAGCTGATCACACACATACAAAAACTCACATGTCTGATAGAATGCTAAAACGTTAAGACAGACTGCCTCAAAGAAACTGAATGGAATTCTACAGTATTTTTACTGAATAAAACACCCAGAATGTACATGAAAATGAAGCATGTTACGATCGGTTAAGAGCTGGAGTAGGACCCCAAAGCAGAGAAGAAACACTCTGCAAAAATAAGAATGTTTAATAACAAAAAGCACACCCAAAGAGTGGAAAAAATAACAAAAAGAGCACTCAAAAAAAGGAGAGAAGAATGAAAGACGCACTCAGAAGGAGTGGGCAAAATATAACACAACCATACCAGGACACTGGAAAGGTAAACGTGAGGAGAGCAACAAAGGAAAATGATGTTCATCGGGAAACGCCAACCAAGTGGAAGAAGTCCTTGGAGGTGAGAACATTTTCTACAATCAACTGACACTGAGACAAGTGCCAGTGGCAAATTGGCCGTGGGTGTGTGTGGGTGGCCTTGTATGAAGGTCAATTTGCATCTTTACTACAAAAGCTTTTTTTTGACACTGAATTTATGTACCCTTTGCATTTATGTTTTGCCATGTTTGTTGCATCATTGTTGTTCTTGCTCAATTATAAACGATGTCGATCAAGGAGGTGGTTTGCAGTGGAGGAGCAACGTTCATAAATTCTCAATATTCAATATTTTATTGTTCATAGTTAGTTTTGTAAATCCCACATTATGTATTTTAATGCACAGTGTGGGGGTCTTTTCAGTAAAAAACTAAAAAGAACATCTCAAAAACAGAATTAACCTTCGTTATATTACTGAATTATATGACAGTCAGAATATACATACAAATATAGAGTGTTGGATTTACAATATTAACTATGAATAATAAAACATTGAATATTGAGAATATATTAACGTTGGTCTTCTAATTCCCAGACTTGACAACTAAGATGCAACAAACACGACAAAAATTAAAGGCAAAAGGATAAAAAAACATCCACTTATTCGATATAATATCACTGTTCTGCAGAACAGTGTTATTATATCGAGGTCTCAGGCTTTTCGCTGCCCCACCCACACTGCCCCGTACTTCGTCTGCATGAAGCAGCGCTTCCTATGGGTACCGTAGAGTTTGGTTAGTCTATTAATAACCAAACTTTGTCTTGTGAACAACGAGCATACGCTCAAGCATTTATTCCGCCCTCCATGAATGCATCCAAACGTCTATATATACAGCCTGTGTCGTCTTCGTTACGTTCACCTGAACATTATTATCCAGCACCATCTGCTGGTCACATTATGTATCACAGTCAGTTTAACTGCATATCATGACACGTAGTAACTCCTATAACACTCATAAGCGCAGATTTTAACAATTGGAATCATTTCTATAGTTTGAAAACGTCTAGCGGGTATTGACGTTTGTTATGTTGTATTATGCCCAGGTAGCCCAGTTCATTTTTTTTTTGTATGCTGTTTTGCAAGCCCCGTGTCACGTGACTTCTTCAAACTTGACACCTCATTGGCTGGTTGTGAGACAGGATCGACTGCTTTATTTTTACACTGAATTTCAAAACACTGAATTTTTATACACTGAATTTTAAAACACTGATTGTTTTGAGTTGAGTTGAGTTTGACTTTGCGTTTTCCCAACCACTCTACATGTGCTTTGTGGACTTGGAGAAGGCATTCGACCGTGTCCTGTGGGGAGTGCTCAGAGAGTATGGGGTAACGGACTGTCTGATTGTGGCGGTTCGCTCCCTGTATAATCAGTGTCAGAGCTTGGTCCGGCAGTAAGTCGGACCCGTTTCCAGTGAGGGTTGGACTCCGCCAAGGCTGCCCTTTGTCACCGATTCTGTTCATAACCTTTATGGACAGAATTTCTAGGCGCAGTCAGGGCGTTGAGGGTATCTGGTTTGATGGCTGCAGGATTAGGTCTCTGCTTTTTGCAGATGATGTGGTCCTGATGGCTTCATCTGGCCAAGATCTTCAGCTCTCACTGGATTGGTTTGCAGCCGAGTGTGAAGCGACTGGGATGGGAATCAACACCTCCAAGTCCGAGTCCATGGTTCTCGCCCGGAAAAGGGTGGAGTGCCATCTCCGGGTTGGGGAAGAGATCTTGCCCCAAGTGGAGGAGTTCAAGTACCTCGGAGTCTTGTTCACGAGTGAGGGAAGAGTGGATTGTGAGATCGACAGGCGGATCGGTGCGGCGTCTTCAGTAACGCGGACGCTGTATCGATCCGTTGTGGTGAAGAAGGAGCTGAGCCCGAAGGCAAAGCTCTCGATTTACCGGTCGATCTACGTTCCCATCCTCACCTATGGTCATGAGCTTTGGGTTATGACCGAAAGGACAAGATCACGGGTACAAGCGGCCGAAATGAGTTTCCTCCGCCGGGTGGCGGGGCTCTACCTTAGAAATAGGGTGAGAAGCTCTGTCATCCGGGGGGAGCTCAAAGTAAAGCCGCTGCTCCTCCATATCGAGAGGAGCCAGATGAGGTGGTTCGGGCATCTGGTCAGGATGCCACCCGAATGCCTCCCTAAGGAAGTGTTTCGGGCACGTCCGACCGGTAGGAGGCCACGGGGAAGACCCAGGACACGTTGGGAAGACTATCTCTCCCGGCTGGCCTGGGAACGCCTCGGGATCCCCCGAGAGGAGCTGGACGAAGTGGCTGAGGAGAGGGAAGTCTGGGCTTCCCTGCTTAGGCTGCTGCCCCCGCGACCCGACCTCGGATAAGCGGAAGAAGATGGATGGATGGATGGATGGATGATTGTTTTTCAATGAAATTGTCAGCATAAGCGAAAAAATTAAGTTCACAAAATTCAAACCCAAAAAATTCAGTTACATACATTCAGTGTCAAAAAAAACACTTTCATAATAAAGACACAAACTTAACCTCCATAGCTCTGCCCAGGAACTACAAAACCAAGTACTGCAAAGAAGGGCAGAAAGGAGGCAGAGCAGCCAAACACAGAACAGTACTCCCCGCCACTTTTGTGTTTGTTCTCAAAGTTTGCATCAATGAAGCAATCGACAACCAAAGAGTGAATCAAAGCCACAAGGGTTGGAATTGGGGCTTAAATCATCAAAATTATTTCCAAGCGCAGCCACTGCTGCTGCTCACTGCTCCCCTCACCTCCCAGGGGGTGAACAAGGGGATGGGTCAAATGCAGAGGGCAAATTTCACCACACCTAGTGTGTGTGTGACAATCATTGGTACTTTAATCATAACCACTCCTGAGACCTGTCAGAGAGTATTCATTAGATGATTTATTTAAAGAGCATGTTTCCACTTTTTTTCTTCACGTACAAATATGAATACAAATATTTGTTTTAAACTTGTAAAATGTTCTTTACAAAGTCGTTCTCGTTTACATATGTACCGGTAGCTGCTTGTGGAGGGGTAGACCTTTTTAATGTATATAAGTGCCCCTGCAGTCTTTACCAAAGTTTTAATGGGTTACATTAAGGTGCACACACACACACACACACACACACACACACACACACACACACACACACACACACACACACTGCCAAATGCAAATATTTCCAACAAGGCTTTACTCTTTGCTGCAGCTCAATTCATCATGCGAACAAATCTATCAGACCAATTAAGAGGAAATTAACAAATCCCCACACATAGCGACCATATAAGACAGAACAATAAATCACTTCATCATGAATAGAAGCCATTTCCAGTGACCGCTCCTACACTACAGAACCTCCTTGGACTTGGAGCCGTATGAAATTATGAAAAGACCCAAGTGAAATCGTGCCCCATTTTGACCAAGCCTGAGGACTGTGCAGTGTGACAGTAATCCCATGGGTTTATCTGTCCAGGGAACGCAATGCTCCATGGTGCCCCACTATCTCTCCTGCCTTTCTGTCTCCCTTTGGACTCCTAATGGCCGAGTAATCCCACAGGAGCCCTGTGGGAACCACGGGTCACTGAAGTTGCCTATTCCCCTGGGCAGTTTCAACATAGGCACACTGGGCGCCTTTTGGGGCCTGCCCAGCTGATCTTTTGAATGCAGAGAAGATGAGGAAATGTGTTTATTCACCTATTTACTGGGCTTCAGTTTTCGCAGCTTATCGTAAATACACTGAGAAGATGATGGTCGTCAGGGTCAGGCCAATGATCCCATCCCCGAGTGACATCTCGTGCTGAGGGACTGAGGCTGGGAATAACATGGAAGGGGCTGCGTTTACACAGTTGTGAAGAGGCAATGACTGTATTGCAGCAGTTAATGGGGGCCTGACAGGGCTCAGTTAAAGTGAGTGTTGTCAACACAGAGCACAGCACAATGCACAGTAGAATGGGACGTCTTACGCTCAGGGAATAAAAGCCCAGCTCATTTGTTGCATATCACATTGTGTTGCATGGTTTCAGACACTTTAACATATTTCAAATACAGAGGTGGTAATGGTCATTGTATATTCTTCCCACACCTTCAAGCTCACTTTAAGCTCCCCCACGCCATGAAGCCATTTTACCCTCCTTTTGGAATTCCTTGCGTCTCGTTTTTAAAGCTGAAGATGAAATCTAAAAATCAAATGCCATGGGAGAAAGACATCAGGACAGAAGGGTGTTTAAATCCTTTTCAGAGTTCCCTAAAACTTCTGAGGATGAAATAAACAGGAAAATAAAATGGAGCTGGAAATGGGAGCAATCCCATTCAGGAACTGTACCATAAAAAAATTCTTATTGCTTCCACCTGGTTTGGCTTCTTCTCCTTCAGCAATTTCATCAATATTGTAAACAATGATCCAGGTTTTGTGGAATTGCTTTAAAATAACATTGGACCTATTCTTAAGCTTTTCTTTTGATTTTAAAGGGGAACATTATCACAATTTCAGAATGGTTAAAACCATTAAAAATCAGTTCCCAGGGGCTTATTATATTTTTCAAAGTTTTTTTCAAAATTTTACCCATCACGCAATATCCCTAAAAAAAGCTTCAAAGTGCCTGATTTTAACCATCGTTGTATACACCCGTCCATTTTCCTGTGACGTCACATAGTGAAGCCAACACAAACAAACATGGCGGATAGAACAGCAAGCTATAGCGACATTTGCTCGGATTCAGACTCGGATTTCAGCGGCTTAAGCGATTCAACAGATTACGCATGTATTGAAACGGATGGTTGTAGTGTGGAGGCAGGTAGCGAAAACGAAATTGAAGAAGAAACTGAAGCTATTGAGCCATAACGGTTTGAACCGTATGCAAGCGAAACCGACGAAAACGACACGACAGCCAGCGACACGGGAGAAAGCGAGGACGAATTTGGCGATCGCCTTCTAACCAAGGATTGGTATGTGTTTGTTTGGCATTAAAGGAAACTAACAACTATGAACTAGATTTACAGCATATGAAATACATTTGGCAACAACATGCACTTTGAGAGTGCAGACAGCCCAGTTTTCATCAATTAATATATTCTGTAGACATACCCTCATCCGCTCTCTTTTCCTGAAAGCTGATCTGTCCAGTCCAGTTGGAAATGCATCTGCTTTAAATGTCGCAGGATATCCACACATTCTTGCCATCTCTGTCGTAGCATAGCTTTCGTCGGTAAAGTGTGCGGAACAAACGTCCAATTTCTTGCCACTTTCGCATCTTTGGGCCACTGGTGCAACTTGAATCCGTCCCTGTTCGTGTTGTTACACCCTCCGACAACACACCGACGAGGCATGATGTCTCCAAGGTACGGAAAACAGTAGAAAAAACGGAAAATAACAGAGCTGATTTGACTCGGTGTTTGTAATGTGTTTGAGAAAATGGCGGATTGCTTCCTGATGTGACGTCACAACGTGACGTCATCGCTCCGAGAGCGAATAATGGAAAGGCGTTTAATTCGCCAAAATTCACCCATTTAGAGTTCGGAAATCGGTTAAAAAAATATATGGTCTTTTTTCTGCAACATCAAGGTATATATTGACGCTTACATAGGTCTGGTGATAATGTTCCCCTTTAAGCATACGCTGCATACTAATTTCAAAAACGCATCACAACGTTTGCTTTTTTTTTTCTTTATCACTGATTATTACTAACTGCAGACTTCATTGGATTATATCCTCAGCCATCTACTTTTCAGGTGAGATGCATGATTTATGATCTCGAATAAACTTACAGGAAGCAAGGAAACGAGGAAGCCGCAGACCACTCGATGATCTAAACATAGGCGCACAAGCTTGTGATCACGATGCCGCTATAAATAGTGTGTCTTAGTTAGCGCTTATAATAACAATATCACTAATACTTAGTTACGTTAATATATATATAATATAATGTTGGTGCGTTTTGAATGGTCATTTATTGAACTTTATGGGCGGAATAGAGGAGCTCCCATTGGCTCTGATGTAAGCAGACTTTTATTTATTAATTAATATTTAAAATGCATTAAAAACAATATCCATCCGTTGTCATGTCTTTCATGATGATAGTGAACGATAGGCAAAATTCCAAAAGAAGTGCAGTTCCACTTTAAGTTATCCAGTAGCTAAAACAGGAGCAGGAGCCCATTTATGTTGACTTACGTTACACGTGACTGTGATTGGATACTCAGTTGTCACTCCCAAGTGAGTATCCAATCACAAGTTGTGATTTAAAGCAGCAAGTGGCACCAGAGCCATACCCGGCTAGCAGAGAAATCACCAATCACCCACGTTGATTAGGTGGCAGATATATCTTTGCAAGACCATTTTCAAGAAGGACATTTAAAGAGAAAGTAAATCGTGTGAGACAAAGTCGGCCGACCCCGGAAGCTTGTTAAACTGTCTCGGCGGTGAAATGGTTTGCCCGCCACTGCCACTCGAATCAACCAATTACGAGCAGTACCACTGACTTAAACGGCGTCGGATGGGTGCTACAAATTGGGGATTCAAATATTTTATTTCATATTTTTTCGCGTTTAATTTGTTTTATACAACTATTTTAATATTGACAGTACCACATAAGATATGTTTTAATTGCTGATGCGGATAAATAGATTTTTAAATGCGCCGGAAAATAGCCCGTTTTGTACACTCTTGAGGTGATTCAATGACAAGTAGTGCGCACGTCTGTTTGTGTATTGTATTTCTCTAGCCGTGGTCATGTGGTGACATAAATTTTGAGAGCTAGTTATTGAAGTTGGACTAAGGAGGACATCACTGAAGGCCTAGGTGGGAAACACATTTCCCACCACTGGTTTTAATATACACAAACCTTTAGTAGATCAGTCCCTAAGTCTTTTTTTGTTGTCTATGTGAATGTAGTCTTCAGCTGTATATGCGTACCTGTCGCCTTTCCTTGAAATATTACTCCTGAACTAAGATATTGGCCTAACCTTAATTGAACTTAATTTGCGAAGGAGCTGGTGATTGGCAAATGTGCAACCACCACTAATGAGTCTTATATGCACTGACCACAGAAAGTGACTTAGAAACCTCAAAACCTGACAACAGAAGTTGGTCACAACATAAGCTGCTTATTTGAGCATTGTTATGAAGTCAATGCTTCTATTAGACAATGGCTAACGTCAAGCACTCTCTCTCTAACACTACCATGACGGCATTGCCAGCAAGTGATAAAATGTCATCCCTTTCAGACTGTTTTCTAAAGAATTCACCCAACGGTATAGAGTATTACAGATTACCTAATGCTTTTCATACATTTAGTGGATGAAAACCAGTTTAAAATGTAATAATTTTGAGCATTAAAACATGACTGTGCTGTGACAATGTCAGCAGAACAGGATTGTCATTATAATGTCCAATAATAAGAGAGCTTGCAGCTGTTATGCCCATCTGGCTGTGCTTTTGGAAAATATATATATTGTTGGCTTCACCTTAAAGTGTAACTTAATTTGCATGAAAGTCTATGATTAGACTCTAGGTCCCTAACCCCGTAGAAAATTAATCAATGCACGCTGATGCACCGACAAAAATGAATGAATTTAGCGCCAATGGCAAAAAAAGAAGATAACTGGAGTTTATAAGCAGAAGAACAGATAAAATGAGCCCAACTATTTTTTTTTTATGCTGGAGCTGCTGGATGGTGCAACAGAGTGTCAAACATAAGACCATCCTGACAGCCTCTCAAAGTCATACATTAATGACTAAGAAAACATTCTATTTAATGTGAGGGTAACTTTTTGGAGCCGGTCTTGTTATGAACAAAAAAAATTTAACACCAGGTCAGCTAAGGCAGGTAAATTATATTTAATATCTTTAAAAATGTTTATGCTGTGTTATCAAATTTTAAACAGTGGGCGTTGTCCTACAGTATGTACGGTCATCATTGGGGCTGAGCTGTAAGTTACCAAGACAAGTGTGCAGTTACGCTTTTGGACTTGCTCATTTAAAAAATCCCCCAAAAAACTTCAAAAATATGTCAACACACATCAAAACTGTAAAATATTGTGTGTCTTCTTTATAAATTACCCATAAGGATTGTTTTGCTATAATAATAACCTGATCATACAAATTGTGTTTATTCTATTAAAATTGCTTGCTCTAATGAACAAACAGAAGTAATTAATTTCTGTCGTGTTTCCCTATTTCAGGAAGAATACTGACAGGGTTGACCCAGCACGACTGGACAAACAAAAAGCTGACTGATAAAGACAAAGGTCTACATGGCATGTGTAGCTTGCATTCTTTCATGGAAATGAAACATGAACGCTTGCTCGGAAAAATGGCTCCACATCTTGCCATATTAATTTTGGGCTCCTTGTGGAGAGACCACATCACCAACAACATAGTTCTTGAGAAAGCAGATGTCTTCTTCTCCTCACATAGACAACGGTCACATCCATTTCAAATAAAAAAAATAAAAATACAATTTGTTTGCTCTTGTGTCATCCTTTTGTGTTCCCGATGTTTCCCTCTTGTTTTCATGTGTGTTTTTTTGCCTTTTGGTTCGGGACCCTTTGGGACTGTGCGACAAGGGGTGGCACTTTCATGACTTCTGCGGTGCTTTTTGTGAACTTCTGGATCTGCCTCCCGGGAGCCTTTTGGCCATGGAGACCAGCTGCTGGGTCTCTGCCAAGCCAGAGTCCGTTTGGAGAGACTGGAGGAGATGTGGATGAAGAGACAGGGCTGCGGAGCAGGTGCTGAGCGCCGGGACGGACAAGTTCACAGTGTCTACACTTCGGTCTCCTTGGACATATCCTCGCTCATCCATGCAGACTGCACACTGGCCGAGAGTTGGTGGGCAACATCTTGGTTGCTTTGTTGGGTCTGCTCCTGTCTTTGGCCATGCTCCTCCCATCCTAGCAGACGATGGCATGGAACACAGCAGAGACCACCGCAGTATATGTTTTTTTTTTTGTTGTTTTACTTTTGTGGCTGTGTGTAGAAGTGGCTGGTTGCATCTTCTAATGTCTTTAATGTCCTTTGTGTTCTTTGATGTTTCCCTCTTACACACATGTTTATGTGTGCTGTGGCTATGAGTTTTTTTTCTCTGGCCTCAGTCTGGACCCCCTCTCCAGGGGCCAAGGCTTAGACTGAATTTTTTTTTTTCCACCCCCCCAACGTTTAGCTGTTTCTCACCTTTTTTGTAAGGGGCGCCGGAAGTTGGCAGACCCGTCAGCGATCCTGTTCTGTCCCCCTGTTATGTTTGTCTGCTCTTGAATGGGATTGTGCTGAAAATCTTAATTTCCCCTCAGGGATTATTAAAGTATTTCTGATTCTGATTCTGATTCTGATGCTGAAGGATCACTTGTTTGGTGAACTGATGTCTGGGAAGAGGCCAATCGGTAGAACACAGCCGCGCTTTAAAGTTACCAGAAAACAGGATCTAAAGGCGCCTAATATTGACATCAATACCCGGCAGGCAGTGACCGTAGACAGATCTGCATGGAATCTTAAAGTGCGGACAGGTCTGCCGCACTTTGAGCGTTTACTGACGTGGCAGGGAAAGGAGATGCGACAAAGTAGAAAGACAGAACTATGAGCAGACTGACAAGCATGGTGCAGTTGGTACTGCCATTCCTGTGTAGGATTTTACAGCCACAATAGATGCTCTACCTAAGTGAACATTCAGGGTATAACTTCATTGATCCCTTGGGACCGACAGATGCCTACCAGTATTCTATTCGATATGATCTAGTAATCTATAAAAAAGATTGAACAGGGAATAATGGACTTCACTAGTATGCAGGAATCAGCCATGTCGTCTAAACGGGCTACCAAAACATAAAAGCCACCTAAAGTCCGGACACATGCCTATGCCTATTTTTCAGAAATGTAATTTTTCAACAACATTTTATTTAATTGTTATATTAACAAATTATGTCTTAAATATAACTTCCAAAAGTATAATGCAAAGGTTGATTAATTTGATCTTAATGCCACACCGCCACATTTCCTTAGTACCCTGACTGTAAAGACACTCTGCATTACACAACAAGAATCATCAGGCGAGAGTTATGTACGTTTCTACACTTGCGAACGTGAAGAGGTTTAGTTTGCAGCCTCAGGCTCAAACACGCAAATATTGCTAGCGCTGGCCGTTGTACACGGACAGGAACTCCATCGGTCGCTATTGGATAGTCTTCAAAAGGCGCTTTTCTTTTGATAGATGATGTGTCAAGAAATATTTGAAGAATATCAGCTGATAAATGTAGAGCCTGGACAAGAAATATTTATGAATGCTGTTAAGCAACACAGATAAATGGATATATGTTTCTTTTAGAGTAAAAACAAAAAACAGGTAATGCTGATTTTAACTGCCTTAATCAACATTACCGTAAGTCAAATTAGTATTCAGGTGGTCTGGTCTTAACATTTTTTACGGCCTTCCAAAGCAATGCACAAAATATATGCAAGGTGAACTAGGAATTATTTATCCCACATTCCATCACCAAGGCAAATAGACTTAATCTTCCTGATTACCATATGGAGCTGCAAATGCAACATTACTAATGGCAATCACTCCAACACATGCAAAGAGAGGGCGCTCAATCAAAGTTGAGAGAAATAAATAATTGGAGCTGCCTTTAAATGAAGGCGCTGTACAGACAATCTTGGGTGTTTGATGAATCTCGATGGACCAGTCAGTGTTCTTTCTCTTAGAAAGGTCTGAAGCAGAATCTCTCTTGATGTTTAGTTGAGCGCTGTCAGCAGAAGCAGAGGCTATGATCATCTAACATAATGAATCATGCAATTCTTGACAGTCAGTTTGATTAGGGAAATGCGTAAATGTCCATGCATATTACACCTTCCATAATCACCTAAGTAATAGTATTGATTAACACCCTGCAGACCTTTTCACATAATGCCAAAACTGATGTTGATATTGAATGTTAATTTCAAGCAACGTTTCTTAATCAAAATGGAGCCAAGAGCTCAGGGCGGCACAAATAGATTTCTTTGCTCCAGTTGTAAAGATCGATATTTTTCCTGCATTGTCTTGAGATCTGTGAATGCAAAAGCCAACACTCCAAACATAATCACATCAAAATGACTGTTGCATGAAAAATTATATGCTTGCCACTTTTCTTCACACGACTCCTATACAATAACTGGCATCCCATCACTGTGCGGTTATAAATCACAGCAGCACTCCCAAGCAAAGACAAGAATGAAAGGCATGCTTTTCTTTTAAGTGGGGGCTTACATTTGAACCGCAGGCACTCCAGTCCATAAATCGCAGCATCAATTATTAACCCAAATCTGTTTTAATGTGCCAAAAGAACCCCCAACGGGCCAGCTAATGCAACTAGCAGGAAACGAGAAGAACAGATAACATGAGCAAGACCCTTTTTACGTTGGAGCTGGTGGAGAGTGCAGGAAAGCATCAAAGATAACACCATGCTGACAGCCACTCATGGTCATCATGAGCCATATTAGTGCCTGAATAATACAGGATTCCATTAATTTAAGAGTGGAAATACATATCTTGATTGAGTCTTTACAATATAATTAGGAGCTTGAGAGACATAGCAGGAGCAGCAAAGCACCAGGATCCCATGTTCATTTTCTCGATGCTTTGCAAAAAAATGTATTCAAGTTCAAAAGGTGATACAGGTGCTTTGAAAGTGCAACCTGCAAAGCATTACAAAACAACAAAGCAAACTCAGCATATCTGCAAGGATATGAGTACACTGTGATCATAGACCGAGACCAAGCAAATAGAAAGTCATTCCCTTCAGTGTCAGTCATCTCAGCAGATGTTTTATCAACTTGTTCTGTAAATATTGTCATGTCTGTATTATCATGTTTTGTTTTAAGTCATGTTTTGTTTAGTTTCTGTCTTTTCACTCCCTTGTCTGGTCACCATAGCAACCATTAGTTTTCACCTGTCACGTCACGCACCTGTTTCACGTTTTGAGTCACGCACCTGCTTTCACTAATCATGTCCATAGTATTTAAGTTCAGTGTTTTTCAGTTTGTCTTTCTGACGACCTCACAACACATTTATGCTCTGTTCATGCCTCTAACTCCTTTTCATGTCCATCGTTCACGCTGCTCCTTTTTTGTCCATGCCAAGTAAGTTTTCTTTATTCAAGCCATAGTTTGCAAGTTTTGTTTAATTGTTCATAGTTTATTCTCCGCCACTGTGCGCGCTTTCATTTATCCCTTTTTTTGGATATATTAAATTGATATATTAAAACCCGCCATGTACCTTAATTCCTGTCTCGCCCGTGCCAACTTTCCGTTGCATCCTGGAAAAGCAAACACCCCGGACCAAGTCATGACAGTAGGTCGTCAGCAGACCCGCTTTTCCGCACCTGAGTTGGACATTTTCGACGAGGCTTCTTGGGCGGTCCTGTGCGCGATGGAGGAGGAAACGCGGCGCTACTCCTCCATGGAGTATAGAGACTTCATTTGGTCCCAGGACGACACAGCGTCACCTCAGCCACGGAAGCGCCGCCAAAGACGAAGGACGTCAGGAAGAACTTCCGCGAGCCTGCAGGACACGCCGCTCCCACATGCCCCTCCCCCTCCGGGCGGAAGCAAGCAGCAGCCAGCCCGGCTTCGCCCTGATGACGTCAAAAACCAGGATTTTTTTTTTCTGAATTCTTTTTCTTTTGATTCCCCGCTCCCCAGGACTCAAGCCACACCCAAGACACACAACAATTTTTTTTCACCCACTCAATCCCAGATACAAGAAAGACAATTTGGACAATTTAATGGGGAAGTTTCTGCCCTCCTCCGCCCACCCCTACAGAGAGTTCCAGACCGCAGGGAGCGCGTCTGGTATCCGCCCCTTGAGGGGGGGGCTGGGGTCGGGAGCTGTGTTGGTGGGGTGGCTCGGCATCACCATGCCAAGCCACAGCCTCCCTCACGGCCGCCACCACCAGTCTACCGACCCGTCAAGCCACAGCCTCCCTCACGGCCGCCCTCACCAGTCTTCCGACCTGCCAAGCCGCAACCCCCAGCTAGGCCACCTCCACCTGCTCCAAGGCTAGCTCCTCAGCTAGCACCGGTCGCTGCACCTGTTGCCGCACCAAGGCTAGCACCAGCTCCACCACGCCAAGTTCCACGGCAGACTCCAGTACCCGCACCACGCCTAGCCGCATCACGCCAAGCTCTGGTACCAGCTCCACGACGCCAAGCTCCGGTACCAGCTCCACGACGCCAAGCTCCGGTACCAGCTCCACGACGCCAAGCTCCGGTACCAGCTCCACGACGCCAAGCTCCGGTACCAGCTCAACGACGCCAAGCTCCGGTACCAGCTCCACGACGCCAAGCTCCGGTACCAGCTCCACGACGCCAAGCTCCGGTACCAGCTCCACGACGCCAAGCTCCGGTACCAGCTCCACGACGCCAAGCTCCGGTACCAGCTCAACGACGCCAAGACCCGCCATGCCAAGACCAAGACCCGCCATGCCAAGACCAAGACCCGCCATGCCAAGACCAAGACCCTCCACACCAAGTCCAAGACCAAGACCCTCCACGCCAAGACCAAGACCCTCCACGCCAAGACCAAGACCCTCCACACCAAGACCAAGACCCTCCACGCCAAGTCCAAGACCAAGACCCGCCATGCCAAGACCAAGACCCGCCATGCCAAGACCAAGACCAAGACCCGCCATGCCAAGACCAAGACCCGCCATGCCAAGACCAAGACCCGCCATGCCAAGACCAAGACCCGCCATGCCAAGACCAAGACCCGCCATGCCAAGACCAAGACCCTCCACACCAAGTCCAAGACCAAGACCCTCCACGCCAAGACCAAGACCCTCCACGCCAAGACCAAGACCCTCCACACCAAGACCAAGACCCTCCACGCCAAGTCCAAGACCAAGACCCGCCATGCCAAGACCAAGACCCGCCATGCCAAGACCAAGACCAAGACCCGCCATGCCAAGACCAAGACCCGCCATGCCAAGACCAAGACCCGCCATGCCAAGACCAAGACCCGCCATGCCAAGACCAAGACCCGCCATGCCAAGACCAAGACCTATACCAAGACCCACGCCGAGCTTCGCCGCCTGACGCGCCACGCCGAGCTTCGCCGCCTGACTCACCACGCCAAGCCACGCCTGCCACGATGACGACGCGCCTGCCTCCTCGTCGGCCACGGACATGGCCGCTACCTGGTCGCCCGCCACGCCAAGTGCGCCCACCTCCTAATCGGCCACGAATGTGGCCATTCCCTGGGCGCCCGCCTCGCCTGCTGCAGCGGCGTTCCACTCGCCGCCACCTAACTCTGCCCCGGTGGATACGGGGACACGTGGTCTGGCGACCCACCGCCATGTCCCCCTCCCGCCCTCCCATGACTTTTGTTAAGTTTTTTTTCTTGGACATCTGGTATCTGTCCTTAAGGGAGGGGCTCTGTCATGTCTGTATTATCATGTTTTGTTTAGTTTCTGTCTTTTCACTCCCTTGTCTGGTCACCATAGCAACCATTAGTTTTCACCTGTCACGTCACGCACCTGTTTCACGTTTTGAGTCACGCACCTGCTTTCACTAATCATGTCCATAGTATTTAAGTTCAGTGTTTTTCAGTTTGTCTTTCTGACGACCTCACAACACATTTATGCTCTGTTCATGCCTCTAACTCCTTTTCATGTCCATCGTTCACGCTGCTCCTTTTTTGTCCATGCCAAGTAAGTTTTCTTTATTCAAGCCATAGTTTGCAAGTTTTGTTTAATTGTTCATAGTTTATTCTCCGCCACTGTGCGCACTTTCATTTATCCCTTTTTTTTAATATATTAAATTGATATATTAAAACCCGCCATGTACCTTAATTCCCGTCTCGCCCGTGCCAACTTTCCGTTGCATCCTGGAAAAGCAAACACCCCGGACCAAGTCATGACAAATATGTACTTTCTCGGAGCTGGAGGAGTAGGAATACTACATCCTTGTTTGTCTGTTGGAGAGGGAAATCCACGTACTGTAAATGCCGTCTTCTACAAATCCTGACATACACAAAGATGCAGATACAAATGTAAATCATTTGACAAAAAAAACATGCAAACACACCAATGAAATTATTTGTGTGCCTGGGCTTCAGAAAAAAAACAAAAAACTTAAATTATTGTCTTGCATTGCCTCTGTTCACTGCACATTATGTAAACCTACTAATTGCTTTACATTGTCATACACCAAAGCCGTGCGCACAACAAAATACATCACTGAAGCATGTAAATTTACTTTAGTCCTGTCAATTTTCTTAGTAGCCTCTGACTTCATTACCATGATCAGTGATCCTGAATGAGCACAGATTCGTCGGTCTTCTCACAATGTAGACGAGTAGAACATTGAAACTGTCTCATTAGTAACTTAACTTGATGGCAGGTTGGGAGGAGGCCCATGCAAAGCCATTAAACAATGGCAATGATAAATATTACATGACTTACATGTCATTGAACATAATAAAGGTTATCTCAAGGCATCCAAACAAGACTGCAACATTGTTGTCAAAACACAGACAACAGATGCCCTCCAAAACCATTAACATTCCTGGTAAGTGACCAGGTAGTGAATAACAAAGAAGAAAACATGTGTTGACATAGCTAATGGCTGTTAGCAGCGTTGGTAATAACAGCATTAAACTATAACAGGGTTACTAATGGGGTTATTTTTGTGTGTAACGAGTAATCTAATTAAATACTGTTCCCATCATTTGCTAAGAATGTGAAGTGGCTCGTTACTACAGTTTGGTGGAATGAAGCGCAAGGTGTCAGATTTCAGCAACACATTAGATGCCTGGAGAGAGAAGGGGTGCGGATGATAACGCTGTTGTAAATGCGCTGATGATGATAGGCTGGCTAGGCGGGGAATGTACTGCTCACGCTCTTTCACTGCACACGCTCGCCTCTGACTGACACACAACAAGACCGCGACGAGCCGCATCCAGGGAAATTCAAAGGTAGCGTTATCAAGCTACAAGTACCCGCACAACTTTTTGCTCATTGAAATTAAAGGCACAAATGTTTATGTAACATGCACGCTATGTCCTGGAAAAAAGTGTGTAACCATGTTTGCCTCGAGGAACTCGAATCGCACTTCACATCAACACATGAAAATATGACATTTGTTGCTGCTGCAAACCCAACCCCAAACGCAGCTAATGTTTTAATCAGATTCATCACATTTTGGAATTTGGATTAATCATGATTAATGCAGGTGATTACTCGCTTGCATAATTAAAATTAGCTTAAGAAAATACCCCAATATTTGTACACAAATGCAGTTTTATTGTGTAAATGTCATCCATGAACGTTTTAAAACGTGTTACTTGAATGCATGTCATTTATATGCACCAAACTTGCTAACAGATTTATCTGAAGTTGTTGCAGGCTGTATTTTGGTATACAGATGCAGGGAATTGCATTACTTAAAGGCCTTTGTGCTTTTTTACACAAATGTACATTTTTGGTACCTTATTGGGTTTTGTACTTTTAATATTTAATGTTGTTACTTTACGGAATATTTATATATGTTTTTATAACATTTTATTTCTATGCATATCTTATGGCCCACATCAATCTATTGGGTTCAGATGAATGCAAATGTTCTAAAATAAGTTATATAGTGTTTAAATTCTTTAAAGGTGCCATATGTAATAATTGCATGTCAAGTCATCATTAAATGGCCCTGATATGTCAAAAGGCATTGATAAATCATATTATTTTCTAAAACCTTCATAACTGATAATGGCAGTTCAGCCGGGATATGCTCATTTCAAAATTAGATTTACAGCCCTGAAATATTGTTATTGTTTTCATTTCGACGCCCCCACTCCACCATTTCACCAATTAGAAAGTCTGTCAGTGTGTCACATCCAGGTTGGCAGTTACGCACCGCCATCTTCGTCTAGCTGCTGCCACTGGTAAAGTTACTAAACATGTCAGACCTTAGTAAATCTAAAAGGCGTCGTTATGATTCTAAACTTATTCATAACAATGCCAGGATGGGGATGCTTTTGAAAGATGGAGACGATCGAAGGTGGAGAAGATTTTTTCATCTGACGCCAAACTTGCTAATTTCCTCCTTGATAAGTAAGTCAGGCATTTACGTTTTCTTATTACTTGTAATAAATGGAAATGGACATTTCGTATGTGATTATACTGTCCAATACAGTCTATGACCTTGTCTAACAAAGCTAATATGTTTGTGCAACGAATGCTTAGTGTAATGGTGCTCAGCTCCTAGTGTAATGCTTAGCATGCTAGCCTGGTCAATGACACATCGACATACAGGCTAATGGTGAAATATATGCCTGTTATCCTGTATGTTGATGTGTAATCGAACTGACAGGGCAACATATCTTTTCGACAAATAAAACCTATGTGGATATGGGTAGTGTCAGTGCCTATTTCGTTCTCAATATGCAGATATGCTGAGGAAATGGGTTTAGCACGGCTAATTGTGGTTTCTGGTACTGTATATACGTCAGGCAAACATGAGGTGGTATTTGCTAGGCACAATATAATGCATTACATGTAATGATTTTCTACTTTGTGTATTGACATGATAGTAGGCTATATGATTTATGCGTAACATGGTTTTTGCGTAATGTGGGGTTGGCTCATAGAATCGCACTCTGGACTGAAAGATGGTTTTGTGCGTACATGGGAGAGAATGCAGTGTGTCAGGTTGGATGCAACATGGAGCTATGCTGATTGAAATGTGGCGGTAATTTTACTGTTGGCCTTGACTTGCCATCAAAGTAGGCCTATGCGATATATAATATATTATTATATATAATTATTTCAATGGTGGTCCGTGCGGTCAAACTAGACAATTTAGCAGGGTAATGCCAACAATCTGTCCCGACTCCTGACAAAAATATTGCTGCGTAACTTTACAAATAAATTTGGCTAATCGACATCAGTACAATGTGGCATAATTACTTAGTAAACCATCTTGCAAGAAGCATAAACAAGAGAAACCTACAGCGTAGGACTCGATTGCCATTCGAAGTTCCTTGGAGTAGGATTCGAATTTGGCTGTGTATCTGGTAACATCAGTCATGGAGAGTGGGAGGGGACTACAAAATTTTGACCTGATTGCAGTACCATTTCTGGCCACATTACTACAACTGGCTCCTTTAATTAGTTAATATAGACAAATTTGATGTTAAAGATGTTATCAAACGTAATAGCATATAAAATAAAAAAAATTCAAAATATCATTACAGTTACTGAGTAACTAATTACTCTTACAATGAGGTAACTGAGTTAGTACAGTTGCTTACTGTTGTTGGTACAGTTGCTTACTGTTGGCCCGTGACAGCATCAGATTGATTGATTGATTGAGACTTTTATTAGTAGATTGCACAGTGAAGTACATATTCCGTACAATTGACCACAAAATGGTAACACCAGAATAAGTTTTTCAACTTGTTTAAGTCGGGGTCCACTTAAATTGATTCATGATACAGATATATACTATCAGATATATACTATCACCATAATACAGTCATCACACAAGATAATCATCAGAGTATATACATTGAATTATTTACATTATTTACAATCTGGGGTGTGGGATGTGGAGGAGGGGGAGGGGGGGTAGGTTTGGTTGTTATCATCACTTCAGTCATCAACAATTGTATCATCAGAGAAATGGACCTTGAAACAGTGTAGGTATGACTTGGTAGGATATGTACAGCAAGTAGTGAACATAGAGAGAGAAATAGAGAGATCAGAAAGCATAAGAAAAAGTACCGTATTTTCCGCACTATAAGGCGCACCTAAAAACCACAAATTTTCTCAAAAGCTGACAGTGCGCCTTATAACCCGGTGCGCTTTATATATGGATAAATATTAAGATTCATTTTCATAAAGTTTCGGTCTCGCAACTTCGGTAAACAGCCGCCATCTTTTTTCCCCGTAGAAGAAGCGCGCGGTGCATGCTGGGATATGTGACGTTTCATTTCCATTTGTGTGTTTATGTAAAGACCCCAAAATGGCTCCTATTAAGTGTGTTGTCTGTCTAATTATAAATAATGCAGACGAGGCGTGTTAACTGAGTTCTCAACGTTTACTCACAGCGTGCTCATAACCACATTCTAACTCCCAGCATACAACAACGCTTCTCAGGGCTACCGCGCATGCTCGTCACTATCGTTGCATGCTGGGTAGTGTAGTTGTTATATTTGCTAGCTCATAACATCACATTAAGAGACACGCTTACGCGCTTAATTCAATACTCGCCGTCATTCCGGGTGGATTGACAAAAGACCTCCAGCCGCTAGATATTGGTGTCAACAGGGCATTCGAAGCTAGACTGCTAACTGCGTGGGAACAGTGGATGACAGAAGGCGAACACACGTGACGTTCACCAAGACAGGGAGGCAGGGAGACAGCGCCAGACGACATTTTGGATCCCACATTCGCCCAGCTTTTCAATTCGGACAACGAAGGAGAATAATTCGAGGGATTTATGAATGAAGAATAACTTCAGAAAGTGAGCGTTATGTTTATTTTGTGTGTTGTGACATTAACGTTCGAGCAACATTATGTTGCTATTGCTCTGCACTATTTTGAATTTTACTATGTTTGTGATTGCACATTTGCGTACATTTTGGGAGTGAACAGAGTTGTTAGAACGCTGGTTTTTAATATATTATTAAAGTTTGACTGACCTATCTGACTGTTTGTTTTGACATTCCTTTAGCGCAGTTAGATGCGGCTTACAACACCGGGCGGCTTATAGGTGGACAAAGTTTTGAAATATGCCGTTCATTGAAGGCGCGGCTTTTAACCCAGGGCGCCTTATGGTGCGGAAAATATGGTATCTACATTTGATTATTTACATTTGATTATTAACAATCCGGAGAGGGTGTTAGTTTAGGGTTGAAGTTGCCTGGAGGTGTTCTTTTAGTGCGGTTTTGAAGGAGGATAGAGATGCCCTTTCTTTTACACCTGTTGGGAGTGCATTCCATATTGATGTGGCATAGAAAGAGAATGAGTTAAGACCTTTGTTAGATCGGAATCTGGGTTTAACGTGGTTAGTGGAGCTCCCCCTGGTGTTGTGGTTATGGCGGTCATTTTAAGGAAGTAGTTTGACATGTACTTCGGTATCAGGGAGGTGTAGCGGATTTTATAGACTAAGCTCAGTGCAAGTTGTTTTACTCTGTCCTCCACCCTGAGCCAGCCCACTTTGGAGAAATGGGTAGGAGTGAGGTGTGATCTGAGGTGGAGGTCTAAAAGTAATCTGAAAAGCTTGTTCTGGGATGTTTGGAGTCTAGATTTGAGGGTTTTGGAGGTGCTAGGGTACCAGGAGGTGCATGCGTAGTCGAAAAAGGGTTGAACGAGAGTTCCCGCTAGAATCCTCATGGTGCTTTCATTGACCAGAGAGGAAATTCTATAGAGAAATCTCGTTCGTTGGTTGACCTTTTTGATTACCTTGGTTGCCATTTTATCACAGGATAGATTAGCCTCTAGAATGGAACCTAGGTAGGTGACCTCATCTTTCCTGGTGATAACAATGTCCCCCACTTTTATAGTGAAGTCATTGACTTTTTTAAGGTTTATGTGGGACCCAAACAGGATGGATTCCGTTTTACCCAAGTGTATGGATAGCTTGTTGTCAGCGAGCCAGGTGCAAGTTCTACAGAGTTCAGCGCTGAGGATTTTCTCCACCTGTGACTTGTCCTTGTCTGATACCAGCAGGGCTGAGTCATCCGCAAACAAGAACAATTCAAAGTCGCATGCTGATGACATGTCGTTTATGTATATTAGGAACAGTAAAGGCCCTAATATGCTGCCTTGGGAGACTCCACAGCTTACTGAGGGGGGGGGGGACGACATGATGCCGTTCACCTCTACCACCTGTTCCCTCCCCTCCAAGTAAGATTGCATCCAGCTCGATGAGGTTTTTGTCAAATCCGATTGCTCTGAGTTTATCCAACAGTATAATGTGGTTAACGGTGTCAAAGGCCTTCTGAAGGTCCAGCATGACCATGCCGCAGTATTTGCCCGCATCCACCTCATGTTTGATGTGGTCGGTCAGATAGAGAAGACATGTGTCAGTGGAGTGGTTAGTTCTGAAGCCGGATTGGAATTTGTACATGAGTTTATTAGTGGCAAAGTAACTATGGACCTGTTCGTAAACTATTTTCTCCATTACTTTCGAAATGGAACTGACAACAGAAACAGGTCGGTAGTTGCCAAGTTCCAATTTGCTTCCTTTTTTAAAGAGGGGAGTTACTCTTGCTATCTTAAAATCTTTTGGTAATTGGCCTTGTGTAATTGAGAGGTTTATTATCTGCGTGATGATTGGGGCAATGGTGGAGGCAGAGTCCCTGAGGAATCTGGAGGGGATATTGTCAAGGCCAGTGGCCTTGTTTGGGTGGAGCGCGCTCAATTTTCTAAGCACCTCATCAGCTGAGACCATTTCTAATTTGAAATCGTTGTTGGATACTCCTAGCTTTCTGTAGAAGGATTTAATGTGTTCTACACCAAAGCGACCAGAGTGGTGGGACAGCTTGTTGACTAGAATTGCGGCTATGCTGGTGAAAAAGGTGTTAAGTCTGCTTACTACCTCCATTGTGTCTGTAATGAGGGAGTCACCCTCCTTGATGTTGATGTTGGTGAGTCTGGTTTTTAGTTTCTGGCTGCAACCGGGAAGCTGGTTGTTGAGGATTTTTCAGAGCTCACGTGGCTTATTTGTGTTTTCCTCTATTTTGTCGTAAATGTAATTTTTTTTAAGGATTTAGTCAGGTTGGTTGTCTTATTTCTTAATGTATTGCATTGCTTTTTGAGTGTTGAAAGGAATGATTTGAGGTTATTATTGGGTTGTTTATCTACTTCTGTTTTACACTTTTGGTATTCTGAGTATTTTCTGTCTCTGTCTTTTATGGCAGCTAATAGGTCCGGATTTATCCATGGTTTGATCCTGACTGTTCTCACAGGAGCCATGTCATTTAGTATCTTTAGGAACGCTGTTTTGAAGCGATCCCAAGCAACATCGACCAGGTTGCTCGTGAGCACAGGGGACCAGTCCCACTCATCTAATTTTAGGTTGAAATTATCATTGGAGTATTTTTTAAGGGATCTGGATTAGGCGTTGGCTTTGGGTTTAGCTATTTTGCGGGTGCAGAAGGTTAGATAGTGGTCGCGAAGACCACAGATCATGACCCCACTGTTTTTTTTATTTTAGGCCGGTCTGAAGTGAGAATGAGATCTATGGTTGATTGGGTGGAATCACACATTCTTGTAGGTAGTGTTATTAGCTGGGAAATACCGTGTAGATTACAAAGCTTGCTGTAGGATCTGAAGACAGGCGCATCTCTGCATTGAATATCTGTGTTCAGATCTCCAGTTATAATTTTCTCCACATTGTCTACCCCAGCAAAGCACTCCTCGAGAGCCCCATAGAAATCACTCTGATTAGTGGGTCTGTAAACAGTCCCTATCAGTACTGGCTTAGCGTTTTTCAATTTGATTTCCGCCCACACAGATTCAAGGTCATTGTGGTTGAGATCAGTGCGAGTTATGTATTTTATATCCTGGTGAATATACATACAAACACCCCCACCATGTTTATTCCTGTCCTTTCTGATAACCAAAAAGTTTTCTATCTCTATCGCTGAGTCAGAAACACTTTGATCAAATTTGGTTTCAGAGAAACACAGGATTTTTACCTTCGTGTTGAGGAACATTTTTCTGATTTGGTCGAGTTTGGTTCCAGAGAGGCTGTTCACATTAAGGTGGATGATGTGTAGTCCACTGGAACCAAAAAGAGCATCAGAGTCGGCTCTGTAGTGGTACTATCCAGAAAAGTTGTTGGTTGTTATTGAAGTTGAAGAAGGGAGTTGGAGAGGGGGGGCAGTTAGGGGGGGCGGGGGTGGGTGTGGGGTTTTTTATGCGGGCTTTGGTGAGGGGCGGAATTGGAGGGGGGGCGGGGGGGCAAGGTTGTTGATTTCATTTCCGCGGGCTTTGGTCCGGTTGAAAACAAAGACCAGGGTAGGATGAAGGAGCCCCTAAATCCTGTGTAGGCCGCGGGTCCAGACGCCGCGTCCTCGACCGCCAGGGACCGGGAGAGGCCGCGTGGACCCCCGCTACGCCATCTCTACTGCAGACCGGGGTGTTGATGTCGACTGTCACCTCGTTAAATACCGCCGCGCTGTTTGCCGCCGTGCTGTTCGCCGCCGGGCCGCTGTCTTCGCCGATGTCTGGGTCGTCCTCCACCGCCTCCGCCGAGCCGCCGACCGTGTCGATGAACGGGGTGAAGTCCTCTGTCGAGCCTCCGATCGCCGGAGCACAGGTGAGCTCGGGTTGAGATGAGCAGATAGGAGGTCTCGTAGCTAAGTTAGCTTCAATGGCGTCGTTAGCAGTAGCATTGCTAGGCTTCGCCAGGCAGGACAACATTAACCGTGTGGTTACAGGTCCAGGGTTAAGTTCAGTGTCTCCTGAGAGTAGAAGTAATAGTAGTATTGTTGATCTTCGGTCTATCCTTCCAGTCAGGGGCATGTTTCTTCTGTTTCAATCTGCAGTCAAGCACGAGGCTATCACGTTAGCTCCGAAGCTGAAGTGCTTCGCCGATGTATTGTCGATGAGATAAAAATCACTGTGATTGTCCATTTCGCGTTCACGACTCTCATTTTCAAGAGGGTAAAGTATCCGAGGTGGTTTAAAATACTAATCCGTGATCCACAATAGAAAAAGGAGAAAGTGTGGAATCAAACGAGCCTGTATGCTACAGTGGGAGCGAAAAAGAATGCGACTGCTCACCATGACTGCTGCTAGACTAAAAACTAACCACCAGTCGACTTACACACCAGTCTGATGAATTGTGAAAATGAAAGTAAAGATGTTGGGCAGAGAACCTATATCATTAAACCGGAAGACATATTGACCAGACAACGCACTCTATTGGTTATAAACAAACCAACATAGATTGACCCCAAAGCACAGTCAGCCTTCGAACTAGAGACGTTTGGCTAACAAAACATAGGCCAAAATTAAACAGAAATTGAAGTTACAAAGTGTTAGCTCTATGCGTGTGTGTATATATACCCTTTTACAAATGTATCAGTGGTGAGGCTAACGGTAAATACAACAGAATTGAAAAAGTGTACTTAATAAAGATAAAGTTTGCCATCGCCAACAGATACTTGTATAAGCTGTTATTGCACTTAGATGACAATCAACCACACCAAAGAGGTTACACAAAAATATTAGTAGTGTCTGGAAACATGTTTATGACAGCATGTGTTTGACCCCTGGAATCGATACTTCTCCAACTATTTCTAAAGGAAAAAATTTATTGTTCATTAAACTTTGTTCAAAACGTTAGGGTTTCTACAGGTGTCCATTTTTCCCACATGAAAGTTCATGACATTTGCAACACGCATGACAATCATTCCAATCAATTTAGACAAAACAGACATTTTAATAGTTGCAAATGCTGTGTTGCCATGGTTACATTAATAGAAGGAACAGAACATGAAGAGGTGTCTCGCGTTCCACAATCTTGTGTTTTGTTTTGGGTACGTGATGTGCAAATGAAATAACCAACTTGGTTGCAAATATCATGTCTGTCCAAATCCCACAGCCACATCTTGAACGTGGGATATGATTCACCTGTATTTCCAAAAAACGATTTTATTTTTGTATTCAGAACGTTTTTCCTGTGCATGCTCATGTGCCGCTTTCCTCAAACACATGTAAATGACCAGGATTATAGTTGTAAATTACCAGCAGGTGCAAGTGTGACTTGCTACTTATGTCTGTGATCGCTCTGTGATAAACAGCCAGTCCGTGCAAGACATTTGTCAGCTTTTAAACAAGACTTAATGGCGAGTGATCATAAATCTGAATGAGCAAAAAGACAATAAATTAATTCAAGGCATTTAATTAGCATTTTACTCATCACTAATGTAGAAATGGAGGAGTGCCAGGCTCACTGTTGCCATTAATTATCAACAATCAATGGCAATCAAGGATAAGAAGTCTTACAAATCAAATACACATTTGAACAAAGTGCATTCCAGGAAAGAAAATATAAAGCATGAAATATAAATACATTGGAATTCAAACTTTTTAACTCCATCCATCCATCCATCCATCCATCCATTTTCTACCGCTTATTCCCTTCGGGGTCGCAGGGGGCGCTCATTAATTATATTAGCTTGTTATTGACAATATTAATCAAAACCAGAAAAATAATTCTAAATTTCCACTTTTTACAGAAGTAAACGAATATTGAGAACCCTGGAGGAACATTACTATTTCACAGCATTTACACGTTATACCTGATGTGTGGCTTTACAAGATTGACTAGAGCTACTTCAGCCTTCTCCTGTTTTGGTAACATTCCTGCATTTTGAAATGTAAAATAATATTGAATATTGATGAATAGTTTTCACTGATTGGATTTTTGTAAATTATTTACTTTACAGGTTTGCATTTGAGTGAGAGCAACTGGCTCTTAATCCCTACGTTTCCATGCACTAAATTAGTCTGATTTCTCAAATAGTTCGGATTTTTGTAATTTCACACTTACGTGTGAAGTCTAAGTGTCCATGCACTTTCTCTAATACAACTATTGGTCATACGCCATGTGCCTCCCGTACACTGGGGTGCACTTATTTAATTCTAGCGTGGATAACTGAAATATTTTTCCCGTTGACCTATGATGTCACACTAGGATTTGCGGACGCTTACAACTTGTTTTAAGTAATGTCCACTGTATTATTGGCACAAATCAAATTACAAACATTATGTCTCTAATGGCTATGCTGATGTTAAATAGCAGACAGCATCAAGAAATGATATTGGATTGCGCTACGAACATGACGCTACTACCAAGAATGTATCAGGACGGTTGCAAAGTAACATCGGTGGAAGACATTTTCGAACAAAAATCATGGAAGCAAAACTTTTGAATGTCTCAAAGTTCATTCATAAGGCTCTTTCGATTGATGGAAGGAGTTTTAAATCCGAAGAAAAAGACGTTTGTTCGTGCTCCGACTGATTTCCAGAGGAAGGTTGCTATTGTTCTGGACTATCTTACCAGTTGTGTGGAAAGTTAATCAGTTTGGAGTGCACAAATGCAGCGTGAAGAAGTTTGTGTACGCTTTATTCTTCACCTTTAATAGACCTGCTTCATTATCTTTCAACTTATTCGTGTTTTGTACGGGAGTCCGAATTAAGCCGGCATTTTACATTTCCTTAACTACCTTCTGAAATAAATCTCTGCTATTTTCTACTATCAATGCACCTCAAAATATTCTGTTCTTTTCATTTGTGAAGCAAATAAAGTAAACTCTTAATGACAAATGTTATTACGTTTCTATTGAATGGTTTCTGCTTCCAGGTTATATATATACCGTGTGTTGAGACTGGCGCATACGCGTTACAAAGGGTCCTCTCCCGCCGCAAACACACCCTCGAAAGATCTGGTTTCCAATTGCATAATCCAGGTGTGTTAGTCCGATTTTTCAAAAACCGAACAGGATCAGATTAAGGTGTTTCCATTGGTTGTAGGTGGCTTATTTAGAGCCCAACTATTTGAGAAATCGGACTAATTTAGTGCACTAAGTTGTGGGACAGAGGGTCCGCTGTGACACAAACACCCTATGCAGTTGTTTAGGGGCACAGCCACTACGGGAAATGTAACACTAATTACACCCTCTTGTAAAAATGCAAAATTCCTCTTGGTAGCAGAAACACAGCATGGAACATTTCACTGTTCACTCGACACAGATGTCATAACATCATCAAAGTTAACATTAATGTATTGACACACAGCGCTGCCATGTGGGAACCAGGATGAGGTGAAAGATGAAAGGTAAAAATATAATACATCTGTTTTTGGCAGCATTGGACAAAATAATGCTTAATTTTCACCTTTTGCAACACATAGCACATACGTATGGTGCATTCAAGGACCCTAGAATAAAGTTAAAAACAGAGGGGTCACTAGTTTTTTAAAGACAGAGGAGATACACTACTAATACACTACTAATAATCATAATTATAATAATGATGTATTGTTATAATTATTATTATTCACTAATGATAATCCTACATGAACAAGCTAATCTCTACCTTTCATTATGAAGTTAAGAGAAATTTAATGAATGTGGTCAGATTTAATAGAATAATGACAGATTGTAGGATTATTTGAAATTCACATTGTGGCTACATTTTTTTTAATTTGTTGGCACTTATTGGTAGAAAAAAATATACATACATATATATATATATATATATATATATATATATATATATATATATATATATATATATATATATATATATATATATACACATATATATACACATATATATACACATATGCACACACACATATATATATATATATATATATATATATATATATACATATGTATGTGTGGGGGAAAAAAATCACAAGACTATTTCATCTCTATATATATACATATGTATATATATACATATATATATATATATATATATATATATATATATATATATATATATATATATATATATATATATATATATATAAAAATATATTTTATTTATTTAAATTTTTTTTTTTTTTTTTTTAAATAAAACAACACCAAATAATCAAGGGTGGGGTGTCGGGCTGGGCTTAAGGATATTTTACAGAACGATTGATTAAACATGTTCTTGAAAAACCCCAAAGACAAATATTTAAATATTGTTGGTTTTTTGATCATGGAGTGTGTCAATGTGCTTTTACATTATCACGTTGGAAAGAGTATGATTGATCAATAGTAGTGTATACATGCAAGAGGGAACTGGTTTACAGTCATCTCGATATGTTAATTCCATTTAAAAAAAATCAAAAACCTGATCAAAGTCCATACAAAGTCTTGGAGATTTTACAAGATTAATGCTGCATGCAAAAACATGTGTTTTAAAAAGATATTCTCAATCCAAGTAAATCAATAATTTGTTTTTTAGTGCATGTAAATATACAGAGTGTCTATGTGTGGTGCTGATGTTAGGTCACGGGTGGGGTGGGAACCTTTAAGGGGTCTAAGGACAAAAGGTGGCCACAAACAAAATTGGGTTTAGGGCTACAAAAAGCCTGATGGGATACATACAAACCTGCTGATACACAGCACAAACTCTTCAAGAAATAAAACCCTTTGAATTCACCAAGATCCATTCAAACATTTCCACGACTGAAGCAGAATAATAACCCTATAATCCCAATTCTTTAAAAAGCGAAAGTAAGCAAACGCTCCCGTATGCAATTTTCACTTTGTTTATTGAAAACCTGCCAAGTGGCAAAAAAAAACAGCTGCTATCTCAGTAGTCTCAAGGGCCCAGTTAATTTTAGAAAGATAATCTCCTGCAATATGTTGGGGATTAAGACGTTAAAAATCCTTCCATGGGAAGGTGATAAAGCTGTGTAGCCACAGACTGTGCGAAGCATCAAGTGCATTTTAGGAACGCTAATCAGTGTACCAATCAGCAAAAACAAAACACAGTTGTTCAATGTGAAATTTCTTTGCAATTTGCCACTACCCCTTTTACTGAAAGCCATAAATGATGATTGCGGTGCTCAGTAGTTAATCCTTGACTCTATTAGTATCATCTCCTTAGGCTCTTTTGCAGCACCTTCTCAAATTTCCCGCAAGAAAGCAATGCCACCATCATGCAGGAGAAGCACAGTGGAAGGCTTAATCAATGCCATTTGCATATGCAGCACAAAACTAATCCTCATCAGAGGGTGGTTCTCCACCTGAGGCACTTTTCTTGTCCTTTCCAAGCAATCCCGCGTTTACTAAACGATCCCTTGACAATATTCACCTTGCCATATAGAGAACAAAAACACACCATCTTTGTCTGTGTAGAGGGAGGGAATTCTTCTGGGTGTTTGGACTGAGCATGAAAGTGGTAATGTGGGAAGAAAGACACGGGCAAGCTGAATGTTTGCGCGTACAGCCTGGAAGGCAACCAAAAAGTATGTTTGAGGCGCAAAACAAAATGCTGATTTGCATGGATCAGGTTCTAAGTCCACAGGAGCTCAGTTGGCTTAATCATTTTCATACGCTCACTTGGGGGGAAACAGTTGGGGTTCCCTCATTTATTTCTGTTTACTTAGAATTCATTGCAACATGCCGCCTGGCGCAAACAAAAACAAACCAGTGTAGCTGACGTTAATCTGGTGATGCAGAGTAAAAACGAACTGGGTTTCAAACAGCCCCATATTGTGGGGACCATATTTGGATTCTCACGACTCATTTCAGTAAAAGACGAGCAAATTTCCATATAAAAAAAAACGGTGACATTTTCTCGATGCTGCATAGGTGGGAAAGGCTGATAAGACGGCAGCCGGGGTTGGAAGGACCAGAAACCACACTGTGAAATGAAGATGACAGAAATCAGCAAGGAAGGAATTTCTTCTCCCCGTTCCTTTTCAAACATCTCTTGCGCAAACATCCACAAACAAGATGAGGTTTAAACAGGAGTGACCCGCCTGCATTAGACTGCTGTTCCTCTTCATGCAGCTTTCTTTATGGTAATTTCTACCCCTGGGTGCTGTTTGGCAGCCTTTCCTGGCTGGGGTTCATAAGAATCTCACCCTGTTTATAGACTATCAAATGGATTACAGACTCATTAGAAGCAGTGTCATGTGGCCATGGAGCCCTGTCACTTACGCCACATTTTTACTGTGCCATCCACATGCCGAGGTGTTTTGTGCATGTTCAACTGTGTGTGTGTGTGTGTGTGTGTGTGTGTGTGTGTGTGTGTGTGTGTGTGTGTGTGTGTGTGTGTGTGTGTGTGTGTGTGCAATGCAAATATATTGCATGGCTAATCCTGTTTAACACACTGTCTCATTTCTAAAATTGGAGCAAAGTGATTGGTCATTGAGTTTACCAAGAGACTGCAACTTCACCAAGGCAAGAAATTCCCCTGAAAAGGATGGTGACAATGGATTTGCTAGCATCTTCCGTTTCTGCTTTATTGTACATTCCCCGCATGGCTGCACAGTATCTGGCAAAGGTTTGTTGTTGTGATGTAATGCGACAAGAAATTCTGAAGGTCTTGGCTCAGCGACGCCAAATGTGAGACAGTTCAACGTCAGCAGCCATTATGAATCTACCTGCGGAAGATGATGGGAAAAGAAAGTAGTGTTATTCTGCTAGAAAATGACAGCATTGACCAGAGCCTGGCTAAGTCAGATTGATGATCCATTTTTCCCGCCTCGGGGCCACAGTAATGTAAGGGTCTGGGATCCACCAGGGCTCGGAGACAGATGGGACCTTGTCTGCTATGACCTTGCTGAGCTAATATTTCTCACAGACCTTGTCTGTTGCTTCATCGTTAAAGGTGCCGTGGTTATTAACGTTGAAGGAATATTTCAAAGACAGTTCAAGCAGATAAGACATGAGCAAGGCAAAGACAAATTACAGCAATGAGTAATTCCTTTTAACACTAATAAACTATTAGTCATAATTTCGATAAAAAATGGTATGATTGAAAAATTACTGGGACAATACAATTTGTACAGTCAAGAACAGAAACATCTGTCACAGCGGCATGTGTCGGCTGATGAAGTGACCAAAGGATGCAGAGACAGAAAGCGGGCGTGAGGGTAAAGGAAAGTAATTATTTACTTAAAGGGCAAAAAGAGGCAGAAAAAAAGGCTTGTGCAAGGCACGTAGCGGCAGCAGACTTACACGTGCATACCGACAAAAGGCAATAATTCAGGTGAACCTAAACAGACTTGATTAATCAATAGCAAATAGGTGTGCGGGCAGGAAACAAAGCAAACAACGCAAGTGCAGCAAAGCGAGGAGTACAACAGGAAATAGAACTAAAATGTATTTATTTAATTTATGTATTTATTTGACAGGGACAGTACAATTTAAACATTGCTACCCACAGGTAACCGATGTCAAAGTACATAAGACTTCTAGCCACAGGCTAATTTGCAACCCTTGTCCCTGGTTAGGCTTTTTTTTTTTTAAGTTGAGAAAAGTGTAAAACACATATAAAAGGATTAAGGCAAGTACTGGTCCTGATGGCTTAATCTGGCCATGGTTCTTCAGCTCTCACTGGATCGGTTCGCAGCCGTGTGTGAAGCGACTGGGATGAGAATCAACACCTCCAAGTCCGAGTCCATGGTTCTCGCCCGGAAAAGGGTGGAGTGCCATCTCCGGGTTGGGGAGGATATCTTGCCCCAAGTGGAGGAGTTCAAGTACCTCGGAGTCTTGTTCACGAGTGAGGGAAGAGTGGATCGTGAGATCAACAGGCGGATCGGTGCGGCGTCTTCAGTAATGCGGACGCTGTATCGATCCGTTGTGGTGAAGAAGGAGCTGAGCCGTAAGGCAAAGCTCTCAATTTACCGGTCGATCTACGTTCCCATCCTCACCTATGGTCATGAGCTTTGGGTTATGACCGAAAGGACAAGATCACGGGTACAAGCGGCCGAAATGAGTTTCCTCCGCCGGGTGGCGGGGCTGTCCCTTAGAGATAGGGTGAGAAGCTCTGCCATCCGGGAGGAGCTCAAAGTAAAGCCGCTGCTCCTCCACATCGAGAGGAGCAAGATGAGGTGGTTCGGGCATCTGGTCAGGTTGCCACCCGAACGCCTCCCTAGGGAGGTGTTTAGGGCACGTCCGACCGGTAGGAGGCCGCGGGGAAGACCCAGGATACGTTGGGAAGACTATGTCTCCCGGCTGGCCTTGGGGTCCCACAGGAAGAGCTGGACGAAGTGGCAGGGGAGAGGGAAGTCTGGGCTTCCTTGCTTAGGCTGCTGCCCCCGTGACCTGACCTCTGAAGATGGATGGATGGATGGATGGATAAGACAAGTACAAAAATAAAAACACATTGAACATAATTGGCCCCATTTGTCCATATTATACCCAGTTCTAGTGCTCACACTTCTGATTTTGCTCAAGCCATTTTTTTCAGTTTTGTGGAGAAAAGTTTAATCCGACTATGACTTTAACTCCAGTGGCAAAGAGTTCCACAAATGTGAGGCCTTCACTGAGAACGCAGACTGACCCAGAGTCACTTTTCACTCTACAGCTCCAAGATGTTTCTTGACACATCACATCAGGGGCTAATCCATTAAGACACTTAAAAATAGCTTTTAAAAATGAGAAATTTATAAAATTATCATGTTATATTTTTGAGTAATAAAGCAGTGATGATGCTTCATTGGTTTTTGATCAAATGTCTTTAGTGTTTGTTTATATAACGACAACAGAGGCTTCACTACACGTTTCGTGGTTTGTCTCCAGACCATGGCACAATAAGACATATGGGATAAAATCATTGCATGCATGTCAACTTGTGCAGCTTAAATAAGAGCACCAGGACAGGAAATTATAGCAAATTCAATTTTCAATTTCAATTTCTTTAGAACATGTTAAAACTTTGCAAGCACACATTTTGCTCAAGTGATCAACCGTCCTAAAGGAGTGGGAATAAGCAGCGCTTGTCTGGTCCCACCACTGAGCCATAATCAGCATGGAAAAAAATAAAATAAATAAATAAAAAGAAAGAAAGAAACAAGAAAGAACCAACTGAAGCCCACACGAGCAAGCACTTGGTAACTGAGCAAGGAAAAAGTCTCTAATCGGAAGGAAGCTCAGACAAACAAAGTCCAAACTGTCATGTGGGATCATGACAACATCAGAAAAATATGGCATCATATCTTTGGTACACTGGAAGTTACAGAGTCAAATAAGAGTTGAACAATTTGGATTTCAACCAAAATGTTCTTGCAAAATATGATTCTAAAGTTAAAAAAAAAGTCTTAAGTTATTATTGAACAGCAAGATCTAGAACTTTAATCATGGCATCACATTGAGAAAAACATGACTGGAAACATTATTTTTTATGCTTTTACTACTCAGAGGAACAATAAATAAACATTTGTATATATTAATTTTTACTTAATTTTTCGCTTTGCTTATTTTTATTCTTGATTTATCTGGTCTTATCAGTATCTTCATACAATTTTTTTCTTTCTTTTTCTTTTCCTTTGCCACTGCATGAACCAGGGGTCGAATCAGACTTTTTTTCTTCTAAGATGCTACTTGTACAAAACACAGAGAGCTAACAATTGTGTAACATTCATTTTCTTAGCTTATTTCCAACCAAACAAAGGGAATATGCTTGTTTTGCCACAACATTAACACAATGTTGGTATCCACAACTCACATTTGTATTACAGAATGCTGCATACTTGCCAACCTTGAGACCTCCGATTTCGGGAGGTGGGGGGTGGGGAGGAGGGGCATGGTCCGGGGGGCGTGGTTGGGGGCGTAGTTAAGAGGGGAGGAGTATATTTACAGCTAGAATTCACCAAGTCAAGTATTTCATATATATATATATATATACAAAATACTCAAGTATTTCATATATGTATATATACTCAAGTATTTCATATATATATATATATATGAAATACTTGACTCCCAGAGAATTCTAGCTATATATTATATATATATATATATATATATATATATATATATATATATATATATATATATATATATATATATATATATATAGTATAGCAGTTGTGCACTGCACTCTCTAAAGCCCTAGATGTTATTGTCACATATGCATGTACAGTAGATGGCAGTATTGTCCTGTTTAAGAGTGTCACAACATTGCTGTTTACGGCAGACGAACTGCTTTACGGTAGACGAAAACGTGACTGCTGTTGTTGTGTGTTGTTACCGCGCTGGGAGGACGTTAATGAAACTGCCTAACAATAAACCCACATAAGAAACCAAGAACTCGCCCTCCATCATTCTACAGTTATAACGTGATTGGACAGGCACGCTGTTTATATTGTGGGAAAGCGGACGTGAGAACAGGCTGGCCGCTGTCGACACGTCACTCAGGTCCGCATGGAGCTGGAGGGGGCGTGGCCCCCAGCTCTGTCTGAATTTCGGGAGATTTTCGGGAGAAAATTTGTCCCGGGAGGTTTTCGGGAGAGGTGCTGAATTTCGGGAGTATTTTCCGGGAGGGTTGGCAAGTATGGAATGTGGCCATTTGCATCTTAAATTTCAGTATGCAATTATTTCTCGTGTAAGATTGTTTAGTTTGTATCACTATTCAAGCTACTTTGACAGAGAGAAAGGATTTGGATTTTTATTTACTGTATATGACTGACAACATTTAAATTGTACTTTATTTAGGAAGCAGCTCACAGTGCTATTTTGTGGTAATTTGTCATTAAAAATGTCTGAATTGAACAGTCACAAGATACTGAGAGTTTAAGCAAAAATGCTTTGAGCCTTTGGTGAGTTACTCAAAATCACTGGTTGGAGACCCCTGGCATAAACTATTATTTAATATAACCTTTTCTGTATTTTTTTCCAAAATAGTGACACCTGAAGGCAGGAAGTGAACTAACGTGTGACACAAACATTGTGAAACTAATGACAACAAGTAAAAACATGAAATATTATTAGTGCCAACATGTCATGTGAACTGTGAACAAATGATCAGTGATTACTCAGAACGAGCATGGAAAAATCGTAATAATAATTAAGCTTGAGTTCTTCCTATTCCTTTAAAGTGTGATCATGTAATGTAGGCACCACTTTTACAATTGTTTCTTTGTTGTTTTTACATAGGGGTCCACAAGTGGCAGTAAAGCTGAGTCTTATAAGCACAGATGTAGAGGCATTGGTCTGGGGATCATGTGCTTTTTACTGCTGACTGGCACACACACACACACACTTAAACCTCTTCTTTTTTTTTTTTTACAGCAAAAATAGATTTTTTGTTTATTCAATTGCCCGAGTCATATTTTAGTTTTCAGCCCTTGCTCTTAATAAACAGGAACCTCACACAACCGTGCATCATCGTCTGGACAATTGTTTGTAAGAGTGTGTCAAAAACGTGTACTACACCTTATGCCTCAGTGACTACAGGAGGACAGGATAATTGCTACATATGATATTTCCATCATGTAAATTTGTTTAGCATGTCTGAAAAAAAACATTATAAACTATGACCATAATACCATACATCCATCCACCTGGACAGGTGAGCATTTACCATTACAATCTTAAAACATTGTGGTCAGTGTAATTATAACTGCTGTGAAAGAGAAAATGTATATTGGAAGGAGGTCAAGTTGAATGGAGGACTTAATAAAACACTGTAATGTGAGATTACGTTTTTCTTTCTTTTCAAAATCAAATACTGCCGACGCAGTAGTCTAAAACCCCTAACAAAGCAGACTTGTCAAGGTGCTTTAGAATTTTTAACCATTTTGGCGGACACATTATCTGACATGATTCCTGCAACAAGAGGAGTAAATGGTTTCACTTGCAGGTGTGAAAGTAAGAGTTCTGTACAATTTCACCTCAATACACCATCACAAAGCATTTCCAATAAAACATTCAAAGAGTGATTGAAGTGTCGGCTTTCATCTTTATCTAAAAGGTTTCACACAATTTTAGCATTCACTCTTAAATGCAGAGTAAGTACATTGCTCAGTAGTAGGTCAAAATGTATTGTCAATAAACACATTCCTGAATGAAAACCACTGGTAAGTGACATTTAAGTGGGTTGAAAATGGAGCATGTTTCTTGGTGTTTATTGATGATGTGGCTGCTGACTATATATTTTTTTACTGACAGACAATATACATATGCACATATATATATACATATACATATATACCTGTATATACATATATATATATATATATATATATATATATATATATATATATATATATATATATATATATATATATATACTGTATATATATATATATATATATATATATATATATATATATATATATATATATACACACATAAGACTGTGACTGTGCATATGTAAAACAGTAAAACCACAATAAAAGCAACCCAGGAAGGCACAGAAATTGATTATTCTACATTTCAGTGGTCTGACCTCAGCCCATTAGAGCATAGTTTTTCCTTTTTACCCGTAAACAAGTAACATATACAAGTGGTCCCCAATCACCGGACCAATTGGTACCGGGCCGCACAAGAAAAAAAATAATAAATTTAAAAAAAAAAATAATAATAATATATATATATATATTTTATTTTTTATTTTTTTTAAATCAATATAAAAAAACACAATATATACATTATATATCAATATAGATCAATACAGTCTGCAGGGATACAGTCCGTAAGCACACCTGATTGTATCTCTTTATGGAAAAAAATAAATAAAAAAATAAAAAACCCTTGACAAATTTTCAAGCGTTGACCGGTCCGCAGCTACAAAAAGGTTGGGGACCACTGACATATACAATATATTGAGCATGTATTTACAACCAATTGTCTGAATACTACTAAAACCCTGAAAATGTATGTTATATGCTAAAATGGTAAATAATAAATTCAGCGGTACCTCTGTGTTTATACGCCCAGGTTTAACTATGATTTGTTTTTTCACCCATAATATTTCTCGGTTTTTATACACTGTCTCAGTTTTGGTATAATTAAACACATATTGGTGACTCAGTCTCTGCTTTTCATAATTGAGTACGGCTGATAAATAAGCCACCATGGAACCAAAAAAAGTAGCGATTAACCACACATTGATAAAAGAAAGAGAGTAACATAATTGTATTCAAGAAACATCTAATAGCAAAATACCAATGCACCGTATTTTTCTCACTTAAAATCCTTTCATTTTCTCAAAAACCGACAGTGCGTCTTGTAACCCGGTGCGCCTAATGTATCGAACAATTCTGGTTGTATTTACAGACTTCGAAGCTATTTCATTTGGTACATGGTGTAATAATAAGTGTGACCAGTAGATGGCAGTCACACTTAGGAAATTTGTGTCGACTGCAAGTTGACGCCAGCAAGCAACACCAACACTTCAAATGTTCCATTGAGAATATAGAACATTAGAACCTGCGCTCAAAAATCTGTCAAAATGTTTTAGTACAACTTTGGTAAGATATGACATCGTACCGCTTGATCGATTGTCGGAGCATTACGGCTACCATACTAAGATGTACTGCTTCAACAAACACTATTATTATGGTGTGTGTGTATAAGGACAACAAAATGGCACCTATTAGCAGACATATTATCTGGCGTTTTGTTTCGCAGTATTAGCATAATCAACTTTTCTTACCTTCTGGTACTTGATGTGTAATTGGGATTTGCATAAGTCCTAAAAATGTGTGCACAACTGCCATTATAGTTTGTGCCATCTCCGTAGTCAATAAACTTCTTCTTTTTCTCTATCTTCTTGTTATGGGGCATTCATCCTTTTCTAATATAAAAATACGGTATGTCCGTGTGGATCTCCCTTCCTTTCTCCCTTTGCTGCTCTTTGCCGTCCTCGTCATAAAGTCTTGAATAAAGTTAAAAGTTATGTTAAATGTTCATTTATTCATGTTATTCATATTTTATATGCACTTTGCATTGCTGTTGTAAAACTATAATTATTTTCTATGAAAAGTGTTTTATGTTCATATTTTTGAGTGTCTGCAACGGAACATTTTTTTGCTAAGGGAATATTTGTTTCGGTTCCCATACGATTTGTTATTTGACAACATCTGTCTATTTTACGTCATGTTTAAGGCATTGACACAAAGTTACTTGACTACAGTGATGAACTGGTAGGTTCAAGGCAGGTGAAGCACTTTGTATCTTTTTAAGTGAATTGCATATGCTCTAATCCATGTTAAAACAGGCTTGTAATTAAGATAAGAAAAAAACAAGAGATTAATTCACTTTCATTAAAATAATATCAAATATTTCTTAGTCACATGTATTTTACTTTTATGAAATTAAAAAGTTTGTTTCTTCCCATTTGTTTTCATTTGTTTGCTGTGCATTTTTTGTTTTCACGACATATTGCTTTAAGATCTTTCCAATATTGTTTTTACTTTGTTGAGATTTTAGACACAATTGATTGTAAACAATCAACATTTTTCCAACATTGTGTGTTGATTTCTCTTTTTGAAGAAGTTTATAAATCCTCTCCTTTGTTTCAATTGGCATCTCTAGTGTTAAAGCCATGTATGATTCATGTCAAACCACCTGCTGCAATAGCTTTTCAAGGTGTGAGCATTCTTTTTTAACTGCAGACTAATGAACGGATTTAATCTAATGCAGGTGTTAACTTTGGAAAAGAAAATTTACAGAGTGGTTCCATAATTATTTCGTCAGAATTGAGTGATTTCATAATAAATTAAATATGTTTGATCTAAAAATGAAACTGTTACTGATTACCACAATTTATACTTTTGATTTATTTCAGTGATTCTTAAAGCCAGAAAGTGTCACGTCTGGGTCGCATGGTGTTGCGCGGATCGTTCTCCCAAGATGCAGACGGAACTCCAGAGTAAGGACATTATTTATTTTCCATAAATCATGCGGGATACAAACAAAACAAGTGTGTCTATAGCACGGGAAGCTAACAGAATAGATAACAAAGAAATCTAAGCATATGAACAAGAAAACAAAAGAAAAAGCTTAGATCAGGAATCAAGAATACGCAACGTGACCTGTTGCATGAAGCAAATAAGGAAGCCAGACTGAGTGTGGCGAACAACGGGAATAAATAGCTCTCTGATTAGTGCCCAGGAGCAGGTGAGCGTCCCGAACACTAATCAGAGGCAGGTGAAAACAATCTGCAGTCATGGAAACGAAAACACAAACCCAGGATTGCTCAAAAACAAGACCTGAGGGAGTCCAACACTAAACAAAACATGATCTGGGCAACGGATCATGACAGAAAGTTACCATTTGAAATGAGCATAGTTTTGTGTCATGTCTGTTATCTGTTTTGTGTTTCTCAAAATAAACAACTGAATTTACATCCGCCATGACAGGTAATTCCATAATTTTGGTCGACAAGTTCAATTTGTAGATGTTTTTGTGCTTTTATATAAGATTCTCCATCTTGGTAGTCACATTTAATATTTCTGAAGATAATTCAAATGTATTTGGTTTTTAAGTTTGTGTAAATACATTTTAAACAAAATTGCCTGGCTTCTTCTGTAAAAAACGATGGTATGCTAATATCCAATGCTTGCTCGCTCACGTACGCCAACCCAATTCATACTGACTCAGTGTGTGAGGTCTCAGAGTACTGCAGCGTCTCTTAGTACTTAGCGTCTCTTATGGTTCTGTATTCATAGTCCGATTAGCAGACAGAAATACTTGCTTATGCATTATTAAAAAAAAATACTCTGCACTGCCTCATCTGGTTTTTATGATGTATTTATTCAGGACAGAGCGCACTAAAATCGGTAGTTTGCTTATTAAGTCTATTGCAGCAACCCCTTATCAGCTTCCTGCACTTTGTATGTTCAGAATATGTGCAAATTTGGAATTTGTTACTGAAGAAAATGTAAAAAAAAAGCTATTGTAATCATACCGAAAATACATATATACAGTATAGCAGTTTAATGAAAGATACATTCAAATATATTTGCTTCAGCTCATGATACATGCAAGATCTTGTGATATTTGTATGTATTTGCTATGCAAACACCTTGCCAGATGCCTGAGTATTTAGATTGTATGTTGAATGTTTTTTTTCACTTGTATTGGTATTTATTTTACACATGCACACTGACAGAATATTTGCAATTGTGTTGTGCTTTCAACATGTTTTGTTGTTGTACAATTAATATAAAAGCTTTCATTTTGTAGTTAAGTAGACGTCTTATTCATTTTAGCTTTAGTTTACAGGGAATTAACAACAAGCTTGTGATGTTTGGCATCCAATCCATCATTAAACTTATTGAGCATGTTTGAGATGGCAGTTTATTCTATTACGTTGCCTTTATTGACGAGTCATCCTTTTCCTCCATTGTGAGGTTTTATGACCAAGAATAAATCTACTGACACTTGGAATGGATAACGATGCCGAAGTGAGACCAGGAAATATGGCCGAGGAAGCAATCCAGTGGGTCACTGTTACTCATCCCCAGTAGCTAAAAGAGCGATAAGGATATAATCAAAACAGTGAGGCGAAGGCCAACTACAGCGAGACTGCAATGACAGATGGGCTCCCACTTTCCTTCTTTGGAAGCTCTTCTCTATTATTTCATACATACCAACTCTTCCTCTAGAGACTGAACAACTTGATGTGTAGTCAAGAACAAAATAAGAACATCCCACAAGCCCAACTTCCTGTAAGGGAATTTATCTTTTGCCATGTGGTTTCATTTTAAAATCCTTTTTGTTCTTTAAACAGCTATGTATTTTTGATAAACACAGTAAAGCCCCCCAATGTACCACAGTGTAGATAACGCTCAGTGGGTGGTAACAGTTGGGTGATCATTCAAAACAGAAGAAATCCAAGCCCCGAGCCCCCGGCGGCTCCCCAGGCAGACTCAGTCCCTGTTGTTTGCTGAGTTTATGATTTGTCCTGGAATGTAAGCAATAAGTAAAGCCTCCCTGTGGCCTTGTAGTCAGATTGGATTGCAAAAGCATGTTGCACCTGATGTAACTCGAGTGGGAAGCAGCAGCATTGTCTGTGTTCACTATCCAGTGGCTGTATCGAAATACTGTTTATGACGTTTAGTGAAAAATATAGTGGCATTAATGAGTTGAAATGCTTGATTGCTTTATCATTTTGGATTAAATTGAAAGCCCTAAAACAGGGGTCTCAAACTCAATCTTACTGTTGACTTCTGATGGTAGAATTGGGATAAGGCTGGGACTCAAGAAGTATTCACTTTCACTTCAGAATCACGTTTGTACTGTTTGACCATTGTGACCGTCAGCTATGGTAGACCTTAAAGGGGATTTACGATGATTTCAGTCTACATTTAACACACTTCCTTGTGGCCTAGATAATGTGTGTTGGATATGCTTTGATGTACATTTTGCGTACATTTACATTTTTAACCCGTTTTTGTCTGCGAGATGTTCCTTTGTGGAGGCGTTCCCAGATTGCAAATGATACCTCGCCCCTACCCCAACACTCTCCGATCGATTCAGAGCTGCAAATAAAAAGTTGCTTTTTGGAGCATTTATGTCACTGCATGTCGCACGTCAGTGTTGCTATGTGCTTGCCAAGATTAGATAAAAATAACACCAGCCTCTACCTTGTTGTGTTTTCTAGTAGCCTGAAGCATAGGGGGAGGCGCTGAGAGCTTGACTTCAAGGGGTCATGCCATGATTTTCTATCTACATTTAAAACACTTCTACATAACATTTAATGGCGGTTCTTTGGTGTAAAATGTTAAAATATTTTGTTTTACAGAGCCATTTTCAAGCCATTTGTTTTTCTCCTTTTCAAAACAGTTAATTTTGAGAGGCGGAGTTGTTAGATACAAATTAACCTCTTTTCACCACACCCCCTCACGCTCAGTGAGCATACGCCTCCGCCCGGCAGAAATGTTTTGTAGTTCTTTAGCTTTCTTGCTTTTATTGTGCACTATGGACATCGGTGGCCGCCACAATTCATCTGTTTTAAGTGACTTTTACCACAACACAACATCCCAGGTGGTGTAGCGAGACCAGTCGCTCAACGTGTTTTGTTGTCGGCACACAGGAAGGAGGCGATGTCTTAAACTATACACACTGGCTAAAGTTATACTTCTACCGAGTCTAACTTTATAGATCTGGGTATACATGTATATATTGACAACAAAAGGCTTTTCTATTCTGTATCATGGAAATAACTCCACTGCACGGCTGCTTCGAGTTGTAAACATTTTGTGGTGTAAATTACAGATGTACACGCAAAAACTCTAATTGGCGGACGCACGCAAGGCAGTTTGGGTAGATTTATACCATACAGCAGTGGTTCTCAACCTTTTTTCAGTGATGTAGCCCCTGTGAACATTTTTTTAATTCAAGTACCCCCTAATCAGAGCAAAGCATTTTTGGTTGCAAAAAAGAGATAAAGAAGTAAAATACAGCACTATGTCATCAGTTTCTGATTTATTAAATTGTATAACAGTGCAAAATATTGCTCATTTGTAGTGGTTTTTCTTGAACTATTTGGAAAAAAAGATATAAAAATAACTAAAAACTTGTTGAAAAATAAACAAGTGATTCAATTAAAAATAAATATTTCTACAAATAGAAGTAATCATCAATTTAAAGCACCCTCTTTGGGGATTGTAATAGAGATCCATCTGGATTGATGAACTTAACTCTAAAAATTTCTTCAAAAAAAAAGAAATCTTTAACATCAATATTTATGGAACATGTCCACAAAAAACCTAGCTGTCAACACTGAATATTGCATTGTTGCATTGTAATGAATGGAATAGCCTACTTGATTTGATGTTCAGTTTGTGAACTTACATTCATATTTTGTTGAAGTATTATTCAATAAATATATTTATAAAGGATTTTTGAATTGTTGCTATTTTTAGAATAGAAATTAGAAAAATCTCACGTACCCCTTGGTATACCTTCAAGTACCCCCAGGGGTACGCGTACCCCCATTTGAGAACCACTGCCATTCAGTGTATGGATAATCCACTGACGATGTTCCCAATTTGTGAAGTCAACAATTGTGCACATTCTAAATAGACGCAAGTAGAAAGGAAGGCATATTTGTTTTATAAATATCTCCTCAATGCCTTGATTCAAATTTTTGGGACTTATGCAGCGGGTACCAAGAGGTAAGAAAAAAATGGTCTTCCATGAGAGGGTCCCTTCAATATCTAAATAAGTAGGTCCACCTCGCTGTAATATCACTACGAAATATCACTACGTAGTGAGACTCCAAAACCCCGCGAACAGTGGCATCTAAAACTGTTTGCAAGCTCACGCCAAAATGCATGAAGGGTTTTGTGTTGTATTCTTCCTGTGTTTAGAGTTTGTTTCCGTTTTCACCGTTCCTTCCTCCCTTGTTTTCTACTTCCTGTGGGAGAGTTGATTCCTCACACCTGTCCCCTATTGTAATTAGGAGGGTTTATTAACCAGCTCTGCATGCCAGATGGGGCTGGGTAAATGATGTTTAGTGTGCATGTGTACCTTACTGCTGGTACGGATTGTGTTTGTATAATTGAATTATTTTACCTGCAAACCAATTTCTGTCTTTGCATCCTGGGGTCATGCCTTCAGCGAACAAGCCCTACCATTATGATTTGATGCTTTGTCATTGTTTAACACGAGTATCCAACATTGCAACAACACTTATAAGTCAGAATTTATAAAATTGTGTCTGTGTTAAGAATTATATATATATATATATAATATATATATATATATATATATATATATATATATATATATATATAATATATATATATATATATATATATATATATATATATATATATATATATATATATATATATATATTAGTGATGGGTTGATGAGGCGTCATGAAACGTTTCGACACATTGCAAAACTGTATTGATACTGTGTCGATACTGTGTCACTAAATACTGACATCTGCTGGACATTAAAAATCCCTACAGGCAACCTATGGACCGACTCAACTGACACTGATTTTATGACCCAGTATATACAATAATGTAAACCAAGTCATTGTATTTCATTTAGGATTATTTCATATCTTCATTTAAATACAAATGTATTTTTATCTTTTTTAGATACAGTCAATAAATAATGTGAACATGTATCATCCATCCATCCATCCATCCATTTTCTACCGCTTATTCCCTTTGGGGTCGCGGGGGGCGCTGGAGCCTATCTCAGCTACAATCGGGCAGAAGGCGGGGTACACCCTGGACAAGTCGCCATCTCATCGCAGGGCAACATGTATCATAACATGGAAATCTAAGAGAACGTGTTGTGAATGAGGATGCTTGTGGACTGGGGATTTTTTTATTTTATTTTTATTTTTTTTTACACATTTTTAAAAAAACAAAAAACAGTTTTTCCAACGTATTACATTTTAAACGATTTCTCTTCTTAGTTATTATTTCTCCGGCTGTAGAAAAGAGCTGCTCACAGGGCACAGAGGAGGTGTCAGTGCGACACAGTTTGCGTATCGGTCACGTGACCGAAACAGCTCATGATCGGTCACATGACTTTCTAAAAGCCGTACGCGCACCGACACAGGGTTTTGCTCTACGAGCTCGACGCATGCGCCGATGCATCGGTGTTGCCGGACCCATCACTAATATATATATATATATATATATAACTGTAAAATATATGCTGTACATTATGTGTGCTTGGGTCGCCAATACAAAATATCACACATAAATGTCTGATGGAATGCTAAAAAACGTTATGTTAGACCACCTAAAAAAGGGAATGGAACTTTACTTTTTTTTTTACTGAATGAGACACCCAGAATGTATATGAAAATAAAGAATGTGGGATTTTCAAATTCTAACTATGAACGGTAAAACACTGAATATGAACGACGCTCAATTTTTTACTTCAATCTTTTAGAATCACGCAACGAAAATGCAATAAACAGTGAAATATGAACGCAAAGGGTAAAAAAACAAAACAAAAAACGCCTACAATCTGATATAATATCACATTTCTGCATCAATTTGTTGTAAAAATCTGCTTCCGTGTCTTTCACTGACACCCCCATATCAGACTGGCCGCTCTGGAAACATACCCCGCCAACTCTGCTTTGTGCCTCGTCTGCCTGAAAGGGCTGTGACGTAGATTACCGTAATAACCCGTATATCACTCAAAAGCGCAGAGTCCAACCATTGAACCATTTTTATCGTCCAAGACTTATGGTCTTTTGAAAACAGCACTGCATATCACAACAGCAGCTACAGTTTCAATGTTAAAGGTCTAAAAAACATTTTTGGGGAAACATCTGGCGGACCGGGTTGAAAATCTTAACGACCTGTATGCGGACGGCAGGCTGTTATTTGCCCAGTTCTGTTCTAGATCATAAATAATGCCTTTCACCTCAATAGTAGAAGAATGTGGTCGTAATCCGACAAGTTGGTCAACTTTGGCATGATATTTACACCCGGAAATGGCGAAGAAGACACGAAAAGATGTATGTTTACAACCCCCTTTTTCTTGACCAGGATTATGAGGCAATCTTCATCTAAACAGGAATATATCAACGTCTTATCAGTCAGTATCCCAGTGACAGCAGATATTCTACAGTAAGTGATGCTTTATTATGTTTGTTGGCTCTCATAAAGTCTGCATTGAGCAGTAATCAGTGATGTTGAAGGAAAAAGTGGATGTTGTGATGCGTTTGTGAAATGAATGCACTGCCGAATGCTTAAAATGAGCGAAATAGGCAAATATTGCATGTTATTATGAATGTGCATGTTACTACATTACATATACTGGTGTACTTACAACATGAATATAAAACCTTGATGGGGGTGTTTGAATGTTTTTTCTAAAATGCTTTATAAGCGGAATAGTGTGCATTCTAAGTAAATTTTTGCCCGCATTTATATACAAGCTAGAATGCATAAAGAAAAGACAAATATATGTGTCCTTGCCTTACATAAGTATTGTGTATGATAGGTAAAATTTCTGAAAATGTGCAGTTCCCCTTTAAGAATTAGGAAACCTTCAAAAATATGAACGTAAAATGTTTATATTTTAACATTGTTGAGTTCCCCAAGAGATGGTCAGAGACACTTCAGCTCGCCAAAAAGAAGTTGCTCTTTGTGTTGCCCAATGTGTGTTTGTTGTGATGTAATTTTTGTGTGTGCATCGTTATTGTAGTGTTGTTTCTAGTGGATATAAAAAATTGCCTTAATAAATGTAATTAGGTGGGTGGGCCGCAACAACACTAAACTATGAAGTTAAGTTGAGGGCCACACAGTCTGGGTGTTTGGCAATTTGTGACCCCTTGTTCTACAACAATTCAATCAACAGAATGCCTTTATCAATATGGCTTGAACAATAATGTAACCACAAATGCAATCAGTGGTGCTTTGTGCCACTTTGCCATTACAGCTAAACACAAATATATTTAGACACATCACATTATATTACCACTGAAGCTGTGGTCACAGAGTTTAACTGTCCATAGCACTTTGGACAGCAAACACATCTCTCCTGTTGTTGAACTTTCAAGATGGAAAATCCTGAATCACAAATTGTTGCCATGATGATAAATTAAGGTTTACGAGTGATATAAAAATGCATCAATTTTCTGCAGCGTGTAGTTTTCTACTGGTAAGACTCTGTGAACCGTGAAAATGTTTGAAACTGACTATGGAAAAATTAAACACTGTATAAGGATATTCTGAGTTCATGTAAGACTCTGCGATGTGTCTTATAAAACCCCCAACATGCCTCAGATATGTTCCAGGCTTCCCACTTACATGATAGTGTCATGACCTACAGTAGTAAACCCACAGGGAATATTAAAATGTCATCTAATGTGTTCTTCTGGAACCTTTACAGGCTCGACTGAAGCATACTTGCCAACCCTCCCGGATTTTCCGGGAGATTCCCGAAATTCAGCGCCTCTCCCGAAAACCTCCCGGGACAAATTTTCTACCGAAAATCTCCCGAAATTCAGGCGGAGCTGGAGGCCACGCCCCCTCCAGCTCCATGCGGACCTGAGTCCGCTTTCCCAGATATAAACAGTGTGCCTGCCCAATCACATTATAGCTAGAATGATCGAGGGCGAGTTCTTGGTTTCTTATGTGGGTTTATTGTTAGGCAGTTTCATTAACGTCCTCCAAGCGCAGTAACAACACTCAACAGCAGCAGTAAAGTTTTTGTCTACCGTAAAGCAGTTCGTCTGCCGTAAACAGCAATGTTGTGACACTCTTAAACAGGACAATACTGCCATCTATAACATCAATAACATATACGGCTTTTAGAGAGTGCCGTGCACAACTGCGCACACAACAAGGAGACGAAGCAGAAGAACGAGGAAGATACAGCCATGGCGACGCCTACGACGAGTAAGATGAAGAAATACGCTTCGTTGCACCTTTCCTGCCTGAGTCCGGCGATTAGTTGCAAATCTTGCTTTATTGATTGCTTGCACACAGCCAATCCAACACAAAACAAACTAGTCCCGCCCGCACTCACGCTACCGCTCCCTCTCTTCTCTCGCCCACACACTCACTAACGTCACTCACCTCACATGCTCACCTATTAAAGGGCCACACAAACACATACGCTACTCTCATAACAGCTTGTAAGTTCCAAGCCGCAGCTGCGATTGGACCTGGATAGCCTCCAGGAAGAAGTAGTGGACTACCAAGTGCTTGGCACTGAAGATCTTCCTCAGGAAGCAAAGATTGACCGGTTTTGGGCCATGCTAGGGAGAGATGGAAGATTCCAGACTCTAATGCATTTGATGAAAGCACTTTTGTGCGTGCCACACAGCAATGCATCATCAGAGAGGGTGTTCAGCATGGTTAGAAAAATAGTGACAGAGAATAAAACAAGGATGGACAATTCAACCCTTAACTTCAACAATGAGTAGATGAGTGTTATGTGTGTGTATATGTGTAAATAAATGAACACTGAAATTCAAGTATTTCTTTTATTTATATATACATATATATATATATATAATAAAATAAATATATAGCTAGAATTCACTGAAAGTCAAGTATTTCTTATATATATATATATATATATATATATATATATATATATATATATATATATATATGAAATACTTGACTTGGTGAATTCTAGCTGTAAACCACGCCCCCGCCCCACCCCCGACCACGCCCACCCCACCCCCCTCCCGAAATCGGAGGTCTCAAGGTTGGCAAGTATGGACTGAAGGAACGTGCAAGCCAGTTATTGAGATGGATTCTTAGTAGTTCCTTTAAAATTGTCTGCCAAATACATCACTTCCCCAGAGCTTGCTTGAGGCATTTAAGACACATCTGCAATTTCATTATAGCACATTTGCAATAATAAACGGAGCTAGCTTTTTTTTTTTTATTGAGATTCATTATGAACAGCATTATTGAACCATTCATTGAATTGCACTCGTTAAATTGACTTTCCTGAGCGTGTCAACTCAAATTGCTCAGCAGGCCTGAGGAAAGGTCAACCTAATCATTATATAATTTAGCAGAAGAACAATTATGAGATAGTTTAATACAAACATTTTTCTCATTAGTTAATACATTTCTCAGTGATATCATCTTTTCTGGGGTGGTAATTTCTTGTAACATGATTTGTTAATCAATTTAAAAAAAAAGGCTAAACATAAACATTTTAAACTGACAAATCTATGTATAATATATTCATATGCCTTATTAGCCTCTCTGCAAATGTAGTCAAAACAGAGTTCAATTCCATTCTCACTCAATTAAATGTGTTGAAAGCATGGGTAAACTTGGGAATTGCTCCAAAGGACTGACTCTCAATCTTGCAAGCTTCAGCCCTGAATAGCACCATGATTAAAGTCAGTCTATTTCATTGATTGAAAAGGAGTGAGAGACAACCCTGCACCTTTCTGCTCTTCACACTCTACTTCTCCATCTGTAAAAGCGGGGAAAAACCTCCCTTGACCATGTCCAGGCAATTTGGGAGGATCGGGCCTCTCCTGTTGCGCTCGGCCACTCAAGCCATGCTCGGTTACCTCCTCTCATCAGTTGGGAAAGTGTTTGTACATGTTGCGCCAGAGAAGGCAGCCGCAAGTTAAATTGAGTTACCTCGTTCAGAGATGGTTTCATTTTCCTCGGCTTGCCCTGGAGATTCTTGATGGAACTGCTAACTGCTCGTCACTCTTCTTGTCCCCTAGTGTCCGCCTGTGCAGAGAGCGGAGACATGACGACAACCGCTAGGAACAGACTGCCCGAGGTTCTTTATACCAGTGGAGTGCAATCAGATCCATCATGGTTAACATTTTCTTTCATATAATATACAAAAACCCTGCGGTGGCCAACAGGAGGCAAATTTGTAGCAACATCAAAACACTCCAAACAAATATGAATCATAACCAAAGACACATAAGCATCAGAAAATACATACCGTATTTTTCGGACTATAAGTCGCAGTTTTTTTCATAGTTTGGTCGGGGGTGCGACTTATACTCAGGAGCGACTTATGTGTGAAATTATTAACACTTTACCGTAAAATATCAAATAATATTATTTAAAGTTAAAGTTAAAGTTAAAGTACCCATGATTGTCACACACACTAGGTGTGGCAAAATTATTCTCTGCATTTGACCCATCACCGTTGATCACCCCCTGGGAGGTGAGGGGAGCAGTGGGCAGCAGCGATGGCTGCGCCCGGGAATACTTTTTTGGTGATTTAACCCCCAATTCCAACCCTTGATGCTGAGTGCCAAGCAGGGAGGTAATGGGTCCCATTTTTATAGTCTTTGGTATGACTCGGCCGGGGTTTGAACTCACAACCTACCGATCTCAGGGCGGACACTCTAACCACTAGGCCACTGAGTAGGTTATTTAGCTCATTCACGTAAGAGACTAGGCGTATAAGATTTCATGGGATTTAGCGATTAGGAGTGACAGATTGTTTGGTAAATGTATAGCATGTTCTATATGTTATAGTTATTTGAATGACTCTTACCATAATATGTTACGTTAACATACCAGGCACGTTCTCATTATGCGTCATATAACGTACACTTATTCAGCCTGTTGTTCACTATTCTTCATTTATTTTAAATTGCCTTTCAAATGTCTATTCTTGGTGTTGGGTTTTATCAAATAAATTTCCCCAAAAAATGCGACTTATACTACAGTGCGACTTATATATGTTTTTTCCCTTCTTTATTATGCATTTTCAGCCGGTGCGACTTATACTCCGGAGCGATTTATACTCCGAAAAATACGGTACAACAAAAGGAGAATTGTTATGGGTCACACTCCTGCTGCCTCTCATCCTGCTGTGCGCTCTGCTGTGCGCTCTGCTGAGTGCGCCGCGAGTCATGCTTACGGGCGTTGCCTCCACGCGACTGCAAGAAATCAGCAATCAACACACCTGTCCGTGATGAGCAACCAACCTTCATAAGCCAGCACGTCTTGAGCTCCAGTGCCAGAACGTAACCAACACGTCTCCAGCCTTCTCGCATGTGCTATCTCTCTCCCTGTGTTCCCTCCCGTCGTGTTCATTGTCTCTCGTGTTGTGTCGTCCTCCAGCTTCCTGTCGCCCTTCCTCGTTGTCAAGCTGTGTGTCTCGTCTTCCTGGACCCCCTCTGGATTTCCCCTTGCCTCTCTGGACTTCGACCTCACGCCTGCCCACTGACCACGACGCCTCGCTACTGTCCTCGACCATTCGCCTGTCTTACGACTTCCAAGCCTGCTTTGCCCTCTTTGGACTTCCGCCTCGATCCCAACACGCACCTTCAACACCCGCTGGTAACCACTCTCAGATAATTCACACACACAGTCACACTCCATGTATTTGGATTACACACACACATCACATACATAACTTGTTGTCAATAAAGACGCTGACATCTCACGATGTCACTGCCTCACTGCCGTCTTCTTCTCCCACTGCACCGTCACAAGAATGCTGCAAATATCAAAAAACTATTGCATGCCTCCAAAAGAAGATGAGCAGTGGCGATTGCTGGAAGACTGCAAGGAAAGCTCAACTTCCCATAAAATGTAAAAAAAAAGTGGTCAAATAGATATTTGGGTGTTTACATTCCATTGACTTTTGTTCAGAATCTGCTACTTTGGCAACAGCTGACATAACTTTATTTTCATTCATTGTGGTAGCGTCACAGTGCATTAAACAGTGTTGAAGCTGAGAGTCCATTGACTTGAATGGAGGAGCATGGATCGGGTTGTTCCACTGTGGCGAAACAAGACAGTCGTTGGATAAATGCTCGACTTTGATCTGCCCATCCAACGCTCGGTGTCTCTGGAAGTGTATGGAAAGTGGGCTTTGCCTCGGCTGGCCTGGACTCTGAGCTTCTGCATGATGATTTGAGGATTGGTCTGAGGCTGAATCTCTTTTTGATTGACAGCGAATAAAGCAAATCAGCAATCTTGCAACATAAACCACCGTCAGAGCATTGTTCAAGTTTCATTGTGTTGTTCGGAGTTGACAGGGAGAATTTCACAACCCTCTGAGTGACATTTTCTTTGTAATATCTAGGATCTTTATATAGTGTATCTGTTATTGGAGACTGTAATCGTGTTTACAAAATAGCTGAACATGTGTTTCCCCTACTTGAAAGACTAGCAGCTGCCACTGATGAAGAGAGATGCAGCAACTTCTAGACCAGTAGTTCTTAACCTGGGTTCGATCGAACCCTAGTGTTCGGTGAGTTTGCCTCAGGGGTTTGGCGGAGCCTCCGCCGCTGAGGTCAAGACACACCCATCTCATCATGTGAATAAAAACGTCTCCCTATCGGCGTATTATGGATACCCCCAAACAATGTTCCCTCTAATTTCCCATCTGATTTGCAGGTGTGTCATTTGTTGTGAGTTCATGCACTGTGTTGGTTTTGTTCTTTGAACAAGGTGATGTTCATGCACTGTTAATTTTGTGCACCAGTAAAAAAAAAAATATAACTTTGTCTTGAACTTTAAAAAAAAAAAAAAAAATATATATATATATATATATATATATATATATATATATATATATTTAAATATATATATATATATATATATATATATATATATATATATATATTTTTTTATTTTTTTTTATTTTTATTTTTTCACTAAAGAAGGGTTTGGTGAATGCGCATATGAAACTGGTGGGGTTCGGTACCTCCAACAAGGTTAAGAACCACCATTCTAGACTCTATGCATGCTACCAGAAAGGCAGCCGGGCTACTAGCTATGCTAGCCAGGGTCACCCTGGGCTAAATTGGGGCCCTAAGCAGAATATTTTGAAGCGCACACCTGCACAATTACAAAAAAAAATGTCCGCACTTTTTAAAAAATGTGAACATTTTAGTTTTTTTTACTTCTTCAATCAAACTTTAATTTATAAATCTTCCTAAATCAACTGCAACCAGGATTCACACCCAGTACCTCTGACAAAACAAGCACGAGTGTTGTACGTGGCAGGAGTCAGTGTGACTGTGTGTGGAAAGGTGCCATGAAGTGGGAAGTGGTTAGGAATACATTTTCAGTAAGAAAAAAAATCATATGAAGTGCCCTGTCATTCATTAATTGACTTTGTATATGCAATATACACACACACTGCAAAAAGTCAGTGTTCAAAAACAAGAAAAAAAATACAAAAATTAGGGGTATTTTATTTGAACTAACCAAAATTATCTGCCAATAGAACAAGAAAATGTGGCTTGTCAAGACTTTCCAAAACAAGTAAAATTAGCTAACCTCAATGAACCCAAAAATACCTTAAAATAAGTATATTATTACTAATAACAACTGTACTACTATATAAGTACGTATTTTCTCTTGTTTCATTGAAAATAAAACAGCAAAGTCCATTTGGCTGTCATCTGTTTTAATATGAGACACATTTGTGTCAAAGTCATGTTTTTTTTGTCATGCTTGAAATAAGAAATTATTACTTTGAAAAAGCAGTTTAATACCTGTGATTGTTGATGACACAGCATTGCAACAGTTGATATTCTAGTTTCAAGCATGTTTGACTCAATATAGGTCATACAATCTCAGCAACAAGCTGTAATATCTTACTGATGTAATTTAGGACCAAAACCCTTAAAACAAGTAAAACTCTCTAACATAAAATCTGCTTAGTAAGAAGAGTTATCTTATCAGACAGAAAATAAGCAAATATCACCCTTATTTGAGATATTTAATCCTACTTAGATTTCAGTTTCTGCAGTGCAGGGCCCAGAAAAACATTGGAGTATTGTTATATTTTTTTCCACCAATGTACGTATCCAATGTTAGCCTGAACTTTGCCAATGTTCCATTCTGTACAAAATTCCGTTTACATTAATCACTCACAACTTTACTGTGTTGCATTACTCAACAAGACGCTCCTTCATGGCCATGTGACCTGCTGCAGAGAACAGGGAAAGAACCTGCTGCTGTGTGTTAGTGCTAATTGTACCTCCTTGCCACTTTTGTCACGGAAAATAACCATACAGATCCTGAATGTGGAATTCTTCAACCCTGAAATCCGTTTGTATGTATTCATTATTTGCGCGCACACACACACACACACACACACACACACACACACACACACACACACACACACACACACACAGGTTGACAGGCTGTTTCCTGTGATCAGGACACGATGGATTACGGGCGTCCCATCCCAGTGAGCTTGGAGGCGGGGCTTTGGAGCTCAAATGAGGGGCCGGTGCTGGACCCTGACTCGCCCAAAACGCTTAAGACCGAGGTGACCCAGTCGTGTCCACAACTACCTGTGATGATCCTCCGATCCAGCAGAGGGCAGTACATTCTCTTGGTCCCAGCTGAACTGAGCACGCTAATATTTGTAACCCCCGCGGTTCGGTCCCCGCCTTTTCCGTTTCGCACGGAACTCAAACCTGGCTCATCCGCATTAGAGGCGAGCGGGCAAACTACCACGCTAAAAGCCCGGGTTGTCCACCTTGATAGCTCTTGAGGTTGTCCGGGAGTGAGGTTTACTAAAGTACGCATGGCCCGACCACACTGGCTGGCCTCCGTTACATATGTTAGCATGAACAGAGTAGCATTTAGCTAGCTAGCATAGTAGCTAACAGACAACCATGTCCTTTATGCAGCTTCCATTCTGGAACGGATGTGCGCAAGAAGACGCTTGCGTTCCCGAGTTGAACCAAACTCATGGACGCTAAGTGAGTCTCTCTCTCTCTCACACACACACACACACACACACACACACACACACACACACACACACACACACACACACACACACACACACACACACACTTATTCTTGCATTTGTTACCTTCTTGAGACCTCCGAAAAATGCCTACCTCTTTAGGACCACCTTTTCTAGATATGTTAAGATTTGTATTTACAACAATAACAATATATACCAACTATGCAAATATAACAAAAGGAAGCTTTTAGGTAATTATTATTATTATTATTATTATTTTTTTGTAATTTGTTTTTAATCTTCATTATTTACTTCAAGTTATTACAGTATGTCTCTATACACCATCCAACCATCCATTTTCTACCGCTTATTCCCTTTGGGGTCGCGGGGGGCGCTGGAGCCTATCTCAGCTACAATCGGGCGGAAGGCGGGGTACACCCTGGACAAGTCGCCACCTCATCGCAGGGCGTCTCTATACACATATTTATTAATTAAAAAAAAAAAACATTTTGGCCAAGGGGGGGCGCATTTCAATTTCTTACACACACTTGTTATTACATATGTTGGCCAGAGGGGGAGCACTTCAAATTTTTACACACACTTGTTATTTCATATGTTGACCAGAGGGGGAGCACTTTTAAAACCGACACACAGTCAATATGAAAAATTCCTCCTTTTTGTGACCACCCTAATTTTGATAGATTTCACCACCAGGGGTGCAAATGAGACATTCTCTATTAGATGCAATGGTTTTCCGTATTGGGACCATGATTCCGGTCCTAAATTGTTCACCCGTCCTCATATGGAAGGTACTTTTCCTTGTTGATGAAGGGTAGAAATACAATAACACACACACACGCACACACACACACACACGCACACACACAGACAGGCGTATGGGAAAGGTTAAGAAAACAGTATCTGAGTGTAAAAATGTATAAAACAACTCTATTTAAATAAAATGCATTTTGAACAAAAATATTGTACAGGCCTTCAATTTTGGATCTGTACAAGAATATACACTTCCAAGACAATGTGTGACTGTGCTCCTTGCTGAAAATGTGTTTTCTGGTTCTCCATTGTTGATTGATCAGCATTAGAGACAAAAACTAATCTGACTCCAAGTACTTCCATGATGGCTACCTGTAAAAATTCACAATATTAAAATCTGTCCTTACTCCCTAAAGGGTAAAGACTCTTGTTGTGGTCGGCGCTGCAATGGAAAAAGTGCTGACACTGCACCACAAGTACTTTTCACAAGATGCTCAGATGAGCACTGAGGCCTCTCTTACAGGAGACACCTTGTATCCTCATAACTCCAACATGAATCTCACTCTTTTATTGCTAGAAATGTTGCTCTAAACTTGTAACCTGACTCTCGTCAGATCCTTGTAGTTCGCTGAGCTCCACACAAGGATCTGGGACTTCTCAATAGGAGATGTATTTAAGAAGGCAGGGCCTTGTAAAAAAATCATTGTATGTGATTGGATAAACCACTTGTCTGTTATCTTGAATGACGTGCTACTTCAACCACTCACATCCAAATCAACCCGTGACGCTGATGAGAGCGACGCTGGGAAATCCAAAACAGAACAGCCGACATATTGGATGACGACAGAGCGAGAAGTTCTCTGTTCATCTTTTAAAGAATTAATATTCGATAGATTCGACAAAACAGTTGCAATAGCAGAATCAATGTCAGCACACTACGCAGCACTACGTCACATCAATGAAATCCCGCCTGGCGATCCTGATTGGTTCATTATTTTTTGCTATCTTGAAGGAGTTTGCAATGCACTCGAGCCCAGATCCTTGTGTGGAGCTCAGCGAACTACAAAGATCTGGCGAGAGTCAGGTTACTATACTTGAGCTTCCTAGCACAAAAGTTAAAAATACAAAAATTAGACGTTAGTTACTGTTCCTCCACATCGAGAGGAGCAAGGTTAGGTGGCTTGGGCATCTAGTCAGAATGTCCTCAGAACGCCTCAGGACATGCCTGACCAGTCGGAGGAAGAGCCAGGACACGATGGAGGGACTATGGGCCTGATCTACTCGGGGCATTCTACCGAATGAATTCAAAATGTTGTCCCGTCACCAAAAAAAGAGGTTTAACAAAACAATCACGTATTCAGATATGGATTTTTAGTGAGTATATTATGATCTGTTTAAACCCAGGACAATAATTGAGATAGTGATAAGATAAATAAATACAAAATCATCATTTATAGGGTACTTTCTATTGCGAAGTAGCTGTCCCCAATCATGACACGTAAATTTCATCATGTGAAAATACCTCTTAAAACATTTTTTTGATTTGTACCAATGGTTAAACAGAAGTTTAAAGGCAGATGTATTTTGGGTTTCATTTTCAAATGAAAAAACTGTGTTAAAAAAAAATCATGTCCCTAGTTTTTATGTCACAACCAAAACACAAGAGTTTTAGAGGCGTGGCTGATTCTAGATTTAGGCCACATCCCTACATGTTTGACCAGGAAGTGGTATTGTATTTCTGCCCCTATGGCTGCATGGTAAGTAACTTAATCCCATAGTATTTTCAAGAAATGTGTTCCAAGGTGTCAAAGCTAGTGTGTATCTGTAAAAATTTAATTAGATTGTCATTACCAAAAACACATTTTCTTCAATAATGTAAACTTTTTCAGCTTCAATGCAACATGATATGTTTTTATGAGTGTAGAACTATTCAAAAATGTGTTTGCTGGTCATTTGCATGCAAGCATTATTTAGTTATGGTCAAAATTAGCTGGCATTAGCTAACATATGATAACGTTTTGGTGGTGACAAAGTGAAATTGAAAGTAGTTTAATCCTATGACATTTTGAAACAATTGTGTTCACAAAGTCTGAAATTAAAGGCCTACTGAAATGCGATTTTCTTATTTAAACGGGGATAGCAGGTCCATTCTATGTGTCATACTTGATCATTTCGCGATATTGCCATATTTTTGCTGAAAGGATTTAGTAGAGAACATCGACGATAAAGTTCGCAACTTCTGGTCACTGATAAAAAAGCCTTGCCTGTACCGGAAGCAGCAGACGAGTAGCGTGACGTCACAGGTTGTGGAGCTCCTCACATCTGCACATTGTTTACAATCATGGCCACCAGCAGCGAGAGCGATTCGGACCGAGAAAGCGACGATTTCCCCATTAATTTGAGTGAGGATGAAAGATTCGTGGATGAGGAAAGTGAGAGTGAAGGACATACTTGCCAACCCTCCCGGATTTTCTGGGAGACTCCCGAAATTCAGCGCCTCTCCCGAAAACCTCCCGGGACAAATTTTCTCCCGAAAATCTCCCGAAGTTCAGGCGGAGCTGGAAGCCACGCCCCCTCCAGCTCCATGCGGACCTGAGTGACGTCAGGTGCGCAACACCGCGTAAATCGTTGGCCAACCAAAAAGTAACCCCAGTACGCTATTGCCAACATTCACCAGGAGATGGCAACAGACAAACATAGATCACTATTACATTCCTCCCCTTTTAGAAATGTATAGAAGTTACTCAAAATAAATAAACAACCCAACCAAAAAATGCAGCAGCTCAATTAAAAAACTGTACTTAAGCCACATTCTATTCTTTTTTTTTTTAGAACTGAACTCTTAACCCTCATTTGTAAAAAATAACATGCTTATTATACAAACAGTATTTGTACACCTTTAACACAGATATTTATACTGTCTTCAGAGATTCAGTTTTTTTGGTGGTACTCGAAACCTTTCTGGGTACCTGCGAAAGGGTGTTCAGCATGGTTGGAAAAATAGTGACAGAGAATAGAACAAGGATGGACAATTCAACCCTTAACTCAACAATGAGTAGATGAGTGTTATGTGTGTGTATATGTGTAAATAAATGAACACTGAAATTCAAGTATTTCTTTTATATATATATATATATATATATATATATATATATATATATATATATATATATATATATATATATAATAAAATAAATATATATATATATATATATATATATATATATATATATATATATATATATATATATATATATGAAATACTTGACTTTGAATTCACCAAGTCAAGTATTTCTTATATATATATATATATATATATATATATATATATATATATATATATATATGAAATACTTGACTTGGTGAATTCTAGCTGTAAATATACTCCTCCCCTCTTATCCCCGCCCCCAACCACGCCCCCGACCCACCCCCCACCCCCACCTCCCGAAATCGGAGGTCTCAATGTTGGCAAGTATGGTGAAGGACTAGAGGGCAGTGGGAGCGATTCAGATAGGGAAGATGCTGTGAAAGGCGGGTGGGACCTGATATTCAGCTGGGAATGACTAAAACAGTAAATAAACACAAGACATATATATACTCTATTAGCCACAACACAACCAGGCTTATATTTAATATGCCACAAATTAATCCCGCATAACAAACACTTCCCCCCTCCCATCCATATAACCCGCCAATACAACTCAAACACCTGCATAACACACTCAATCCCACAGCCCAAAGTACCGTTCACCTCCCCAAAGTTCATACAGCACATATATTTCCCCAAAGTCCCCAAAGTTACGTACGTGACATGCACATAGCGGCACGCACGTATGGGCAAGCGATCAAATGTTTGGAAGCCGCAGCTGCATGAGTACTCACGGTACCGCGTCTGCGCATCCAACTCAAAGTCCTCCTGGTAAGAGTCTCTGTTGTCCCAGTTCTCCACAGGCCAATGGTAAAGCTTGACTGTCATCTTCTGGGAATGTAAACAATGAAACACCGGCTGTGTTTGTGTTGCTGCAGTCGGCTGCAATACACCGCTTCCCTCCTACAGCTTTCTTCTTTGCTGTCTCCATTGTTCATTGAACAAATTGCAAAAGATTCACCAACACAGATGTCCAGAATACTGTGGAATTTTTTGATGAAAACAGACGACTTAATAGCTGGCCACCATGCTGTCCCAAAATGTCCTCTACAATCCGTGACGTCACGCGCTGACGTCATCATACCGAGACGTTTTCAGCAGGATATTTCGTGCAAAATTTAAAATTGCACTTTAGTAAGCTAACCCGGCCGTATTGGCATGTGTTGCAATGTTAAGATTTCATCATTGATGTATAAACTATCAGACTGCGTGGTCGGTAGTAGTGGGTTTCAGTAGGCCTTTATGTGATTGTCTTCAAGAATCATCATTTCAACCATTTATATAAAAAAAATACTGTAAGCAGGTTTTTTAATGCACTGCTAGTTTCTACTCCAATGGGCTCACCACCCATAGAAGGGGTCATAGAGGTTGGGTGCGATGTGAGCTGGGCGGCAGCCGAAGGCAGGGCACTTGGCGGTCCGATCCTCGGCTACAGAAGCTAGCTAGCTCTTGGGACGTGGAACGTCACCTCGCTGGGGGGGAAGGAGCCTGAGCTAGTGCGCGATGTGGAGAAGTTCCGGCTAGATATAGTCGGACTCACTTCGACGCACAGCAAGGGCTCTGGAACCAGTTCTCTCGAGAGGGGCTGGACTCTCTTCCACTCTGGCGTTGCCGGCAGTGAGAGGCGACGGGCTGGGGTGGCAATTCTTGTTTCCCCCCGGCTCAGAGCCTGCACATTGGAGTTCAACCCGGTGGACGAGAGGGTAGCTTCCCTCCGCCTTCGGGTGGGGGAACGGGTCCTGACTGTGGTTTGCGCTTATGCGCCAAGCCGCAGCTCAGAGTACCCACCCTTTTTGGATTCACTCGAGGGAGTACTTGAGAGTGCGCCCCCGGGTGATTCCCTCGTTCTACTGGGAGACTTCAATGCTCATGTTGGCAGCGACAGTGAAACCTGGAGAGGCGTGATTGGGAAGAATGGCCGCCTGGATCTGAATCCGAGTGGTGTTTTGTTATTGGACTTTTGTGCTCGTCACAGATTGTCAATAACAAACACCATGTTCAAACATAAGGGTGTCCATATGTGCACTTGGCACCAGGACACCCTAGGCCGCAGTTCCATGATCGACTTTGTAGTTGTGTCATCGGATTTGCGGCCTCATGTTTTGGACACTCGGGTGAAGAGAGGGGCGGAGCTTTCTACCGATCACCACCTGGTGGTGAGTTGGCTGCGATGGTGGGGGAGGATGCCGGACAGACCTGGCAGGCCCGAACGCATTGTGAGGGTTTGCTGGGAACGTCTGGCAGAGTCTCCTGTCAGAGAGAGTTTCAATTCCCACCTCCGGAAGAACTTTGAACATGTCACGAGGGAGGTGCTGGACATTGAGTCCGAATGGACCATGTTCCGCGCCTCTATTGTCGAGGCGGCTGATTGGAGCTGTGGCCGCAAGGTAGTTGGTGCTTGTCGTGGCGGTAATCCTAGAACCCGTTGGTGGACACCGGCGGTGAGGGATGCCGTCAAGCTGAAGAAGGAGTCCTATCGGGTTCTTTTGGCTCATAGGACTCCTGAGGCAGCGGACAAGTACCGACAGGCCAAGCGGTGTGCGGCTTCAGCGGTCGCAGAGGCAAAAACTTGGACATGGGAGGAGTTCGGTGAGGCCATGGAAAACGACTTCCGGACAGCTTCGAAGCAATTCTGGACCACCATCCGCCGCCTCAGGAAGGGGAAGCAGTGCACTATCAACACCGTGTATGGTGAGGATGGTGTTCTGCTGACCTCGACTGCGGATGTTGTGGATCGGTGGAGGGAATACTTCGAAGACCTCCTCAATCCCACCAACACGTCTTCCTATGAGGAAGCAGTGCCTGGGGAGTCTGTGGTGGGCTCTCCTATTTCTGGGGCTGAGGTTGCTGAGGTAGTTAAAAAGCTCCTCGGTGGCAAGGCCCCGGGGGTAGATGAGATCCGCCCGGAGTTCCTTAAGGCTCTGGATGCTGTGGGGCTGTCTTGGTTGACAAGACTCTGCAGCATCGCGTGGACATCGGGGGCGGTACCTCTGGATTGGCAGACCGGGGTGGTGGTTCCTCTCTTTAAGAAGGGGAACCGGAGGGTGTGTTCTAACTATCGTGGGATCACACTCCTCAGCCTTCCCGGTAAGGTCTATTCAGGTGTACTGGAGAGGAGGCTACGCCGGATAGTCGAACCTCGGATTCAGGAGGAACAGTGTGGTTTTCGTCCTGGTCGTGGAACTGTGGACCAGCTCTATACTCTCGGCAGGGTCCTTGAGGGTGCATGGGAGTTTGCCCAACCAGTCTACATGTGTTTTGTGGACTTGGAGAAGGCATTCGACCGTGTCCCTCGGGAAGTCCTGTGGGGAGTGCTCAGAGAGTACGGGGTATCGGACTGTCTGATTGTGGCAGTCCGCTCCCTGTATGATCAGTGCCAGAGCTTGGTCCGCATTGCCGGTAGTAAGTCGGACACGTTTCCAGTGAGGGTTGGACTCCGCCAAGGCTGCCCTTTGTCACCGATTCTGTTCATAACTTTTATGGACAGAATTTCTAGGCGCAAGTCAAGGCGTTGAGGGGATCTGGTTTGGTGGCTGCAGGATTAGGTCTCTGCTTTTTGCAGATGATGTGGTCCTGATGGCTTCATCTGGCCAGGATCTTCAGCTCTCACTGGATCGGTTCGCAGCTGAGTGTGAAGCGACTGGGATGAGAATCAGCACCTCCAAGTCCGAGTCCATGGTTCTCGCCCGGAAAAGGGTGGAGTGCCATCTCCGGGTTGGGGAGGAGATCTTGCCCCAAGTGGAGGAGTTCAAGTACCTCGGAGTCTTGTTCACGAGTGGGGGAAGAGTGGATCGTGAGATCGACAGGCGGATCGGTGCGGCGTCTTCAGTAATGCGGACGCTGTATCGATCCGTTGTGGTGAAGAAGGAGCTGAGCCGGAAGGCAAAGCTCTCAATTTACCGGTCGATCTACGTTCCCATCCTCACCTATGGTCATGAGCTTTGGGTTATGACCGAAAGGACAAGATCACGGGTACAAGCGGCCGAGTGGCCGCTTGTACCCGTCGGGTGGCGGGGCTCTCCCTTAGAGATAGGGTGAGAAGCTCTGTCATCCGGGGGGAGCTCAAAGTAAAGCCGCTGCTCCTCCACATCGAGAGGAGCCAGATGAGGTGGTTCGGGCATCTGGTCAGGATGCCACCCGAACGCCTCCCTAGGGAGGTGTTTAGGGCACGTCCCACCGGTAGGAGGCCGCGGGGAAGACCCAGGACACGTTGGGAAGACTATGTCTCCCGGCTGGCCTGGGAACGCCTCGGGGTCCCACAGGAAGAGCTGGACGAAGTGGCTGGGGAGAGGGAAGTCTGGGCTTCCCTGCTTAAGCTGCTGCCCCCGCGACCCGACCTCGGATAAGCGGAAGAAGATGGATGGATGGATGGATGTTAGTTTCTATATGTAATTGTAGAGTTCAGGGAGGATTAATCAAGACACCAACATGCCAAATCCAAATAAAAAAGCGAAAAAGAAAGGTTGAGCGAATACAGACAAAGAGGGTGACCCAGTTAAACACCAAGAATATTTGAAGAATGAACAAGAAAGAAATATGAAAAGAAAGGAAGAAGGAAAGTCGAAAAGTGTCAGCGATTTATTGGCCAGGGAGCAAAAAAAGGCTAACCCCAGACCTGCAGGTCAAAGAAGGCTAAATTTACACTGCAGGCCACAGTGATTTTTTCGAAATTGGTTTATTTGTAGTTGACTGTATGGATTATAAGTCAAATGTGATCTTTATCAGGCCCCAATGTCACATGCATGCGCGATTCAATAAAGTGAAAACATAGGAAGGATTTTGTAAAAGAACAAGGAAGTCACTACTACAGAAGAAAACATGGCCAGTGTGTTTGTGGGTTTGTGCTGCAGCTGTTGTGTGGAGGAATTAGTCAGATGATGGAAAACAACTGCAGGAGGAGGAAGAAGATAATTGCAAAAAGGAAAGTGAAAGTGCTGCACACACAAATGAGGTAGCTTGACCAAAGATGACGTAAAACAGGTCGCATTGCCATTTAAACCGCAGTCACATTTGAAAAGATCAGATTCCAAACGAATCTATGTGACCCAATATGATAGAAAAATATTAGATCTGAAGCACTTTGGAGCTTTTAGACTGGCAATAAATATTGGACGTCTGTGTCATTTGAGGACAACAAAAATCTGGTTTGGTAAACGGATCTAAACTAATGCACAATAGTTCTCAGAAGCCTGACAGTAATTGCAATGATATTGTTCTACTCTGAATACTGAATACTGAACCATTCATCCATCCGATAGTCTTTTTCGGGGTCCTGCGGGGTGCTGGAGCCTATCCCAGGTGCACTCGGACAGAAGGCGGGGTACACCCTGGACAAGTTACCACCTTATCACAGGGCCATCACAGATTGACAGACAACCTTCACACACTAGGGCCAATTTAAGGTTGCCAATCAACCTATCCCTAGGTGCATGTCTTTGGAAGTGGGAGGAAGCCGGAGCCTGAAATCAATCTGATCGGTATTGTGTATTTTAGAAAGAAAGAATATTATACATCGATTTTGAAAAATTTATAAAATGAAGTAAAAAAAAAATGTCTTAAAAAAACTTGTTTGTGGATTTTATTGTGAAAAACCTAAATAATTAATTTGAAAAATAATCTTTACACAAGATGAATAAGCATAATACTAAAAGGTTAACATAATATTTTTATTCATGATTGAATGTGTTTTGGTAGTGATACATTTGGGGAGAAGAAAAACATTTCCAAATATTCTGAAAATATACAATAAAGTTGATTGTTTTTTTTACTAGTAATGTGTACTTCAGATCATTTACAATATATATAGGTAATATGTTTTGGGAATAAAACTCGGTAGAACAGCCTATAAAAGATTTGCATTAAATGATGTGCAAATTTGATCAGGCACTTAATGGTGCCATATGTAATAATTTAATGTGATATCATCATAAAATGGCCCTGATATGTCAAAAGGCATTTATAAATAATGTTCTTTTCAAATACCTTTATAACTGATAATGGTAGTTCAGCCAGGGTATGCTCATTTCCAAATTAGATTTACAGCCCCAAAATATTGTTATTGTTTTAATTTTGGTGCCCCGCCCTCCACTGTTTGACCAATTAAAAAGTCTGTGAGTGTGTCACATCCAGGTTGCCAGTTACGCACCACCACCTTCGTCAAGCTACTGCCACTGGTAAAATTACTAAACATGTCAAACCTTAGTAAATCTAAAAGGCGTCGTTACAATTCTCAACTTATTCATGACAAAGGCAGGAACAAAACGAGGATTTGTGTAGGGTATGCCTTTGAAAGATGGAGACGATTGAAGGCGGAGAAGATGTTTTCATCTGACGCCAAACTTGCTAATTTCCTCCTTGATAGGTAAGTCAGGCAATTACGTTTTCTTAGTATTTGTAATAAATGAAAATGGACATTTCGTATGTAAACTATATTGTCCAATACAGTCTTATGATCTTGTCTAACAAAGCTACTATGTTCGTGCAACGAATGCTAGGAGCAAAGCTCCATCACACTAGTGCAGACCTGGGCATTCTGCGGCCCGCGGGCCACATCCGGCCCTTTGTGCGTCCCTGTCCGGCTCGCGGGAGGCCAATCATAAATTACAAAATACATTTAAAAAAGTATCTATGTCGAGTGTGCAATACAACGGTGCTGCTTTTGTTTTGAAAAGCGTTATTTGTATTACTTCCGTGTGGACGTATGCGCGTGTGTGATTGTGAGTGAATGTGAACAACGGCAATTACAAATTACAAAATCAAGTTTAAAAAACATCTATGTCGTGCGTGCAATACAACTGTGCTGCTTTTATTTTGAAAAGTGTTATTTGTGGGCGTATGTCCGGGTATAACCTGTGAGTGAAGGTGCACAGCGACAAGTGATGAGACGCTAAAAAGAGAAAAGTTGATGACGAATGGCGTGTTTTCAACAAGACATGGACTGCAAAGTATTTCTTTACAGAAATTAAAGGTAAAGCCGTGTGCTTAATTTGTGGTACACAGGTTGCTGTGTTTAAAGAATATCATTTGAATCGCCACTACACGACGAAGCACGAGGAAAAATACCGGAATCTGTCTGATGAAGAGCGCGCAAGGGAGGCTGATGCGTTGATGTTGATCGTTGATCAATTCGTCAAAGGTTTCCAGACGTAATTTCACCTTGTTGACAAGATGGATGATGACATGCTGATTCTGGAGGTACAAAATCAAAGAACCTTATTACAGGCATATCCTGGACAGCTATCTGGGCTCTTTTGTCAACCAGACCTGACATGGGGGTGGGAGGAGCAGGGAACTGGTTAGCGGGAGTTTAGGAAAATTGTGGAATAAGAGATGTTGTCAGGGGCGGAGCTATAGGGGTTTGTCCCCCGGCCTGGGGGCCCGTATGGGCACCGTCACAGAGCGGGAAACCTACATGGCGGTGCCGGGCCCTTTCTTCGGCTTTGGGCTGGGTGGGGCGGGGCCAGACAGAGCCCTTAAGAGCTCAGAATGGTATGGTGTAAAATACTGAATAAAATATTGTGCCATTATATGTGGCTGTATTTTCACTGTCACGTTCCACTTTGCAACTGACAAATCATTTAAAAGTGGTTGGCCGACAACGATATTGTCATTATTTACCCAGAAGACTCTTGGAGTCCAAGGCCATTTTGGGTAAAATCGCCATAAACCATCCACTACGTGACTCATTAGTCAGTTGTAAACAGAGAGACGATGGTGAGACGGACGGTGAGCATACTCGAAGTTAACATGAGTGGAATTGCGCAAGGAAAAAGAAAAAAGGAGTACAAGGAAAAGCCAAATTACAAAATTTGGACATATATTTGGTTCATCCTCATGCAGAGGAACCTGACATGGTTGTTGGCAGCAATTCAGGCCCGCTAAATGCGCAAATACTGCCAGCATCAGGAAGCCAAATTTCCAGGTAACAATTAAATTGGAACAATTACAGTAATACACTAAAAATGGGTTTTCGCGGGGCATTAAAAAGTATTTAATATCATGTCCTGAGGCATTCAAAAATGTGATACGATTGGCGGACTGGGCCGATAGTAAATCAATCAATCAAACGGTGAATGAAAATTAACTTAAAAACATTGGCATCGATAAGTTGCTATGTCTTTCTGTGTGTTTCTTTTCATTGGCTGCAGCTTTCAAATTGGATAAAACAGGTCTTGTAAAGTCCGAAAGCGAGAAAAGTGCTACATCAATACGGAAAATGTCTTCTGGGGGCCCAAAATGTGCCATTCTTTGGTGACTGTAGGCATGACTCCCTAACTGTGACACCATGTCATGTTAATGAGGAAGCTGGGCTTGTTTCATACACGACACACTCAGCCGTGTCCACTTCAACACACATGAATAATAAACTTGGCTAACATTAGCAGGTCTGGTGACGCACCTCACGTGACTTACGGTGACCAAAGGTGGTTAAACAAGAATACTCTCACAAGACCACAACTCTGATATCCCCAAAGCAAATTATTAACAGCCGCCTGACACTTTATACATAACTTGCTATCTACTGTACCCATTTTAAACAACTTAGAGGGTGTAAAGTATCAACTGTTAAGGATGATAAATTGACTCAGTTTATTTTTAATGCCTCTATGGATGCAAATATCTTTCTTGGATGTGTCTTTTTCTAAATTGCTTAAATCAGTATGATGTTATTTTTTTATTCCATAAAACCTTTGAACTATTGTTTTAATTGTATCCTAATTAAAAATGTTATCCTCCAATTGGTGGCTATTATAAGGCATAATTTCAGAGGATATTCATTTTTACCGCATGTTTAAAAGAAATAACATTTCAAAAATGACTTCTGGGTATATTATCTTGATCAACTATTTCTTATTTAGAGGGCTTTGTGAGCGGAATAAAGGCGCTTCCATTGACTCTATTGTTAAAATTAGGATATCATTTGCTAACGTTAATTTACGACGTACAATGCATAAAAAAAGAAAAACATGTGTTCTTGTCTTACATAAAGATTATGAATGATAGGCAAAATAAAAATAAAAACGTTCAGAATCCCCTTTAACAATTTTTCTACATTCTCTGAACAAGCTCAGGCTGTGGCAAACGTGAGAAAATAAATAATTGTCGGGGAAATGGGAAACTGGTTAAAGTTTGTCGATAGTAAACCCGGCACGGCTTTGACTTGTTCCGCCACTGGATGTTGTTAATGCTAAATTAAAGTTGTCATTCTGCATGGCAAAACGGTCGTCTTTTCCACGAGTCAAGTCATGTCAGTGCCATGTCACAGACGCCAGCCGGTGAGTATTGGCGTATGGCGAAGCTTGTAAACATTTCTCGGTATTGCCGTTCAGCAGCTGTTACGTATCTCCTGAAAATTTGTGGTAATCATTTCACAGGCAGCCCTGGGTCTCGCGAGGTTTTAAAGACAAGAAACGTCAACGGATTTCCAGTTTCACACGATACCTGGTCTGTTTCTACTCTCGATTAATCGAAAGATTCACAGCTGATTCTTATCAATTGAGGTAACTGCTACCGACGCAGCCAAATCGCTTACTAATCTAACCGAATATCCAGTCGCATTGGTTTATCTTTCACAACCATAATATATATAGATGAATATTGCAGACAAGGTGCTACATATTATAGATGAGTGCTGATTGTTCAACATTGCAAACCCCACAGGTAGGAGCATGATAACATAAATGTGGAAGTAAATGAGAGTTTCCATGGTCACATAATACTTGTAGCATATTCAAAAACCTTTTATCATTGCACCAGTTATCAATTGTACACACAGTCTTCGTAGATCACATGCAACATGCACATCCACAAATAGTACACTCAGTTTGCACACGGTGTTTAGCCTGGTATTTGGATCTTATTAGATCAGGCCCAATATGTCTCTGCACTGGTCTGGGAACGCCTTGAGATTACCCAGGAGGAGCTGGAAAAAGTAACCAGGGAGAGGAAAGACTGGGCTTCTCTATTTAGGCTGCTGCCCCCGCGACTCAACCTCAGATAAGTGTAAGAATTTACGTTTCTTTAATATGCTCTCTTCTCCTCAATAATCTTTCTTGCAAGACATGTATTAACATGTTTTATAAAGTGCTGAAATGTACTGAATACAAGAAGACATTTTTGTTTACCTGCACTAGTGTTGGACAATGCATTAGGAGGTGTACTAGAGCTTGATGTTACAAATCATGTTTCTGCCACACAGACAACAAATGTCTGCAGGACTTTTATCACAGCAGCTCCACAGAATGGACTGCAGTACATCTATGATAGGAAACAGGCAATATATTGAAGGAGCAAGGCTAAGTCCAAGTGAGTGAACGGCTTGTATTTCTAAATACCTTTTTGACATTTCATTAACTTATAGAATTTACTAGTACATCCTTGGAATCTCAATGAATTACAATATTTTTGAAAACTAATTTATTTCAGCAATTCAACTGAAAAAGGGAAACTCATATTCTCTGCATGTTGATATATTTCAATAATATATTTATTCATAATTTTGATTATTATTTAAACAAAAAATAATATCTCTTACTGTATATGTCATATAGTCTAACACTAACATAAGCTACATATATCTGTTCCTCTGTTGTACAAATTATCTTCCAAGAGTGAAATATTGTTTACCATTTTACTCAGTCAGTGTCTTTCTGGGCTACTTGTTCATGTTTTTAAGGATATTTCCTCAGATTAGAGCTATTGTAGCTGGTAGCATGAATGCTTACTTAAGTTGTGTTTCCATCGTACTTCCGTAGTGTTTTGTCAAATTGCTGCATTTCTTGTCATGCATATATCCATATTGGTTCTCAGTGAGTATTCTATGTTTGTTTATGAAACTATCCAATCTGTTATTGAACAGTTTTTCCAAATGATTTTAACTATTTCCTCTTGTGTCACCTTTATGAGGAACATTCATACTTGCCAACCTTGAGACCTCCGATTCCGGAAGGGGGGGCGGGGGGGGTTGGGGGCGTTGTTAAGAGGGGAGGGGTATATTTACAGCTAGAATTCACCAAGTCAAGTATTTAATATGTATGTATATATATATATATATATATATATATATATATATATATATATATATATATATATATATATATATATATATATATATATATATATATATATAAGAAATACTTGACTTACAGTGAATTCTATCTACATATATATATTTATTTTATATATATATATATATATATATATATATATATATATATATATATACATATATATATATATATATGTATAAAATAAATACTTGAATTTCAGTGTTCATTTATTTACACATATACACACACATAACACTCATCTACTCATTGTTGTACTTGAAATACACAGTAATGAAAACACAGTTGTTCTACTAACTGTACTGTGCTTGCTGCTTACTAAAAAAAAACAACAACACTTACCTTTCACTATTTGAGTAGTCTTTGTTCTGCCATTTGCGTACTGGCTAGCGATCTCTGAATCCAGGAACATATGCTTCATGGATTTGTTGTGGACATCCGCAAATGAGAAAGGGATGTTGCTTCCAGCTATCAGCATAGCCATCTTTGTCTCAGCATAAATTACACCCTCTGGACTCCATTTAGCGATGTGGCCCATAACACTGGGCTGAGACCGGTTCTGCGTTGCCGCCGCTTTGTGCTTCGCTGACCGTTCATGACTGAGTATATGCGTTCGGCCATCGTGTTCAATGGAGAAGTCTGATCTACAAAATTTACAGGCAGCATACTCCTTCCCCTTCGAACTGTCTTGGATAAACTGAAATTCTTGTTTCCATTCGTTTTGGAACTTACAAGCGTATTTCTTCATCTTACTCGTCGTCGGCGTCGCCATGGCTGTATCTTCCTCGTTCTTCTGCATTGTCTCCTTGTTGTGTGCGCAGTTGTGCACTCTCCAAAAGCCGTAGATGTTATAACGTGATTGGGCATGCACGCTGTTTATATCGTGGGAAAGCGGACGTGAGAACAGGCTGTCGAAACGTCACTCAGGTCCGCATGGAGCTGGAGGGGGTGTGGCCTCCAGCTGCGGCTGTAAATTGGAAGATTTTCGGGAGAATATTTGTCCCGGAAGGTTTTCGGGAGAGGCGCTGAATTTCGGGAGTCTCCCGGAAAATTCGGGAGGGTTGGCAAGTATGGGAAAATTGAGTTGGGATTTCTATCTATGGTGTCATTGAAGTCCTCAGTTGAAACTGTGTCTGGAATCTTTTCTTCCCATTTTGGTCCAATATTTACAAAGTAGTTATTGAAGCTTTCAACTACTTACTTCATGTTGTCATTATTTACGTTTCCTTCTGAGAAGTATTGGGGGTAATCCCTCTTAGTGCCATTTTTAATAATGCTATTGAGGATTCCCCATGTTGCTCACATATTGTTTTTGTTCCTGTCTAATAAATGACTGTAATATTATTTTCTACATGTTCGTAGTATGTTAGTTAGCTTGTTTTTATACTTCTTGTACTTTTTTTCTGCCTTTGAGGTCTTTGTGTTATAAATGTTCTGTATAATATATTCTTCTTACGAGCATATTTGAATCCTTTTGTCATTAATTGTTCTTTCTCTTCTTTCTACTGAGTTGTTTCCATGGACAATGTTTGTCATAAAGTATTATGAATAGGTTTAAAAAAATTACCATATGCTTCATCAAAATCACTTGTTTAAGACCTAAAAAACAGGTCTTAATAAATGACTTCCTTGCTGTGAGAAGTTACAGGATGTTGCTGGTGTACAATCTCTTGTGGTAATAAAAATGGTAATAAAAAATGTATCTTTTCACATCTTTATTTACACCAAAAACAAGTAGTATCGATGAGAGTACCGATGAATACCGATCAATAAGGAATATCGATAATGGTATTGATAAAATCTTAACACTATTGATCCTAGTACTTATAGTATAACCAGTCCCTCTAAAATTGTGTGATCCACAATTCACTCAAATTCAACCAATTCCTGCAAATTGTGTGGCTTTGCAAATTCTCCAATGATTTTGGCCAATCGATCTTGTCTCTGAGCAGCGCTCAATGTACACTGTATAATCAAGACTTACTTTGTTAATTAACTTAGCTTCTTGTTTAGACAACACAGGAACAACAACATCGAAGAATATGAAAACTCTTTATTGGTCAAATGGCACAGCTGTCGTCTTGCTGCTTAGCTCAGACCTACTTCCAGCTCCTACTGAGTAATGTCATTTTTAAACATACATTTAGTTTATGGTAGGAAGATTAGGAACAGATTTTCATTTGCAAAGCTGACCTAGTATGACATGACAAAGATGTTGAAGTGTGATGATGACAATCCCTCATGGTCTACTACTCTCATGGTTTACTAGCAAAAATTACCGCTGTATATCGTTCTCAGCAAATTACAAATTCTCTTAAATGTGTTAGAACAGTGGTTCTCAAGCTTTTTTCAATGATGTACCCCCTGTGAACATTTTTTTAATTCAAGTACCCCCTAATCAGAGCAAAGCATTTTTGTTTGAAAAAAAAAAAAAAGAAGTAAAATACAGCACCAGGTCATCAGTTTCTGATGTATTAAACTGTATAACAGTGCAAAATATTGCTCATTTGTAGTGGTCTTTCTTGAACTACAGTATTTGGAAAAAAATATGTAAAAATAACTAAAAACGTGTTGAAAAATAAACAAGTGATTCAATTATAAATAAAGATTTCTACACATAGAAGTAATCATCATCTTAAAGTGCCCTCTTTGGGGATTGTAATAGAGATCCATCTGGATTCATGAACTTAATTCTAAACATTTCTTCACAAAAAAACAAATCTTTAACATCAATATTTATGGAACATGCCCACAAAAAATCTAGCTGTCAACACTGAATATTGCATTGTTGCATTTCTTTTCACAGTTCTTTTTGACAGACATTTTAGTGACAAACCTGAGCTTGTGCTTCACTGAGTTTATGAACTTACATTCATATTTTGTTGAAGTATTATTCAATAAATATATTTATAAAGGATTTTTGAATTGTTGGTATTTTTAGAATATTTAAAAAAAATCTCACGTACCCCTTGGCATACCTTCAAGTACCCCCAGGGGTACACGTACCCCCATTTGAGAACCACTGTGTTAGAATATGTTCCAATGAATGTTGGACAAGATATACAAACAATTCTTAAGCGTAAAACACGGAGAAAGTCTGCAAATTGTGGACGACAGAGCAGACAGCGGAAAATTAGAAAACCTTTGGTAGTGTTTAAATTATTACCATTATTCTTTGTAATTATTTCAAACAGTGCAGTAATTTGACAATGAGCTCCTAGTATTTGCTTTTACTGGCTTCTAGTGTCTACTTTTAGGTTTATGTGGAATAAAATCAGTAAAACATCAATAGAGTAATTGTTTTCCAATTTGTGTTCAAATCCTGTACTTTTTGAGTTTAAGGTTACAGGAATACTTAAAACATTGATAACAAATTAATGAAATCACGAATTTATTTAATGTTATTGTAAAAACTGAAAACTGAACCTCAAATTTTTGAAAGGAACTGTATAGTCATACAGACGCAAAAAACAATCCAACATTTACCTTCACATTTACTTTTACTAAATACTCTTGAGCTGCAACGGAGAGCCCCACAAACACCACCTCCGAACTTTGTTATGACTTCTTTCTTGAATTCATAATTGTTTTTCTCAACGTATTTATCAAAGTGATGAAACTCCTGTTATAGCCAAGAATACATGAACAATGGTTGTGTGCTTACACAACATTTGTATCAACTGATGTAATCACATGCATGGGCGACTGACTGACTTTGATTGGACTATTACTATATGCTACAGCTACAACTATATTTAGCTTCATGGTGGGTTATCTTGCAGCTGTACTCACCAACATGTGCTTGATAGGACTAAAACCAAGACAGTGTATGAAAACCGAGGCATATTTTTAGAGGAAATTCTCCTATAAAACCGAAATATACTAAAATTGCAAAGTAAAAAAAACCGAGGTACCACTGTACAACATGACATGCTGTGAATTCATGAGGAGAGAGTGCTAGGCAACACATTCTCAGATGCTGCTGTGCAAGTTTACAGGCCCAAGACAATTTTTGGGGCTGTTTTCATCTTGCCCCTTTAGGTTTAAACTTTAAGCAGACTTTAGTGATTTTAGGGTGCGTTCAAACTTGTACAGTAGTCGGGTACTAGAATGAGGACTATCTTCTGCAGGTGTCAAGCGATCGCGTTAATTGCGATTAATGAAATAGTCATATTTAGCGTGTTATATTTTCTTAATCACGGTATTCAAATCTTTAAACTCTAACTCTACCGTTTCTGTATGTGAGTTGCCTCAATCTTGTCTTGTTCTGTCGTTAAATAAGATTTAAAACATGAGATGATGACGTCCATTGACAGACATAAAAGTCAAATGAAGCAAACATGTTCTCCGTTCTGTGAGCAATGTTTTACAAAGTTTAAACTTCTAACTGTGACATATATTAACGTCCATCCATCCATGTTCTACCGCGTATTACCCGAAGGTAATACGCGGTAGAACATGGAGGACTTATTAGCAGTTTAGGGGTTCCCTAAGCAGAGTACACATTGGCGGGCAGAAGAGGCAGGAATTATATTTTGCAAACACTGGATGACAGTGAATTAATGAAACACTACAGATTGGATCATGCAGGAATCATGTTTGGGGTTGATCTCATTAGAGATGCACTTTCTTCTCCAACGGCACAATGAAATAACAACTGAAATGAAAGCTAACCAACACTGCTTCTTATAGGCCGGTCAGCAATCACAGACATTGATGAACGCTAAGCCAGTTTACCCTTGTAATTACCATATTGAGTTGAAATGTTGAAGGCATAAAAATTACAAGAATGGTAATCAAAGTGGAAATGCATTTTTTTGGAATTTCGCTTGTCATTCACAATCATTATGAGAGACAAGAACAGGTGTTTTTTTTTTTTTGGTGGATTTTAAAGATAATGAGATGGCGACTTGTCCAGGGTGTACCCCGCCTTGTGTCCAAGTGCAGTTGGGATAGGCTCCAGCACCCCGATAGGCAAAAGTCCAAAACAGTGCAGTTCCCATTTAATATGACGATGTGAACACTGTGCAAGTGGACCAAAATTGTTAAAAGTGATTTTGGCTTTTTGTTGTCAAGTTGACAGAACATGTTGGTAGAGTGGCCATCTTATAGAAAGGCAGGTTGTGAACGAAGGGTAACTGGTTCAATCTCAGCCTGGTCAACGGCATGTCGAAGTATTGATTGCTCTTGGTTAGTGCATTCCCAGCAGGTACAAGACATTGATACAACATTGATTATACATACATGTCCTTTAAAACTGACGTTGAAACAACATTGCAAAATACTGTAGTTGTACTTGTAAAATGAGACGACGTTGATGTCCAAAATTGGATCCACATCGTTTGTTGGGAAATTACCAAATTTCAATGGGCAAAATAACGTCACAACCCAACATTGATTAAACATTGTCAAAAAGCATGTTGTGTCAACGTTATGTTTGAGTTGCTCAATAAGCAAGTAAGTTCATCTTACATCAGACTGAATTTCAACTCATGGTTTGAAGTGTAATATACTTGACACTAGAGATGTCCGATAATATCGGCAGGCCGATATTATCGGCCGATAAATGTTTTAAAATGTAATATCGGAAATTATCGGTATCGGTTTCAAAAAGTAAAATTAATGACTTTTTAAAACGCCGCTGTACGGAGCGGTACATATCCGGTAAAACATGGACGTAGGGAGAAGTAGTCAGCAGCCCCTCCCCTCTCCCCTCTCCCACACACAACACAGGAGTTGACGACTGCAGCATGAGAGGTTTACTGGCGACGCTTGATGACCTCATCAAACCGCTGCGAGCGCAGCATAACAACAACAAGAGTGTTGTTGCCGGTGCTTTAGCCGTGGCTAAAAAGCCAGCTCGCTCGGTGACTGACTAATGACACCATGTCTATGGTTTGGGATTATTTTAAAGTGTGTCTGACGGATAAAAACTGGCAATTTGCAATGACTGCAAAAAGTTGGTTATGCGAGGAGGAACCAAGACGTCTTCCTTTAATACGAGCAATTTGATCTCTCGCCTCTTCAAGAATCATAAGGAGATACACGATGAATACAAGCGGAAGATGGATGAAAAACAAACACCGAAAAAAAGTAGTACCACACAGTTGTCGCTTAAAGACTCCGCCGAGAAAAACAAAAATACAACAAAAAACACCCCAAGGCGAAAGCCCACGTTGTGGTCAGGTGCCCTGTCTCTACGCAGCATTTCAGAAGCTCTAACTGACTGGTAGGCCACTTCAAGCACTCACCACTAGCTTGCAGCACATTTTTGTTACTCATACAAATACGTTAGAGCAGGGCAGATTGAGCCCAGTTTATAATTTCCTGCTATACAGCATACCAGGCAGTCTTGCACTAAAGAAGGACTATGTTATTGTTTATTGTTTACTTTATTACTCTAGTATACTCTGGACTGAAGCTGTGTGTCTTCATTGTTTTTGTAGCTGTTGTTTTGAGGCATGTTTTAAAAAATAATGCACTTTGTGAAAGTCAAAGTATAGTATTTCCCATAGTTGTAGTGAGTATCAGGATTATCTCAGGGAGAGCATGTCCCAAATTCCAAGCTGCTGTTTTGAGGCATGTTAAAAAAAAAATAATGCACTTTGTGACTTCAATAATAAATATGGCAATGCCATGTTGGCACTTTTTTCCATAACTTGAGTTGAAGTTGTTCTCTTATTTTGGAAGACCTTGTTACATTGTTTAATGCATCCAACGGGGCATCATAACAAAATTAGGCATAATAATGTGTTAATTCCACGACTGTATATATCGGTATCGGTTGATATCGGAATCGGTAATTAAGAGTTGGACAATATCGGATATCGGCAAAAAAGCCATTATCGGACATCTCTACTTGACACTACAAATTGACTCAAATTAACTCAGTCAAAGCAACAAGATGACCTGACTGAGTTAAGTTGAGTCAACATTTTCTACAGTGTAAGTTTTCACACATTTTGTAAGATAACTTTTAAAGTATAGCTTACTAATCATTTAACATATCATTTATTTTATGGTAAATATTATTTACAATTACAGTCTTCATAAGATTAGCTTCTATGATTAAGTTTCTCGATTTGAGGGTCCATCCTTTGCCCATTATCACTAAAAGTATATTTTTCATCGAGCTTTTAGGATCAATCAGTAGCAGCCTTTGAAATGATGACTCATATCTAGCAAGAGTCAACCACACCTCCTCACTAAGATAGAATCACTCCTAACCAAGACTCCTTGCTAATAATCTTTAGGTCAGTGGTTCTTAACCTGGGTTCGATGGAACCCTAGGGGTTCGGTGAGTCGGGCTCAGGGGTTCGGCGGAGGTCAAGACACACCCGACACATCGTGTGAATAAAAACTTCTCCCTATCGGCGTATTACGGATACGGCAACAGCTGACTGATTTGCAGGTGTGTAGTTTGTTGTGAGTTTATGCACTGTGTTGGTTTTGTTGTTTGAACAAGGTGATGTTCATACACGGTTCATTTTGTGCACCAGTAAAAAAACATGGTAACACTTTAGTATGGGGAACATATTCATCATTAATTAGTTGCTTATTAACATGCAAATTAGTAACATATTGGCTCTTAACTAGTCATTATTAAGTACTTATTAATGCCTTATTCGGTATGGCCTTATTATAACCCTAACCCTCAAACCCTGACCCTAACCCTAACCAAATAGCTCTAAATTAAGTCTTTGTTACTTAGAATATGTTCCCCTAGTGTCCAAAAAACTCTAAAATAAGTCTTTGTTACTTAGAATATGTTCCCCATACTAAAGTGTTACCAAAAACATATAACTTTGTCTTGAATTTGAAAAAAAACATTTTATTTTTCACTAAAGAAGGGTTGGGTGAATGCGCAGATGAAACTGGTGGGGTTCGGTAACTCCAACAAGGTTAAGAACCACTGGTTTAGGTTAAGTTAGGAGCTCTCTGAGATGATTCTCAGAATCTTTAGGTATAAGGACCCAGGTATTTTAAGCCGCAACAATCATAAAAAGTGGAACCGGGACGGGTCAATCGGAATGAAATATTTCAATTTGAATAGGTTCCTATTGTAAGTCGATGTAGTTATAATCATTGATTATAGCATAATGAAGGTCATTTAAATAAATATCAAACAATTTGACTTTTAATATAATTTCTGCTTTTAAAAAATATGTATACATAAAAATAATGCTGTCAACTCAAGTCGGGAACTCTGTCTCCCGTGTTTTTCCCGAATTCTTGACAAGCTGATAAAAAAATAAAAACAACTTTTGAAATATGCATAATGCACAAAGTCACGTTGACATTATCAGGTATTTCAGATGATTTATGAACATGATATTGCCCAATAATAAGATAATGAATAATTTTATGGTTGGGATTTATCTAAAATCACTTTATCGTGTCCATTCATCTTTATTGATTATGACATAATGGAATTTATAAGATATGTCAATCTACTGTGGGTGGTATAGAGGGGAAATTGGCTCGTGTCCCATCTGTCTCTGTAGATAACTGCAGACGATGAGGGACGAGTTAAGAGGCGGTGTAAAGAAGTGATTTGGGCAGATTGGAGGTGAGATGGAAAAGAGTAGGAGGCAGTTTTCGATGATGTGAATAGAGGTGTGAGCGCATGGAGATATAAGAGCTGAGAAGAAAGATGAGGAAAATGGGGGTTAAAAAAAAGGAATGGCAAGGACATGAAAGGATATCAGACAAAAAAGCAGACAGTCCGCCACCCCACAGTCACATCACACAATTTACTATGTTCTGGCTCATAATGTTTTATAGCACAATCACTGATAGCACAGTAGTCAGTAGTGATCTAATTTCACAACTCATATCCTTCAGTAATGTGAACACAAAGGGAGAGGCAGAACCATTAGCAACGTCCAGTGCTCATCTGCTGCTACTCATGCATAATTGGCTTCCATGGTAGGAAGCAAAAAAGAGTAAACAGCAAGCCATCATATTAACTCCATAAAGTCCTAATTGAAATTGGTTAACAATCAGAGCGGATGATAAAGGATGATAAGGAGACATGGGGCTACCACAAACCCTCAATGATGACATGGGTTTGAATTCTAATCAAGTCTCCGCCGATTTCTGCCATTATACCTCCTTCGTCGTTTTTTTTCTTTTTTCTCTCAGCATTATAGTCAAATATGTCAATACTGTCCATCAAATTATAAGAAAGGGGGAAATAAAAAGGTAAAGAAGAAACATATCTAGCTTACACTAAATCTGATTAGGATACCTGAAGAAAAAAAGCCCAGCAATATACTGTAACAGTCATCCAATAAACTTGCTTTTGCATGGACTTTATGCTCACTTTTATTTGAAAAGTGGTGTTGATTTATTTGATCTATTGCTAAATGATTATTGCTCCTCTCTAATATGTTAGGGGAGGAACAGAGCTATTCTTGTTTTACTTCATATTTCTGCAAACCTATTGACTCAAGTAATGTGTCAACAAGGTCAAAAAGTTAATGACATCACACGAGGGAACAATGGTGATCGAAAGCAGTGTTTTTCAACCTTTTTTGAGCCAAGGCACATTTTTTGCGTTGAAAAAATCCAGAGGCACACCACCAGCAGAAATCATTAAAAAACTAAACTCAGTTGACAGTAAAAAGTCGTTGTCGCAATTATTGGATATGATTTTAAACCATAACCAACCATGCAGCAATATAGCTCTTGTCTCAAAGTAGATGTACTGTCACGACCTGTCACATCCCGCCGTGACTTATTTTGAGTTGTTTGCTGTTTTCATGTGTGTAGTGTTTTAGTTCTTGCCTTGCGCTCCTATTTTGGTGGCTTTTTCACATTTTTTTATATTTTCCTGTCGCAGTTTCATGTCTTCCTTTGAGCGATATATCCCGCATGTACTTTGTTTTAGCAATCAAGAATATTTTAGTTGTCTTTATTCTTCTTCGTGGGGACATTGTTGATTGTTATGTCATGTTCGGATGTACATTGTGGACGCCGTCTTTGCTCCACAGTAAGTCTTTGCTGTCGTTTACTTTGCAGCAAGTTCAGTTTTAGTTTAGTTCTGCATAGCCTTCCCTAAGCTTCAATGCCTTTTCTTAGGGACACTAACCTTTTGTTTATTTTTGGTTTAAGCATTAGACACCTTTTTACCTGCACCCTGCCTCCCGCTGTTTCCGACATCTGCAAAGCAATTAGCTATCGGCTGCCACCTACTGATATGGAAGAGTATTGCACGTGGACTCTGCTGAGCTCTAGCAGCACCAACACTCAACAACAACACATAATTTGCAGACTATAATTACTGGTTTGAAAAAAATATTTTTAACCCAAATAGGTGAAATTAGATAATCTCCCACGGCACACCAGACTGCATCTCACGGCAAACTAGTGTGCCACGGCACAGTGGTTGAAAAACACTGATCTAAAGTGTACAAGCTTTAGTATAGTCTGTAGAGGCCCGATGATCTGTAATGAGATTGATAGCTCTATAAAATAATCACATTCTTTGAACATTTTTAAAAAGCGTTTTAAGCTAAATTTATTTTGACGTTATGCGCAGTACATTCAGCACACCCCTTATGGTTGAGGAAATCACATTAGTCGCATAATTTTGGTCTTGACCTCTGTATGTATGATGAGATTATCGCAGATCTTCAAGATGCAACCTTTCAATCAAATTTGAATAATAGGATATTGAGACTGATTTGGTGGATTTAAAGATTCGTTTTTTATTATAAATGAAATTGTAAATGGGTATTTGAAGGTAGAAAAGCGCTATACAAGTATAACCCATATTTGTTTGGTAGATTTTGAAATGTATTGTATTGTATTGTATTTTGTATATTATACGATGATGAGCATTTTAACTGTGGGTCCCTGTCCATAAGCTCTGTGCTTCTAGGGATGACCTTTTTGCAGAACAGACTCTGATATTAACAAAAGAAACAATAATGAAATACAAAACTATGTATGTCTGTAAATAAATAAATAAACCTCCCCCCCCCCCAAAAAAACCCATCACTGATTGAATAGACTAGGTTAAGATTATAGTTCAGTTTTCACTTGTACATACTAGCAGTTTTTAATAAGCATCATGTCTGCTTTCTGTTTTCATGTTATACTTACAAAAGGGGTAGTATAGTGAAATCACCAACCACTAGATGGCGCGCTTTCCTCTTTCTACTTGACCTGTGTTCAGCAGGAAGAATGAGTGGGGAACACTACTATGTGTATGACTTTGTGATTATGCAACACATAAAACCTCAATCTCAGACCTGGAGAAATATTCTCTGCAGCCCAACATAATACACAAACAATCTCTCTCAAGCTGAACCTTCTTTTCAACAGAGAGCTCATCAAGTCAGCAAATTTACCCAGGGAGAGAAAAAGCAGAACTAAAACTCAATCTTCTGAATCTTTATCTAGACACTGACTCATTCATATTTGAGAGCCTGGCCGCCAGCCGTGCTATTGAAACGCATTATAGATTGTGAATAGGGTGCTCCTGTTCAAGTTCAAGGGTTCAGAAGTGGCAGATAAAAACCAGAGATGTGTTTGGCGGCACGTTTGCAGCCGGGATTTGTAGTGCATAAATATGTTTTGTGAAATATTCATTTGATAATCCAATTAGAACTTGTCATTGCATTTCGAATCAACAAATGATATTTAAACTAACCTATTTTGCTCACTTAATTTTAAATGTGCAGCATTAAGAACTTATGATAGTCAGATACATTCACCCAGCTCGACAAAATATCCCTGCAACTGAGACATCATACTGACTCTGTGAGCTTCACTGCATCTCAAGGGCAAGATAAGAGCATACCGTACTTTTCTCTCAGCTGCTGTATGTTCCTTTTCTTTTTTTCCTCTCTCGCTTTCCCTCATCTGCAGCAGATGGTGAAGACTAAATCGCTTTCTGCTGGGTGGGGGTTTCGTATGAGGGATTGTTAGGGACATTACTCAGAAATACCTACTACTGAAACACTACTGAAATGCTCTCACATAAACAACTGAAATGTTTTTCTCCCACACACACTACTGAAACACTCTCATACACTACTGAAACACTCTTATACACACTACTGAAGTGCTCTCACATAAACAACTGAAATGTTTTTCTCCCACACACACTACTGAAACACTCTCATTCACACTACTGAAACACTCTTATACACACTACTGACATCCTCTCACATACAGTAAACAACTGAAATCTTTTTTCTCACACACACTACTGAAACACTCTTATACACACTACTGAAATGCTCTCACATAAACAACTGAAATATGTTTCTCACGCACACACTACTGAAACACTCTTATACACATTACTGAAACACTCTTATACACACTACTGAAACACTCTTACATATACTACTGAAATGCTCTTACATATACTACTGAAATGCTCTCACATAAACAACTAACATGTTTTTCTCCTCACGCACCCTACTGAAACACTCTCATAAACACCCCTGAATTTGTTTTCTCTCACGAACACACACACACAAACACACACACCTGGAATTATTTTTCACTAGTATGTATAAACGGATTTCACCTGTGTGTGTGTGAGATTTTCACTCGTGCGTGTGAGAGAAAACAATTTCATTAGTATGTGTACAAGAATTTCAGTTGTGTGTATGAGAGCATTTCACTAGTGTATGTAAGCGAAGTTGCATTCCGGTTACAGTCACCAATAATGCCCGTCCCTTTTCAGCCAAGTTTTTTTTTAAGCCAAGTTGTCTGTGAACAAAATGTCTGCCTAACTGTCGACAAGTAGCTTAACCGAGGCAGGAGCTCTACTTCATAATTTGGCGGCTTCAGCAGAGAATATAAGAACACTTTCAATGCAACAACAATCGGGCTGCAGCCGTTGGTTGCACCTGCAGGACGCGACACCTGAGCGGCTACACAGCCGTGCATTTCTCCTCCCGACAGCCAAGCAGCCTGGAGCACTCGTTCCGTTGCGAGTAGGGATGTCCGATAATGGCTTTTTGCCGATATCCGATATTCCGATATTGTCCAACTTTTTAATTACCGATACCGATATCAACCGATACCGATACAAACCGATATATACAGTCGTGGAATTAACACATTATTATGCCTAATTTGGACAACCAGGTATGGTGAAGATAAGGTACTTTTAAATAAAAATAAATAAATAAAATAAGATACATAAATTAAAAACATTTTCTTGAATAAAAAAGAAAGTAAAACAATATAAAACAGTTTCATTGAAACTAGTAATTAATGAAAATTTGTAAAATCAACTGTCACAATCATGTGTGCTTACGGACTGTATCCCTGCAGACTGTATTGATATATATTGATATATAATGTAGGAACCAGAATATTAATAACAGAAAGAAACAACCCTTTTGTGTGAATGAGTGTGAATGATGATAAATGGAGGAGGAAGGTTTTTTGGGTTGGTGCGCTAATTGTAAGTGCATCTTGTGTTTTTTTATGTTGATTTAATTAAAAAACAAAAACAAAAAAAAAACGATACCGATAATAAAAAAATCGATACCGATAATTTCCGATATTACATTTTAACGCATTTATCGGCCGATAATATCGGCAGGCCGATATTATCGGACATCTCTAGTTGCAAGTGTGCGCCGCAGCATTATCAAGCGCTACGTTTCAGCTCATGGACATCGGGGCAAGAGGAGGAAAAGGTAATTAGACAATATTTATTTCTAAATTATTGTTTAATCCCACGAAATGTAAGGCACCATGGCATTGTAGTGAGCTAAGCAGTTAGCCTTGTGTGCCTCCACTACAAACAAGTTAGCAACTAGTTTTTCCGCAAGTCTATTGCAAACTTGGCGTTTGTCTCGGAGTAAGCGGAAAAATTACACTGTCAAATCAGCTAGTAATGTTTGCAGCGTTGTTGCTATGGTAACATGTCAAAATGTGAGTCACGTCCTAGTACGTCAGTAGCTTATCATATACTAATAATAATGGATTATATTTATTTGCGCTTTTCTATCGACTAGATGAAGGGTCCCCAAACTACAGCCCATAACCGTAACCGGCTCGCCAGCATCCAAAATCCAGCTTGCGGGATTTTTTTTTTTAATTATTATTTTAAATCTGTCTTTTCTAATCCATTTTTTGGTGTCTCTTAGCCGCTCAGGCAAATCATATTGTCTAAAAATGCATTTTCCCGTATGACTTATATTGTCTTAGCCGTTTTCATGTGATCTGATTGTTACATTCTTATTTCAGAGTCACCACACAGCTGCATGACCATTTCAACAAGGACGGAATAAACAACCTCTGGATTGTGTTCTTTGACTAATTCCAAAGCATGATGCAATACTTAGTCATGATATAGCGATGGACACCATCCATCCATCCATCTTCTTCCGCTTATCTGAGATCGGGTCGCGGGGGCAGTAGCCTAAGCAGAGAAGCCCAGACTTTCCTCTCCCAAGCCACTTTCTCCGCAGTGGCTATACTGGATCTGGGCCGCCCTGGGTGGCCAGGCAAGGGTGTGTGAGGTGCAAAATTTGGGGTTACTTCAGTGGCTCTCTGTCTGGCCTCATGTTCATGCAGCACATTGCAAAAACATCTATGCAACTATCCTAGAAGGTTCCCGACATCCGCATCATCACACACACCAAGAAATGCACATACAGTTTGAGTGTGCTCATTAAGCTCTCGATAAAGCCTCTCCTGATGGAAGTTATCAGAGTCCTCTTTTTGCAGCCTCTCAATACAGTGCAGAACACTAGTAAAACAACAGAAAACATCCTCTTCATTGCCTCTCACTTCAGAAAATAAAGCTTGAATTGGAAAAATGAAGAATATCATATGAACATACGTTGTGGATGAAGCAAGAAGTGCTTGTCACCATATTTCATCGTTACCGGAATACACGATCATACCATGCGTGCACGAAGACAACGTCACTTCCGTCAAATTGTTTTACACAATTATGATTGTGCCCATCATACCAGTTATCATGGTTTTGCCTTTGTAATCGTTATTTGAATAAGATTACAGACCGAGCTAGCCAACCTGTCCCAGCCGTCGAAGCGGTTTGTCCGACACTTCTAATCGAATCAACCAACTATGAGTGGTACCCCTGACTTACGGCTTCCCACGGGCGATGCAAATTGTGAGTTCAAAAATGGTATTTCCTTATTTTTTTCAAGTTTAATATGTTTTTTCAATTATTTTAATGTTGACAGTACCACGTAGAGATATGTTTTAATTCCTGATACGAGTTCGATTTTTTAAATGTGCCTGAAAATACCCCGTTTTGTACACTATTTTGATGATTCAATGCACAGTAGTGCACAAGTGTGATTATGTATAGTATTTATCCAGCTGAAGACATGTGGTGACATAAATTATGGTATTACCAGAAAGTCAGACTAAGTAGAACAACGCTAACGGTGAGAAATAACTTGTGTGCTATTGTGTGCTTAGCTGTTGTGTAGCTGCTAACTCCTGTAGCTATAGCCCACCATGTTTACATTTTGTAAATTACTTGATTATAGTAGAATACTAGAAAAGGCCAACCTTGTGTGCTTATTGGCTGTCAAGCTTTGCATAAGTAAACACACTGCAGGAATGCTTGTATCAGAGATTTTAAATGCAAGCCTATAATGTGTTTATTTGGTGATATTGGACCAATGTTTTATGACTTGTCAAGTTAGGTCATGTTTTGTTTTGTATTTTGTTATATTTTTTCTAGATTTGAGGTCTGTTTCTGTTTCAGCACTCCTTCCTTTTGTTTACTTTCTAGTTTCTTGAGTGCTAATTAATCTCACCTGCCTCTGATTAGCGACCAGGAGGCTCACCTGCTTCTGATCGCTAATCAGAAAGCTTTACAGGCTGCTGTCAGCCAGCCTTCCTCGCAGGTTCATTGTTCGCCACTGGTGACAGTAATGTTTGGTGCTAGCCTATTGTTAGGATTAGCCTCTTTTCTTGTTTGCTGACACTACTACCTTGGTTTTTGCATTCATACTCTGCAAAGTACCTTGAGATCTGTGTAAGCTTCCCTTCGACACACTGCTTTTGCATTTTTGCTATGAGTCCAAGGATTAAATAAGTATTCTTACCGGCACGCCGCTTCTGCTGATTCATGTCTGTCCTGTCGCATCCAAGCACGACTACTGCGAGGAGCCGACCAAATCATTACACAATGTCAGATATCAATATTGGATCGGCATACCAGTGAATGTAATTGTGTTTTTTTTATGTTACTCACAGGAGAGGGTCTCAAAACAACATTGTGTGACAGGAATATTACTGGAGGTGTCATAATTTACATGCATCCATTTTTCTATACCGCTTGTCCTAATTAACCTTTAGATGCAAACCTGCGGTCAAAAATGACCCCATGGGTTGGTATTCTTTAAAATGAAAAGTTGTAATATATTCATATTCTAGGTATTCCTCATAAAACATGGTTGTGACATGAGTCCATTTGCATTTTTTTTTTTTCATACATTTTATGAAATTGCAATTTTTGTATCATTACCCTACTCTTCCACAAGTGAAGTCAAAAATGACCCCAAGCAGTTCCTATGGAATTTTCTATTAACCTTTAACTCTTACTCTTCCACTTACACATCTGGGGCCGTATTTATCAAGCGTCTTAGAGTGCCATTTTACACTTAAGTCCTGAGAATTTGCGAAATTTTGTCCTACTCTCAAACTTAAGAATAAAAGCTATTTATCAACTTTCTTAAGTCTAAGAATCACTCCTACTCTCCACGATATTTAAGAGACCTTCAGAGGTGTCCTAAGTGGTTAGGAGTTGCCAGCGGGGGATGGCACTGAGGCAAACGTTCAGGGAGCGGAAGGATGTCCTGGCTTTGTTTGATGACGAGCAGCTGATCAAACGGTATCGTTTAGACCAGGGGTGCTCATTACGTCGATCGCGAGCTACCGGTCGATCTCAGAGGATGTGTCAGTCGATCACCAGCCAGGCATTAAAAAAATAGTCCTAAAAATGAGCGATCATAAATCTTCACTATGACGTCACTTTCGTCACTTGATTGACATTCACGGCACCCGAGGGTCTTCTGAGATGACGCTGGCTGCTGCCAGCTCATTAAAATGACCGACTGGAAGGCGAGAAACACTTTATTTCAACAGACTCTGGCGCCGTACCTGTCGTCAAAACTTCAAAGACCGACTGCACAGTTGCACAGTTGCGCTAACAAAACGAGTCTCAGAAAGCTAGCGTGCACAAGCTAGCAAGCTACAGAGTTTGCCGACAATGTATTTTTTGTAAAGTGTATACAAAGGAGTACGGAAGCTGGACAAATAAGATGCCAAAAACCAACCACTTTCATGTGGTATTGGACAGAAAGGAGGACTTTTTCCTCCTCCATTCGAAAATGCGGACGTTTTTAGCACCACTGTCTGATTCCTATCAATGCAAGTCATCAGAATCAGGTAATACACCAACTTATATTCTTGTCTTCATGAAAGAAAGGAATCTATATGTGTTAAACATGCCTGTATTATCTTTAAACACCTTAACTTGTTAACAATATTAACTATATGTGTTAAACATGCTTGCATTATCTTTAAACACCTTTAACTTATTAATAATATTAACTATATGTATTAAACATGCTTGTATTATCATTAAACACCTTTAACTTGTTAACAATATTAACTATATGTATTAAACATGCTTGCATTATCTTTAAACACCTTTAACTTGTTAACAATATTAACTATATGTATTAAACATACTTGTATTATCATTAAACACCTTTAATTTATTAACAATATTAACTATATGTATTAAACATTCTTGTATTATCATTAAACACCTTTAATTTATTAACAATACTAACTATGTGTTAAACATGATTGCATTATCATTAAACACCTTTAATTTATTAACAATATTAACTATGTGTTAAACATGCTTGCATTATCATTAAACACCTTTAACTTATTAACAAAAACATATATTTCATAAATAAGTAAATATAAATTATATATATGAATGAGGTAGATCCCCACGACTTGATCAATTGAAAAGTAGCTCGCCTGCAGAAAAAGTGTGAGCACCCCTGGTTTAGACAGAGCGGGTATTATTTTTGTCACAGATTTATTAATAAGGGGCGTCATCTCATCAGCAACATCACGCAGCAGAGCTTTCACAGCAGAACTAAAGGTCATCACAATGCTTCGATATCTCGCCGCTGGGAAAATGAATTGGAAAGAAAAGGAAACATTTATTTTTGATTCATTGCCAATATTGTTTGTTTGTTTTGTATTATTTTGTAGTTTATTGTCAAAATATACATTCCCATTGTCCACTTAAATATTTCTAAGATATTTCTTTATTCTTAGACAAGGGATTCCCTTCCGTGATTGGTAATTTCTATAGACACAGAAATGACGTCACCTAAAATTCCGTTTACGGCACATAGTAATGTCGTAATTCAGCTCTGAGTGTGACACTTAAGATTCAGTCCTACATTTCGCTGAAAGTGTGAGTAAGACTCTTGATAACTAACTTTTAAAGGGGAACATTATCACAATTTCAGAAGGGTTAAAACCATTAAAAATCAGTTCCCAGTGGCTTATTTTATTTTTCGAAGTTTTATTCAAAATTTTACCCATCACGCAATATCCCTTAAAAAAAGCTTCAAAGTAACTGATTTTAACCATCGTTATATACACCCGTCCATTTTCCTGTGACGTCACACAGTGATGCCAATACAAACAAACATGGCGCATAGAACAGCAAGCTATAGCGACATTAGCTCGGATTCAGACTCGGATTTCAGCGGCTTAAGCGATTCAACAGATTACGCATGTATAGAAACGGATGGTTTTAGTGTGGAGGCAGGTAGCGAAAATGAAATTGAAGAAGAAACTGAAGCTATTGAGCCATATCGGTTTGAACCGTATGCAAGCGAAACCGACAAAAACAACACGATAGCCAGCGACACGGGAGAAAGCGAGGACGAATTCGGCGATCGCCTTCTAACCAACGATTGGTATGTGTTTGTTTGGCATTAAAGGAAACTAACAACTTTGAACTAGGTTTACAGCATATGAAATACATTTGGCAACAACATGCACTTTGAGAGTGCAGACAGCCCAGTTTTCATCAATTAATATATTCTGGAGACATACCCTCATCCGCTCTCTTTTCCTGAAAGCTGATCTGTCCAGTCCAGTTGGAAATGCATCTGCTTTGAGTGTCGCAGGATATCCACACATTCTTGCCATCTCTGTCGTAGCATAGCTTTCGTCGGTAAAGTGTGCGGAACAAACGTCCAATTTCTTGCCACTTTCGCATCTTTGGGCCACTGGTGCAACTTGAATCCGTCCCTGTTCGTGTTGCTACACCCTCCGACAACACACCGACGAGGCATGATGTCTCCAAAGTACGGAAAACAGTCGAAAAAACGGAGAATAACAGAGCTGATTTGACTCAGTGTTTGTAATGTGTTTGAGAAAATGGCGGATTGCTTCCCGATGTGACGTCACAACGTGACGTCATCGCTCCGAGAGCGAATAATAGAAAGGCGTTTAATTTGCCAAAATTCACCCATTTAGAGTTCGGAAATCGGTTAAAAAAACATATGGTCTTTTTTCTGCAACATCAAGGTATATATTGACGCTTACATAGGTCTGGTGATAATGTTCCCCTTTAAGTGCAGCTTTCAGCGAAGAATTTCTTTACTCATAAGTCAACTCTTAGCAGACTTCTTAGGAGTAATTCTAAGACGCTTGATAAATACGGCCCCTGATGTCATCTCTCACATCTGATGCAAGTGGCCATCAAACTGGCATGAGAGTCAGGTGACTAGGTGTGTTTGGTGGCCATGTTGACAGGAGAAGCAGCAAATACAAAATTATTGTACCATGTTAGCTTCCAATGTTCAAAGTTTACTACACATGTACTTCACACAAATATTGAAAGATACAACCCAAAACGTAGAGGTTAAGCATAACCAAACTGTACAATGCACCTGCCATGGGTTTTACATGTATAGAGTCAGCTGTAAGAATTTAACAAGTTTCAGATTTTAGAGTATTTGGAGTTACCTCATTAGCTTTCTGTCATCCTGCAGTCTTTAGTGGATCAGATATTTCCCCTTTTTTGGTGTTGAGACTGCTGACATCAGATGTGTAAATGGGACAGTATTGACAGTCAAAGTTGCATCAGATGCTAGAGATGACATCAGATGTGTAAGTGGGACAGTAGAGTTGCTAAGATTTAAAGTTTCATAGAAGATTCCATATAAACTGCTTAGGGTCATTTTTGGCCCTACTTGTAGAAGCGTGGGATAGTAATACATAAACTGTATTAAAAAGAATAAATAAATAAAAATGTAAATGGCCTAATGTCACAAGCATATTTTATGAGTAATACCTGGAATATGAAAATATTACAACTCTTATTTTCAAAGATTTTGAAGAATAGCCACCCAGTTTGCAGCAAAACATATTTATTCTAATTAGGGTCAGTTTTGACCTCATTCGTGGAAGAGTGTAGGTATTGGTAGGTTGTGCATCCAAGGGTTAATGCTGGAGGTAAGCTGGCGCTCTTTTTTGTTGATTGATTTCTTGAAATAATATGTATGGGGGGAATTTAAATTTTAAAGTTTGCCTTAAAATGTTTTTGTTATGTGGGAGACATCTGGAGTACCTTCCATCCATCCATTTTCTACCGCTTAATCCCTTCAGGGTCACGGGGGGCGCTGGAGCCTATCTCAGCTACAATCGGGCGGAAGGCGGGGTACACTCTGGACAAGTCGCCACCTCATCACAGGGCCAACACAGATAGAGAGACAACATTCACACTCACATTCACACACTAGGGCCAATTTAGTGTTGTCAATCAACCTATCCCCAGGTGCATGTTTTTGGAGGTGGGAGGAAGCCGGAGTACCCGGAGGGAACCCACGCAGGCACGGGAGAACATGCAAACTCCACACAGAAAGATCCCGAGCCCGGGATTGAACCCAGGACTGCTCAGGACCTTCGTACTGTGAGGCAGAAGCACTAACCCCTCCTCCACCGTGCTGCCCTATCTGGAGTACCTAAGAAACACAAAAGCACGTAGAGAACATGCAAAGTCCACACAGAGATGTTCCAACGGCAATTAAAATCCACCCTCTCCTGATCACAAATCACATATTTACTCTGTAGCCTCAAACTGTACACTACTGAGCAAACATTATAATTTTTTTACACAAAATTGTAAAGTTGAAGGATCCTGCTTTTCTCAAACCTTTGGAACCCTAATTATTGTTGCTGCCAATACTGTACTACTTCCTGTTAGTATTTTACTTTTCCAAAATGACTGCTTTGAAAAGGGTAATTAAAAAAGCCATCACGCTGGGTCGTCAGCCGAGTCGTTAAAGGGGAACTGCACTTTTTTTGGAATGTTTTGCATTTAATATTTATGTATTTTGATCATTTTAAGCATACACGTCGCATTCATTTCAAAAACGGCTTACGTTTGCTTTTTTTTTCTTCATCACTGATTTCTGCTCATGGCAGACTCCATAAGAGCCAATAAACACAATAAAACATCACTTACTGTACAAGGTATTCTGTCATTAGGATGCCGACTGCTAGGATGTTCATATATTCCTGTTAGATGAAAAGTGTTTTATAATCCTCGCGGAGAAACGGGTTGCGGGTGCGGGGGGACCAAGTGTCTTTTTGTGTCGCTGTCGCCAGTTCTGGATCCTAAATGGCTGTCAAAATGTACCAACTTGTTAGATCACAGTCTTAGCCATCTACTTTCCAGGTGAGATGCATGATTTATGATCTACAATAAACTTCTAAGGAGCAGGGAAGCTAGGAAGCAACAGACCACTCGATGATGTAAACAGAGGCACACACACGGTAGTGATCACGTTGCCGCTATAAATAGTTTGTCTGGGTTAGCGCTTATAATAAAAATATCACTGATACTTGGTTGATATTTAGGTCACGAAATGTAAATGGAGTTTTGCCGCCGCTTTTTGAATTGTTATTTATTGGATTTTATGGGCGGAATAGAGTACCTCCCACTGGCTCCGCTATAAGCGGACCTTTATTTACATGTATTTAATATTTAGAATGCATTACATAACTGCAAACGATGGGCAAAATTCCCAAAAAAGTGCAGTTCCCCTTTAAGCCTGTCAAGCCCTTATGACATGTGGTGTAAATAAATGTTTCAGCATGCAGCCCTCAGTGGAAAAAAAAAAATGGATAACCCTTCTTTATGCTAACAATTACTTTATAAATGGAGGTAATCAGCAAAAAACATAATCTTACATAAATATGTATGCCTGCAGTGTTTTGTATTACTTTTTCTGATTATTCTTTAATTGAAATGAATACTGAAAACAGTGACCGGTGACTGCATTTGAAATTGATGAATACCTTTCAATGCAGAAGTCAACACTGAAAATATTGAGGCACAGACAGCAAAACAAGAATCAGATGTAAAGAGGTAAACATTTCCCTGCACACTGAACAAACTATATAGCTGCATATGCGTTTTCCGCAAAATATCAAACAATGAAATTGTTCAGCATATGCAGATGAACACATACATCTGATGTGACTATATTCTTTGAGATGATTTTGTTAAACACATTCAGTGAACAGGAGTGTTATATAATACATTGAAGCAATCAATGGCGCATGAATATTTAAAAAGCTGTACGGTTATCAATACTGTGGGACAAAGTTCAATTTGCAGGCGAATAGAAATCATACTTAGATGCCATTTTAGGGATGAAATAAAAACATTTCCTCCAAGAGAGTGTGCTACGAATCATTTTCAAACATATTTCCAATGTACACGTGGGTGTTAACATTCCTTACATGTTACAGCTAAGCTGGTGACTTGCCTGAGGACAAGATTGTGTGAAAAGCCACAATGCCAAACATGATAGTGTGTTTATTCCAACACAAATACATCCAAATGTGCTTTTGTAGCCTTAATCCGGTTCTTGAAACAAGGAGCAACACTGATCACACTGTATCACTCAACATTCCCCATCAACATCCACATCAGCTCTCATCTGCCCACCGTTTGGCCAGTGAGCGCCATTCAGCAAGCCTGAATACCGCGGTAAACAGGCTCAATGAGTGAGCAGGAGTCAGTCAAAGCTCCCAGCACTAGCACACATGGGAGGGTTGGTGGAAGAATGGAGAGTACAGCGTTGACGAGGTGGATGCTAGAAGGCATAGATAATTCACTCTGACAGAAATCAGAGCTGTCAGGACCACCATGACCAAGCAGCATGGGCGGAAAATATCTCGTCAAACACACGGTGGAGGCGAGGGAGAGAGAGTGATGTCCAAGGGGGCTCAGAAAGAAAGGAAAATATATACACTATAAGACATTTACAGTGTGTGTCTGGCAGGTAACTGCTTGACAAGAAAGGACAGTAAAGAGGCGCAGAGAAAAGCAATCAATGTAAACAAAGCACAGACAAATGATGGGGGTGGGAAACTGATCTACACCATCATAACAATTCATCAAAGACACAACCAAAAAAGTAGAGCGAGCATAGGTTTCATTCCTCAAGGATTACCGGTACTGGTGAAAAGTTAACATGTAACAGTCAGGATTAATTCTTAACTGTTTGACACTATCAGTGAGTAAGCAAAATACTGAATTTTTTATGAAGCTGAATATTAATAGAGCGTGGGAAGAAAGCTGATATTTTTGAAGCAAGGTTAGGGCGCGCCACAGCAGCATCATTACTCAATGACGAGGGAAGGAGACACAAGGCTGGTCTCTAAATGAGACAGGGTGGTGGAGGAGGGGATTGTGGGAGATTAAGAGAGCGCTGGTGTGTTTGTTGTACACCGCAAAGCACTGCAGGATGTTTGGTGAGCAGCATTCTTGTTTGGGACCAGGAGAGAGCCAGTAGGAGGACCTTAAACTTGGCTGAGGACACCGGCGACAGCAATGAAATTGTTCCTTGACTGCCTCGGGATTGAGGCACTGAGAAGCAGATAAAAAAATTTGTTGGCATTCACTGAAGCGATACGACTTCATAAAAGAAAAAAAGCGGTAGTAAATTGGACTTTAATGTCAATAGGTAGTTTATTTTGGGTCCATGGTTCTTGGGGTCTTTTCCCTCCTCCCCCAATTTTGTAAAGGATCAAGCAAGGACAAACTGCTCACTTTTCAGAAGGGGGTGTGACCTTTTTCACATTTTGATAGGTTTCCCTCCATCAAGAGAATCAGTTTTATTTGCAGGAAGCTATAGCGGATGATGATCAACTTTGAGTCATCTGGAACCAACAAAGAAGATTTCTCCTCCTTTAAGGTAAATCGGTTTAAAACACTTGTATTACACTAAGAAGGAAATGACACTGCTGCCAGAACAACAAAATGCATCAGCAAAATGTGACTAATTGCTACACTTGTCTTGAACTATTCATACATGGTTTTGCCATTTTGAATCAAATATACATATCTCCTGTCACAGTATCCAAATGTTGTTTTTTATTTTAGATTAAAAGCTTGAATGTGCTTTATGAAAATGATATGCATACTATGATTCTAATCCCTCTACAGATAGCTGGAAAAAATTGAAACCTAATACGTGCTGACTTCTAGAAAAATGATCTGCATGGCAAATCCCATTCCTATCCTGGTGCTTCTCTGTCTCCTCCACTCTACAGAGGAGACATGCCCGTCCATGTGTCTCTGCACATCTGACACAGTGAGCTGCAGCTCCAGTGGTCTCACTAAGCTCCCCAAGTTGCTGCCCATGTTCGCCATCACCCTAGATCTCAACCACAATCATTTCTCCTGGCTGCGTGCTGGCAGCTTCAGCAGGATGTCCAGGCTGGAAACACTCCGAATGGCCCACAACCAGCTGACTGGCTTAATTTATGGGGTTTTTGAAAATGCCTCAAGCATAAGATATCTTGACTTGTCTTCCAACAAGCTCAAAGTGGTGGAGCAGCACTACTTCCACGGACTGTGGAGGCTGGAGGAGCTTATTCTTTTTAACAATAAAATCACACAGGTGGAACCTGGCACATTAAGCAGTTTGAGCAGTTTGAAAAAAGCTTACTTCAGCCTCAACCAGCTCACAAACTTCCCATTCTTCTCCATCCAAGACCACAGCCAACCTTTTCTGACCATGCTGGACCTCTCATCCAACCATATAACACGTCTGCCATGGGAGAATGTAAAAGCATTGCCGAGTTTAGTGCAGCGGGGGCTCTTTCTCCATAACAACTCTTTTATTTGTGACTGCTCCATGTACAGTGTGTTCTGGCACTGGGATCTTAGAGGGTTTGACACGCTGAGGGATTTCATGGAAGAGCACACTTGCAGCATCTATGGAGACCCCCGAGCCTCTATCCAGTTTCTGCGACACACTCGCTTTTTCAACAACTGCAGCGTGGAAAAAACTGTCTCGCAACCCATGACTGTGCTCCTCTCCAAGGTGTTTGTTTCAGAGGGACAAAGGGTGCAACTGGATTGCCAAACATCCCTGAGCAGCACCAATCTCTCATTTACTTGGCTCTCTCTCAAACAGGGCGTCATCACCCAGTGCAACATCAATGACACTGCAATGAGAATGTTTGCTAATGGTACCTTGGAGATTCAAGCAGCCAAGGTCAATGACTCAGGCCTGTATGTGTGTACAGCAATGGATATTATACAGGCACTGAATACAACGAGAGAAATAAATGTGACGGTGCTCTTCCCTGCAGCAGAGCCATTCAACACAGGTTACACAACACTGCTTGGCTGTGTGGTGACCATGGTCCTCATCCTTATATACCTCTACTCAACACCATGTCGATGCAGCTGCTGTAAACAGCCCAAACCTCCAGTAATTTCTGCCGCAGCATATGATCCTGGCAACTTAACTTCAGTTTTCTCTCCCTGTACAGGAGACCAGCAGAAAATCCACAAAAATAAGCATGTGGCATTTCTGCAGCCAATGTTGAGTGAGCAAGGACTCGAATAGAAATCTGAAAATTGATGGGGAAAATAAAAGACTAAATGCCCTTGCTTTCCCAGGAATTAGAGTTAACCGGTTAACAGACATAAATGTTTGGATTCGCTTGTTGGACATCATCTTCCTTTGCTAGACATATTCTGCTCCAAATATGCTTTCCTTCTCTAAAGTGGTCCAATGAGAGTTTCACAATGTACTCTACACATTATTCACCTGGTGAACCATTAAGACTGGACATCAATTATGGGAAGTTTTAACAACATTAAAAGTAATGTTTTCATGATTGGAATGATGTTATAAAGTGTATTGGTTGGCAATCAGCCTGTATGCACAATGTCATACTGTCAATGTTTTTTTTTTGTTTATTCTGGTATAGCCAGCTTGTGCAGCCCTTTGAGACACTTGTGATTTAGGGCTATATAAGTAAACTTTGATTGATTGATTGATTGATTGATTGATTGATTGCTAGAGATAAGTACTGTACAATCACATCACAAGCAGAATGACAAAGCAATATTTATATTACCGTTTTTCATTATTATGAGTAGTTGCTGTCTTGAAGAAACATGTGTGTTGCTCAGCGTTGCCAGACATGCCGCAAATAGCGAATGTGTATAATAACATCACCCTCTAAATGGTTTATGATTAATAATTCCAAATATCACATAATGGAAGTAAATTTTACCCTTTACATACATGACTATTAGCAAACAAACCGGATACATTCGGCACTGCAAGTGAGTTTGTCAATTTTCTCATGTACCCCTATACAGCTTATCGGAGCACTGTTAGCTAAAAAAAAAAAAAGTTTTCCAACAGTGCTCTGATTGTATCTCTTTTTTGGAATTTTGCCAATTATTCACTATTCTTATGTAAAAACACATGTTTTTATATATTTATTTTATGCATTCTAACTCGTGAATAAACGCAAGCAAAAGTCGGCTAACAATGGAGCCTAAGGGATTTGCTCCATTCCACCTTATAAAGCACTCTAAAAACGTCCAAAAACATTTAACATAAACGCTGTATATGTAATGTAGTAACAGGCTACATGTGTTTTGTGGGCTTGGAGAAAGCATTCGACCGTGTCCCTCGGGAAGTCCTGTGGCGGGTGCTCAGAGTATGGTGGTCCACTCCCTGTGTGATCAGTGTCAGATCTTGGTCCGCATTGCTGGCAGTAAGTCGGACCCGTTTCTAGTGAGGGTTGGACTTCGCCAGGGCTGCCCTTTGTCACCGATTCTGTTCACAGCTTTTATGGACAGAATTTCTAGGCACAGTCAGGGCGTTAAGGGGATCCAGTTTGGTGACTGTAGGTTTTACGTCCCTGCTTTTTGCAGATGTAGGGTCCTGCTGGCTTTATCTGGCCAGGATCTTCAGCTCTAACTGGATTGGTTCGCAGCAGAGTGTGAAACGACTGGGAAGAAAATCAGCACTTCTAAGTCTGAGTCAATGGTTCTCGCCCGGAACAGGGGGGAGTGGCATCTTCGGTTTGGGGAGGAGATCCTGTCACAGGGGGAGGTGTTCAAGTACATCGGGGTCTTGTTCACGAGTGAGGGGAGACAAGCGGATTGGTGCGGCGTCTGCAGTGATGCGGACCCTGCATTGGTCCGTCGTGGTGAAAAAGGAGCTGAGCCGGATAGAAAAGCGCTCAATTTACCGGTCGATCTACGTCCCTATCCTCCCCTATGGTCATGAACCTTGGGTTAAGACCGAAAGGACAAGATTACGGGTACAAGCGGCTGAAATTAGTTTCCTCTGTCGGGTGGCGGGGCTCTCCCTTAGAGATAGGGTGAGAAGCTCTGTCATTCAGGATCAGAGTAAAGCCGCTTCTCCTCCACATCAAAAGTAGTCAGATGATGTGGTTCGGGCATCTAATCAGAATGCCCCCCAAACGCCTCCATGGAGAGGTGTTTACGGCGTGTCCAACCGGTATGACATCACGGAGAAGACCCAGGACACGCTGGAGAGACTAAGTCTCCCAGCTGGCCTGGGATCGCCTCGGGATCCCCTGGGAGGAGCTGGACAAAGTGGCTGGGGGGTAGGGAAGTCTGGGCTTCACTGCTGCTGCGCCCACGACCCAATTTCGGATAAGCGGAAGAAGATGGATGGGATGGATAGATAGTATAGGCACATTTATAATAACAAGTAATATTAATGTATTTTGGTCATTTTAAGCATAGAGTGGTGCATTAATAACAAAAACTCCATCACAACAACAACTACTACTAATTATTATAGTAGACTTCATGAGAGCTAACAATGACTACTTGATAGAACCTTATATTTTGAGCCTGAAAATAAGGAGGATGAGTTAAAACTTTTAGAAGCTAAGTGATAAACAGATCCAGCAAGTAGCAGTATTGCTAAGAGCTAAACAAGAAATACAAACTAGGAACATAATTAAACAATCACTTACTGTACCATGTCTACCGTCACTGGGATTTTGACTATTGCAAGAGGTACAAGCGATAGAAAATGGATGGATGGATGTTTATATCTTCCTGTTTGGATGAAGAATTAATCATAATCCCCACGCAGATTAAAAAAAAAAAAAAAAAAAAAAATGGCCGCAAACGAGCCTCTTTGTATCTTTCTCGCGATCTCAGGGTCGTAGTTAGTTGTCAAAGTTGACCAACTTCTCGTTTTATGGCCTCAACCCTTTTACAATACAAGTGAAACACATGATCTATAATGCAGCATAAACTTTCAATCGATTAACAACTCAGAGGGGATGCAGCAGCTCACCGGTTTAGTATGTCAATAGCTGCATATGATAGTTGCCTACCTGTAATCGCGGTGCCACTAAAAGTAGTTCTTCTGCATTAGTGCTTATAATAACACTATTGCTTATACTTGGTTAATAAGCAGGTCAGGAAACATAAATGGAGTATTGTTGGCGGTTTTTGGGTGTTTATTTAGAGGGATTTATGGGCGCAATCCGTTAGCTTCATTGTTAGCCATTGTTAGAATGCATAAAAAAAGAAATACATAGAGATTGTGAATGATAGGGAACATTCAGTTCTCATTTAAAGGTAAATCTACATTACAAGCTATGCTGTACTGTAAAAAAAATAAAATGGTAATGTTTTATTTGATTTTTTTGGTATAGCAGATCGTCTTGAGTTAATGGTAATGTTTTATTTTTTATTTTTTGGTATAGCAGATGGTCCTGAGTAACGCCAAATTGAATATGTACAATAGTTTTCGTAAGATACAATACATTTAAGCTTGTGGCACATCAATTTGTAATTTCCCATATGGCAACACTGATGTCGCTGTAATTGACCTGACAAACAATACATGTCCCACCTGTTGGATAAATCTGGCTACAGATAAAAACAAGATCCATGTTTGCTCATGCTTATATGACAAGTCACCAAACCAAACAAAAAAGCAATTGGAAAGCAAAGACAACAACACACTGTGAAACATACATAACGTGTAGAGAATTGAATAATAGTTCAAGGAACTCTCACATAAAGCTTGTTGACATTTTTTGTAGAGATTGCTCTTTATATGCAGGTACATATGAGGAGATGCAATACGCTAAGAAGCCATTTGTAAGCACACAAATGTGCTCCATAAGAAAATAAAGTCAAAGTCTTGAAAGACCAAATGGAGTTTGTGTGAAATCACAGTCAAAACAAGCCAATCACTTATTTTAGTCCAAGCATCTATAATGTTTATTATCCTATGGTTTAACCTGAAAGCAAGCAGTGCGTCTAGAATCAATGAGATTAGACGTTTTCTAATCCTTGATGTAATGTCAAAGAGAATTAATTCAGCGAGGCTCATGAAAGAAAAGCATGGCGGTACAGGAGCGGCTTTATTCTTTTTAAACCTTGGTCAATATTGGCCTTCTTTAATGTCCATACCATTTTACTGCCTACAAGAAAGTTCACTGATTAAAACAAGTAGTGATTTTAAAATCAATCAACAATCCCTTGTGATGAGTTTGTCTGATAAAATCTTAACAAAATGGCTCGACTCAAATCCAATCTGTTTGTTTCTGCTATAGGACAATGGAGCCATATTGATATGTATGTGTGCAATAGTACAATTGTTTTGCATTCTTAATAAACAAGTGTCATGTGTTATCAGCAATTATCTGATGTAAGTAAAAATTGGAGGCGATAACTATGTGAGTGTTAAAACAAGTTATTTACATAAACAGTTCATGCAGCATATTACCAGGGAGATGCTGAATTTACAGTAAGAATTAGAAAAGGTAAACAACTCTATTTTGTTTCAATCTGTCCATGAGATGCCTGCCAGCCACAGTTAAGGTTCAGTGATTTAGGGCCTGAGAATAGTCAGTGTGGTATACAATTATATTTGATACGCACCAGCGAGTAACAGTGTTTTATTTACAGCTGCTACAACACATTGCACACACATTCAAGCATGTGCACAAAATTAAGCAAGCAGTTGTCAAGTCCAGTCATTTTTTTTTGTCAGTGAGTGTTTGAGCTGTATTTTGTGCTAATGCACAATGACATGCGGAGGACTGACATTTACTACTTATCAAATATTTGACACATTTGGGTTGGAAGAGTCAATTTGAAAGGGACTAAGAAGTATTACGGTCACATTGAAAAGAAACAATAATGGCATTAGTGTCAAGTGTCAGAATGAAGTCAAAATATTTGGGGAAAAAGCGGTGATGTTACAATCAAAAATTATCATGGAATTAAAGTTGTACTTTTAAAATGTGAAGTTCTCACACAAAGTTTTTTCTTAAATGGGTCTATATATGATTTATTTTCTGCAATTCAGTCACTTCCTTGTGGTCTACATAACATGTGATGGTGGTTCTTTGGTGAAGACTTTTACATAGATTCCGTTTTACAGGTCATCTTAAAGTTGATAGTCAGTCATGTTGTAGTTTTTAGCATTTCCATATCGAGTCTACTGACTGATATAAGTTAGAACTATACGCTAGTGGTGTGCGATATCACTGATTTTCTTTCCGATTCAATACCGAGTATAATTGAGGCTGCTATTAGCAATACCGATCCGACACCGATACTTTGTGCTATTATACCTGATGTGTCTGGTAACATTTAAAAAGTAATGTATTTCAAGTGTAAATACTCTTGGGGAATCATCTTTAACCGATAAAAAATCCCAGGGTGAGACAAATAATGGCATTACCCTGCATTGAATGTTATTTATATTCAACTCAGTATGTAGTGTCTCCAAATAGCCTACCATACAAATATACATACACTTGCTGTTTTATAATATTGAGTGACTCATTTTATTTTATTCAAATAAACAAATGACAGACTGAATGACTGAGCACGTACTCCGAACTCTGTACTTTCCTAGGGGGAAGAAAAAGTAGTACCACTTGCGTTTAGTTACTTTACACTGTGTTCCTGTCAATGATGTACATCATCTCAAATAACTAAAGTATCAAAAGTAGCGATATTTTGATTTGAGAATCCATATTAAAGCATAAAAATTTGGTATCATTGTTATTGATATTTCAGTATCGATCCACACATCACTACTATGCACTATTTTGTTTTAGAAATGGCAACAGCGGAGGGTGCCTGTGCACGTACGAGCCAGAACACAAGTTAGATACAACAAGAGGATAGAAAAAATGAGGAACGCTTGGACTACAACTTTGGACTACAACTGAATAAAAATAGCGGACTTGGGCAAAGCTCTTCGGGGAGACATATACTGTATCCGCTGAAGTAACTAAGGAAAATTATGTCACTAAAGTCTCAAATTCCAAACGGCTTGTTTGGAGCAAGTCTGAAAGAAGGCAAGATAGTTTTATAAATACCTCCACCTTGCCTCAAAGGTTTGATTAAAAAATGTTGGGACTTATGGGGATCCCAAATACACAAAAACATGTAGCAACAGGTAAGGAAAGTTGGTTTTGCATAATAGAACCTCTTCAAATGTTAAAATATTACTGTAACTTAGTTGTTGTACAATTCAAACTTTATTCATGTTATATTTGAACATTATTCTCTGATTTCACACTCTATTCTGATTATTTAAGAATTTTTCTTTTTGTATTTATTTTATTCAGTTTTTAAACTTCTTTATGACACATACAGGCTTGACAGCATTAAAAATCGTTCTTCACAATATTTATCAACATGTGACTTTAACAAACAGTTTGGTGAATCCTAATGGAAGATAGCCTATTTCATTTGTATGAAGGTTTTCAATGTGTTGTTATTTTTAGTCTACTGTCTGTTCTCTCGCTGCCATTTTGAAAAGCATTTAGCAATGTCCCTTGTTAAATAAAGTGGTTTCAATTAAAGTGATTTCAAAATTATTTCTAAGTGATTTCTAAATTGTTTAAAAAATGAAGACTTGTTATGAATTGTTATCCCCATGGTTTCGTAGGCTGTTTCATATTATATGCAGCATTGTGGACACATTATGTAACGTGGTTGACAGTGTTCCACAAACCAATGCATGATGAGTTGGGGTAAGGTTGTAGGAGAATAACATGCGAATGAAAACCAGGTGCTATGTTTCATTGTCCTTAAATCCCTCTAATCTGCCTCCGCTCTGTGACACAGCACACACAGCTGGCTTGGGATTTATTGTTCCTGATTAACAGATGCATTTGGACCCAAAGGATATGATGTAAGCAATGTTATCTGTTAGACAAAGTGTAAATGGTGGACGGGTGATCAACCTCCGTGTAGGCAGCACACATTTAATTTTAACCTTGTGACAGCTACTTTACTGACGCTCACATTACAACAAAAAAGTGGGATAGAAAGAGATTAGAATACCACAGATGAGTCAAGTTGTAGATAACTTTGCAGAGTGCACAAAAAGCTTCTTACTGGATTTAATATCGTGACACTCTAAAATAACTGTCATTATGTAAACACTTTTCATCACACTCTCCTTACGAGTTCTCATAGGAAGACAATAGCATGTGATATTGTACATTTCTCCATTTTTTGTTTTAAAAATGTATTTTTATACTGGGTAATGTAACGGAAAGGTTTGTTATGTGCAAGCAACATGTAACATTTTGTTGACGGTATTGTAATGTTGTGCTTTAGAAAATAAAAGACACAGTTAGAGCTGCTGATACGTACTGTAGTGTATAACGATAACCGATAATGGCCTTTGCAAATGATAATTTCCTGTATTCAGGTGGACAAATAGCTGAGCAAATTGACACGTTTGTTTAAAAAAAAAATTGTTTTGCCTTTAACAAAAGAAACCAAATCTATGTCCACGCCCCTTCTGTATGTGCTGATGGGAATTACCCTGCTTAAATCACTCTTACTCTTACTCACTTACTATTAGGGCTGCAACAAATTGTTAGGGTTTGATCAAGGGGGTGATCCCAGGATGCAGAGACTGGAGGCGAGGCTGATTTACAATATGTTAAACAATTTAATATGAGTCCAAAAAGTGTAACAAAAAGAGATGGGGCAAAAGTGCACACCATGAATATACAAACAAAAGCAAGTCCTTCAGTGGTCGGCAGGGGGAAAAGGCCAGGGCGCACTGAGCTCAACAAAAGGTCCAACAAAATCCTCTTCACCTCAGGAAGGCTAGAAAGCAAATACAAAGAGGTGAGGAATTTAAATAATAAGAAAAGACAACATACCAGGCAGGACGGAGTGAATCATGCGCATGCACGTGGAAGGTGCAGGAGACAATAATCGGCAGGGACCAGCTGTCGATGACGAGCTTATATACTACTGGGTAGCGATTAGTTGCAGGTGTGTCTCGCTGGGGACTAATTGACTGAAGAAAGAAAACAGACAACAAAAAAAGAGAAGGCAGGGAAATGACAAAATGCAACACAAATAATCAATTAAATCTATTCGTTTGAGTAGAAAAAAGCTTAAATTGTGTATTCTGTTTTTTTGCACAGAGCATGAGCGTTGGTGTGTGGGTGCCGTGATCTGTGTGGCAAAGATGTTTTATTTTTTATCTATGCACACATGTTAAAAGTGAAATTTCAAAGTTGATGATGTGCATTCACTTGAAAAAAGAATGACGGTTATGGCAAGCAGAAAAATCTTTGTTTAATTTGTGTAGTTTCCCTATTTAGGCTATATAGTGTGTTTTATCCTATTACTCGAACAAACTGATCAATAGATTATTCGATTACTAAAATATTAATTGCAGACCAAGTTCATGTATACCTGTTTTCTCTCTTACAAGATACAAAACAAAAGACACGTTACCTTGAATACTTAAATAGAAATTTTCACAGCAGTTGGTATTCTTCCAAGGATGCTTTTGTGCCTTTTTTCGGAAAATCCGCACATCAGAATGTAAACAAATTATTTGTAATGTGCAGACAACGTTTGTTAATGTGCAGACAATGAAATAACCTTTCCAGCTTTTCCATCGTTCTTTTACTCTGCGTTTTTAAACAAACTGCTTTCAATGCCAGCCGATTCTCCTTGCAACATTGTATTGTCTTTCCAAAAACTCTGTTGATTCTTATCCTATGCGGACAGAATTAGCTTTAACGTCAAGGTCAGAAGCGGGAATGTCAAACCAAGTTTTATTCTTATCTAATTTTGATTTCACAGATAAACAGCAATAATCCTTAAAATATTACAATACCAGTTTTGTTGTTTGTTCTTATATAGGATTACTATTTGTTGCCTGGTATCCAGAGGAAATTCTACCAACTGGATGAAACTTTACTTACTTTTATGTATAAAGATGCTTAATTGTAGCATTGCTTGTTGTGATATATGTTTTATATGTCTTCATTTGCATTTGCAGATCCCAAAATAATCTGGATTAATTTATCCTAAATTTTGCAGGTTTCAAATCATGCAAATGATGCTGAACAGCTAAAACTTTTGCTGTTTGCATGTTTTCAAAGATAATGAAAATACATGTCTCCGTAATTCTATTTAAATGTGAAATGTTTTTTTTACTCCTAACAAGTTACATTTCTTCGGCAAAAGGAGGATTGACTTGGCCGTCAACTGGTGCAATTACTGAACTGTCACAACTGTCATCAGGCAGGAGTAGAAGCATCCAGCTGTGGCATAGTTTCCCAGGCACGAGACAGCTACGTACACAATAAATACACCAAACGCACTCATGCTTTCATTTCATTCTAATTTACTTGGGTTATGAGGCCACCAGAGGCGGAGAATGTCTGTTCCTCACTCCACCAACCAGTTAAGTAAGTAAGTAAGAAGACCAATAGTACAGTGGCCTGAAAGTGCAAACACTTTAACAATTCATAAAACAAATTAAAATTACAGAAAACAAAAAAAATCAGAGGATAAAACAATTTACAATCTCAGAAAAAAATTAAACACTTGGCAATTTCAGAAAACACAAAAACAAAAGATGAATTAACCTACAATTTCAGTGTCCAGAAAGGGAATGTCCTAAATCATTGGTTGACAGCTCAATTAGCCAATCATTTTGTCCACAGCTGCTGAATCTTTACTTCCTCAGTCGGGCTCTGCGGACATTAACAAAGTGTTTGGCTGATTTTGAGACCTTCTTTTTACGGTTTAAGAAATGTTCAAATGTTTTGCACTTCCAGACCACAGTACAATGCTGACAAAATCAAACTACCACTGAAATGACATACCATGCGGAGGCAGGATGATGGTTTGTAATTATACACAAATTAAAGGCTGCATGCTCAGATCAAATTAGGGTCACCAATGTGGTACTTTGCAGAAACACACCACTGTTGTTTCCAAACATGTCTTTATTACAAGACTTTACTATAAGACTGGAGCAATACAGGGAAACACTGTCATTGCGCCCAAACTTTATATGAAACTACACCCTTATCTTAAGTCCTCTGAGAGAGGTATGATCCTAGTGTGGGCCACAAAGTGCATTTTTTCAATAGTTTAGGATTGACCACTATCTACAATGGAGAGATGACGGCAACAGACACCAGGGGATTTTTAATGTTCAATAATTCATTATATCCATCCATCCATCCATCTTCTTCCGCTTATCCGAGGTCGGGTCGCAGGGGCAGCAGCCTAAGCAGGGAAGCCCAGACTTCCCTCTCTCCAGCCACTTCGTCCAGCTCTTCCTGTGGGACCCCGAGGCGTTCCCAGGCCAGCCGGGAGACATAGTCTTCCCAACGTGTCCTGGGTCTTCCCCGCGGCCTCCTACCGGTCGGACGTGCCCTAAACACCTCCCTAGGGAGGCGTTCGGGTGGCATCCTGACCAGATGCCCGAACCACCTCATCTGGCTCCTCTCGATGTGGAGGAGCAGCGGCTTTACTTTGAGCTCCTCCCGGATGGCAGAGCTTCTCACCCTATCTCTAAGGGAGAGCCCCGCCACCCGGCGGAGGAAACTCATTTCGGCCGCTTGTACCCGTGATCTTGTCCTTTCGGTCATAACCCAAAGCTCATGACCATAGGTGAGGATGGGAACGTAGATCGACCGGTAAATTGAGAGCTTTGCCTTCCGGCTCAGCTCCTTCTTCACCACAACGGATCGATACAGCGTCCGCATTACTGAAGACGCCGCACCGATCCGCCTGTCGATCTCACGATCCACTCTTCCCTCACTCGTGAACAAGACTCCGAGGTACTTGAACTCCTCCACTTGGGGCAAGATCTCCTCCCCAACCCGGAGATGGCACTCCACCCTTTTCTGGGCGAGAACCATTCATTATATATACAGGTATAGTCAATATATATAATAGTAATAAACATCCATCCATCCATTTTCTACCGCTTATTCCCTTTGGGGTCGCGGGGGGCGCTGCAGCCTATCTCAGCTACAATTGGGCGGAAGGCGGGGTACACCCTGGACAAGTCGCCACCTCATCGCAGGGCCAACACAGATAGACAGACAACATTCACACTCACATCCACACACTAGGGCCAATTTAGTGTTGCCAATCAACCTATCCCCAGGTGCATGTCTTTGGAGGTGGGAGGAAGCCGGAGTACCCGGAGGGAACCCACGCAGTCACGGGGAGAACATGCAAACTCCACACAGAAAGATCCCGAGCCCGGGATTGAACCCAAGACTACTCAGGACCTTCGTATTGTGAGGCAGATGCACTAACCCCTCTTCCACCGTGCTGCCCTATTAATAAACAATACTAACTAATAAACTACACTAAGGAAATGGAGTGTCAAAACCCAAGATTGTGTGTGTGTGTGTGAGGCTATGTGTGTAGTTAGCTGAGGTGTGTGTTACCAAGTGTGGTCAAGAGCGAAGGAACACGGAAGTCCATGGGGCAGGCAGATGATCCAGGGCGAGAGAGAGGCGTCGAGAGGTCGTGTCCAAGCGGGAGGTCGGGAATCCAAAAGGGCAGTCCGGGAAGCGAATAACGAGAAAGTGAACGAGACGCACAGCTCGCCAACTCAAGAACAAGGGCAGACGCTGGAAGGACAAGGAAGAACAATGAAGCACAAAAGGGAAAACACAGGAAGAGAGAGAGAGCATAAAGATCCGATCATCGCTTACTGTACGCCAACAGAAGGTTATATTCCGGCCCGGCATGGCAGGTTGTGCCGGCTTATGAAGGCAGCTCGCTCATCACGGGCAGGTGCGCAGATTGCAGATTGTCTGCAGGCGCGAGGAGGCACGCCCGCAGCGGAGCGAGAGCACCTGTGGGCGTGGCCCGCGGTGCGCTCGTCAGGACGCAAAGATGAGGGCGCATTGAAATGCGCCCTGGCCGTGACATTAAGTCGACAGTTGTGACAAAGTATTGGTGCTTAACATACAGTTTTATCAAAAGATCTCAAGGAAATCTTGTGACGTTCTTGTTCAAAAGATTTAGGATGATATGGCCTTTCTATATCTTGTAGAACAAGAGTACATTTTAAACAAACAGATTTGATTGAAAAGTTGGAAATGTAGGATAGGATCGCTTTAAGAATAAGAAAATCAAAAAACAAATTAAAAAGATCTATAGCAGAGATCATTAACTGGCAGACCGCGGTCCGACCTAAAACCCATCCTTTACGAACCTAGACCCATAGTAAATAACCTATTTCAGTATTTTAAGTTCTGTTTTGACCAGTGTAGCTTTTATAGACTTTACAGAACTGGTTGACCAGATCAGGAAAACCTCTGACCAACTTGCCTAAGTTAAGCCCTACCACACGAATCAAATCAAATGCAAAACACGGTAACTGTAAATGGAGAAACAGACCAAAGCAAAGCTAGTGACATAGAAGAACAAGTTATATATTGGGAAAGAACGGCGAAACAAGCGAGACATACTGAAAAAAGGCACAGTGCACAAAGGCTGCTATCTCTGATCTAATGAAACTTTACATTAATTTACAAAATAGAGAAGACTTGCAAGCACAGACAATTTGATGCAAATCTCAAAAGTCTCCTTTTCCAGAAGAATAATGTTGACTCAGTATTGGTGACATCTGGTGTGCATATATATAATTTGGTACAAAAAACAGAAATATTCACAAGTCAAAACAACAATAGGCAAAGCCAACTTCATTAACAACTAACAAACAACTTACCAACACCCAAAGGTACTTGTGCAACAGAAGTATGATTCTTGAGTCATTTTTATTACATGACATTTTAGATTTAGACCACTAATGAGGACACAGAAATGCACAAGCACTGTTAGAGCCAGTTCAGTGTCTGGTTTTGACTATTTTATATTCTGATTTTATACAAGGCTCATTAGTTTCCAACAAGCAGGTTGGCTATAGGGTCACAATATAAATCATGACCAGAGTTGTGTCAACAGTGGAACCTGACAAAATATGCGGAGAAACTTTACACTTTCCTAATAAGAGAGAAAGCCTGTTTGAGCAAGAAACTTTTAATTGGGATAAAATAAAATGAAAATATATAGAGAAAAATTGAATATGTTCAAAGAACGAATTAATGCATTAGAACAGGAGAATGCATCGTTGCGCCAACAGTTACATGCCATGCAACAAAATAACACCCATTGGTGTTGTGGAGAGACACCAACCCAATGATGTTACCAATCTGCGGAATATCATTGTTGTGGAAAACATCAAAGAGGAAATGGAACAGTTTACATGACAGAATGACATCGCATCAATCCTCGATCCTATGCAAGGGCAGTTGACAACAGAAGAGAACCAGATAACATGGATGCTGCTTCAACGGAGCAACAAGTGGTGCATTTTCTGCAATCAAAGGGAATTGATGTCGATATTAACACCATTGATGCATGCATTCCACTGAACTAGGGTCCCGTATTACCCGTGACATCACGTATTTGAGGCAAAAGACGTGCGTGTGTGTGGCCGCTGCTGGATGCAGAAATAGGTGAGTGACTAAGCTTTTTATTGTATTGTTATTTTGTATTATACGTTTGTACAAATGTGCGCTTCATTCACTAACGGTGTTACAAAAAAGATCAATTAAAATAATACATAATGTTGGATATAGAGAACATACAAACCCTTTATTTATTAAATCACAAATATTGCAATTCAATGATTTGGTGCATTTGTAAACAGCTAAAAAATGATGTACTAAGCAAACTCTAACCTGCTACTCAAGAATGTACAACAATTCTTCTCAACAAAAGAGGAGAAATATAACCTTAGAGGAAAATGTAATTTAAAACATTTGCATGTGCATACAACACTTAAAACCTTTAGTACATCAGTATGTAGAATTAAATTATGGAATGGATTAACCAAAGAAATCAAACAAAGCACCAATATGATTCAGTTTAAGAGACTGTTCAAGCTACAAGTGTTCACAAAGTACACAGAACAATAATTATGATGAACATCTTGAACCCTTTTTTTCCCTTTTTTTATTGAGACAAATATTATTTATGTATTTAATATTTGTATGCTTACTATGGTATATTATTTATTTATTATGTATTGTTCACTGTTCTGTTACAGAGAACAAGGAAATTGGATAAAATTGCTATGGTATGAAAAGGGGTAGGATTTAATAAGGTCTGCTTCTTCCTACTTCTTTTCGGACGTGCTGTAATGAAACAACTAGAATTGTGTGATGCACTACAGTGTATTGTATGCATGTTCGAAATAAACTGAAACTGAACTGAACTGAACTGAACTGTCATTGAGTTGTAGACCTACATATTCAGGGAACATATCGCAAACTTGAATTTAACTCTTTGATAATGTGTTGATGCTTGGTAGAAAAGCACTTTGACTGGGATAATACGGTCACGTGAGCATACATATTTAAAAATGAATTCGACCTGATCAAGACAAAGCTAATAACTGAACTGGGATTCAAGGTAAGCAGTACAATCAACTTATTCTGTATTCTACTTAAAGACAGACAAACATTATTCAGTAAGTAGTTTGTGTTTTCCTCACTTTGTGACAGGGCATTTATTAACTGACCTGCAGAGAGTATGGACCGTTTGTATGAAGGAGGCGTCTAACCAGTAGGGATGTCCGATAATGGCTTTTTTGCCGATATCCGATATTCCAATATTGTCCAACTCTTAATTACCGATACCGATATCAACCGATACCGATATATACAGTCGTGGAATTAACACATTATTGTGCCTAATTTTGTTGTGATGCTGGGTGCATTAAACAATGTAGCAAGGTTTACCAAAATAAGAGATCAACTTCAACTCCAGTTATGGAAAAAAATGCCAACATGGCACTGCCATATTTATTATTGAAGTCACAAAGTGCATTATTTTTAACATGCCTCAAAACAGCAGCTTGGAATTTGGGACATACTCTCCCTGAGATAATCCTGATACCCACTACAACTATGGGAAATACTATACTTTGACTTTCACAAAGAGCATTATTTTATTTTTTTTTAAACATGCCTCAAAACAACAGCTACAAAAACAATGAAGGCACACAGCTTGAGTCCAGAGTATACTAGAGTAATAAAGTACACAATAACATAGTCCTCCTTTAGTGCAAGACTGCCTGGCATACTGTATAACAGGAAATTATAAACGGGCTCAATCTGCCCTGCTCTAACATATTTGTATGAGTAACACAAATGTGCTGCAAGCGAGTGGTGAGTGCTTGAAGTGGCCTACCAGTCAGCCAGAGCTTCTGAAATGCAGCATTGAGACAGGGCACCTCCGCTCACTGCAAGCTGCAAAGTGTGCGCCATGCAGGGCAGACTAGCCACACCAAACTCCACTGTAGCTTTTGCCATATCGCGTGGGCTTTCGCCTTGGGGTGGTTTTTGTTGTAATTTTGTTTTTTCTCAGCGGAGTCTTTAAGCAACAACAGTGTGGTACTACTTTTTTTCAGTGTTTGCTTTTCATCCATCTTCCGCTTGTATTTATCGTGTATCTCCTTATGATTCTTGAAGAGGTGGGAGATCAAATTGCTCGTATTATAGGAAAACGTCTTGGTTCCTCCTCGCATAACCAACTTTTTGCAGTCATTGCAAATTGCCAGTTTTTTATCCGTCAGACACACTTTAAAATAATCCCAAACCATAGACATGGTGTCATTAGTCAGTCACGGAGCGAGCTCGCTTGTTAGCCACGGCTACAGCACCGGCAACAACACACTCTTGTTGTTGTTATGCTCCGCTCGCGGCGGTTTGATGAGGTCATCAAGCGTCGCCAGTAAACCTCTCATGCTGCAGTCGTCAACTCCTGTGTTGTGTGTGGGAGAGTGGAGAGGGGAGGGGCTGCAGACTGGGAGACGCAACTGCTCTGTACTTCTCCCTACATTTACCGTGTTTTACCGGATATGTACCGCTCCGTTCAGCGGCGTTTTAAAAAGTCATTCATTTTACTTTTTGAAACAGATACCGAAAGTTATTTGGTTGAAACCGATAATGATGCCAAAAAAACTTTAAAAAAAGATGGGAAGTCCTCAAATGCTTATTTTGAAAATGTAATTGTGTTTACAGATTATATGCAATCTGTTATTGTGTTTCCTAATTTGAGTGTACATAAATGAAGGTGTGCGTTGCTGAGTCCGACTTGGACATAATCTGAACTGTACATAAATGCTTATTTTGAAAATTTGATTTTGTTTATAGATTATATGCAATCTGTTGTTGTGTTCCCTAATTTTGAATGTACATAAATGAAGGTGTGTGTTGCTGAGCCCGACCTGGACATAGTCTGGACTGTATACAAATGCTTATTTTGAAAATGTAATTTTGTTTACAGATTATATGCAATCTGTTGTTGAAGTTCCCAAATTTTGAGTGTACCTAAATGAAGGTGTGTGTTACTGAGCCCGACCTGAACATAATCTGTTTTTTAAGAACCCTTTAAACAATCTAATTTCATGGACAACCAGATCTGGTGAAGATAAGGTCCTTTTAAAAATAAAAATAAAATAAAAAATAAGATAAATAAATTAAAAACATTTTATTGAATAAAAAAGAAAGTAAAACAATATAAAAACAGTCACATAGAAACTAGTAATTAATGAAAATGAGTAAAATTAACTGTTAAAGGTTAGTACTATTAGTGGACCAGCAGCACGCACAATCATGTGTGCTTACGGACTGTATCCCTTGCAGACTGTATTGATATATATTGATATATAATGTAGGAACCAGAATATTAATAACAGAAAGAAACAACCCTTTTGTGTGAATGTGTGTGAATGAGTGTAAATGGGGGAGGGAGGTTTTTTGGGCTGGTGCACTAAATGTAAGTGTATCTTGTGTTTTTTTATGTTGATATAATAAAAAATAAAAATAAAAAATAAAAATAAAAAACACAAAAAAAACGATACCGATAATTTCCGATATTACATTTTAAAGCATTTATCGGCCGATAATATCGACAGGCCGATATTATCAGACATCTCTACTAATTAGTATATTCCGTATTGATCCAAATCTGAGGCAGTATTTGTCCGCAAAAAGCAGGAGTTATGATAACGTAATGTTGGTCAATGAAACAGAACCATCAAATTGTCAAGCAGCTAAGAAATATGATTCATAAAATATGATAAACAATCATCTCAGTTTTCTGCCTTGTGTTTGATCATTTAATGTGCAAATTCAGCGATTATTACTGAGGAAATTTAAAAAACAATCAATTATACTCAGGGCCGTAACCAGGATTTGAGAACTACCAAGGTCAAAATTCTGCAACTTCTGCCTGACCTGTGTGTTATTTGGGAACTGTTGATAATTGGAGATGTCCGATAATATCGGCCTGCCGATATTATCGGCCGATAAATGCTTTAAAATGTAATATCGGAAATTATCGGTATCGTTTTTTTATTATCGGTATCGTTTTTTGTTTTTTTGGGGTTTTTTTATTAAATCAACATAAAAAACACAAGATACACTTACAATTAGTGCACCAACCCAAAAAACCTCCCTCCCCTACACTCATTCACACTCATTCACACAAAAGAGTTGTTTCTTTCTGTTATTAATATTCTGGTTCCTACATTATATATCATTATATATCAATACAGTCCGCAAGGGATACAGTCCGTAAGCACACATGATTGTGCGTGCTGCTGGTCCACTAATAGTACTAACCTTTAACAGTTAATTTTACTCATTTTCATTAATTACTAGTTTCTATGTAACTGTTTTTATATTGTTTTACTTTCTTTTGTATTCAAGAAAATGTTTTTAATTTATTCATCTAATTTTATTTTATAAATTTTTTTAAAAAGGACCTTATCTTCACCATACCTGGTTGTCCAAATTAGGCATAATAAGGTGTTAAGTCCACGACTGTATATATCGGTTGATATCGGTATCGGTTGATATCGGTATCGGTAAATAAAGAGTTGGACAATATCGGAATATCGGATATCGGCAAAAAGCCATTATCGGACATCCCTATTGATAATAGTTATTATGTGCAGTAAAAATTTTAACTCAACTCACCTTAATGTGTGTTCTTAAATGTGTGTTCCACGTCTTCCATGTCGAGAGCAGTTTTGATTTGGGCTTACCAGGTAAACGACAAAAAATGTATGTTTTGGGCATTGTTCGATTCAAACGCATACATTTGTCCAAACGTGGCCAAGAAGACGCATTGTGGATTTCCTGGACGTTGTCTGCATCGCTAAAAGAAAAATCTAAAAAAGAGAATCCCTCTCCCTTTTTTTTTTTTTAATTTTCCGCTTGAATATTCCCTCTTCTGTTCTCCGGCTCCCTTGTCATCATTTAGAATGTGCGTGTCTGCTGTAATTTCGCTTTCTGGTTTGATAACCCGCCCTATCTTGCCTGTCCATAATGGTTAGCCTTAATCTTAACCAATCGTAACTCCGCATAGTAAACAAATCAATCATCATGGATTTCCCCTGTATATTTTTGTCCCCTCACCGTGGCGTTGCACTAGTCCATTTCTCTTTCTTTTCTCTTTCTCTTCTCTCTCGCTCTTCTTTTGTAGCTTATAGTTTTGTAGCTAATCTATATGGGTCTAAAAATAGCAAAGCTACGGAAATCGCTACTCATTTAAAAAGTAACAAAGCTACTGCCAAGCTACTGGGAAATGTAGGTAAGCTACATAGCTTCGCTACATGTAAGTAGATGGATTATCTTGACAAAAGAGATGCACTCATGACACAGATTTAGACGGATTTGTCATATTTGAGAGAAATAGACCTTTTGTGGCACAGCGCATGCCCTCTGCAGCAAACGCAGCCGGCAACTCCGTTAGGAGCGTGCCGGGACACGCCCCTGCTCACTCTGCCTGCATCGTGCCCACGCGCCTGCACGGCGGCAGGCAATCATCAATCAGAGCACTTGGGTCTGATGAAGGCGGACGGCATAATGGGCAGCGGACCCGAAGATCCAGTGCCAGAACGTAGTTCACTCTTTGTAGTAAGCATCCCGTCTCTGGCTTCCCTTCTCATACCTGCTCTCTCTGTGCTTTCCCTCTGCCTGTGTCTTTGTCGCCACCTCCCCACATATTATGTGTATAAATAAATGTTATAATGTTGTTAGTTTCTTTCCACGGGAGCACACTTTATTAAAAGTTGAATTTTACCTTTGAAAACCTCATTTAAAGAACATTTACACATATCCTGTTGTTTGTATGTTATAATGATAAATGATAAATGGGTTATACTTGTATAGCGCTTTTCTAACTTCAAGGTACTCAAAGCGCTTTGACAGTATCACCACATTCACCCATTCACACACACATTCACACACTGATGGCGGGAGCTGCCATGCAAGGAGCTAACCAGCAGCCATTAGGAGCAAGGGGTGAAGTGTCTTGCCCAAGGACACAACGGACGTGACTAGGATGGTAGAAGGTGGGGATTGAACCCCAGTAACCAGCAACACTCCGATTGCTGGCACGGCCACTCTACCAACTTCGCCACGCCGTCCCTATTAGAGATGCGCGGATAGGCAATTATTTCATCCGCAACCGCATCAGAAAGTCGTCAACCATCCGCAATCCACCCGATCTAACATTTGATCAGAACCGCATCCGCCCGCACCCGCCCGTTGTTATATATCTAATATAGACGATGCAAGGCATTAGTGAGGTTATAAAGCTTTTGCCTGTTAAAGAAAGGAGACTGATCCAATGCAGTGCAGACATTCGCGTGCCACGCTGTCACGGCCCAGACGCACACCAGTGCGCAATCATATGGGAGCCGCGCTGAGCGCACCTCCAAGCGCGTCTCGCTACCGGCGACGGCCGGGTATATGGGCCCGACGCTCCAGCGCCATCCATTTTCAGGGCTAGTTGATTCGGCAGGTGGGTTGTTACACACTCCTTAGCGGGTTCCAACTTCCATGGCCACCGTCCTAGCTGCTGTCTATATCAACCAGGGTGAGCCCCACCCCTTTCGTGAGCGCACTGCGCGCGGAGTGACCCCTGTTACGCGCCCCCGGCAACAGGGGTGGCGGGAAGGTAAGCTGCGCGGGCGGAGCGCGCGGAGTGACCCCTGTTACGAGCCCCCGGCCACGGGGGTGGCGGGCAGGTAAGCTGCTTACCTGCTGCGCGTGACGCCGGCCGCGGCGAAGGCGGACGAGGCGGGGTGTCGGTGCGGTGGGCGCGGTGGTGACCCTGGACGTGCGTCGGGCCCTTCTCGTGGATTGCCTCAGCTACGGCTCTCGGTGGTGCCCTCTCGGGGGAAGGGGCCTCGGTCCCGGTCCCCGGCGAGGCGTCCCTTCTCCGCTCCGTAAAAGTGTCCATCTCTTTTTCTTTTTTTTCTTCTGTTGTGGCATATGCTGCAGGTGCCTGCTCGTTTTTCGTATGTGGGTAACAACATTTAACTATGTATATATATTTCCGAATTGGTTTAACTGCCACCCGCCTGAATCTATTTAAAATCAAATTTTTTTTAATTTCAACCACCCGACCCGACCCGACTTGCGGATAAAATCTAACTTTTTTTAATTTCATCCGCCCGATCTGCGGATAATCCGCGGACTCCGCGGTTGTGCCCGCAAACCGCGCATCTCTAGTCCCTATAGAGATAAGAATGTTCCAATCATGGTTTTACGCTGCCGAATTCCATACCGATCATGCATGAGTGAGATCGGCCGATCCCATGTGTTACTTGACATTTTTCCATGTATTTAGGGTAAGTACTATTGACTGTGTAACAATATCAACACAACATCTGAAGTAGTCCCTTATTGTATCTTATTACATGCAATTGTTTGAGCAAAAAAAGCCAATAGTACACAATAACTAAATAATAGCAACAACTACTTTTACTTATTTTACCCTCAAAGTCCTCTTGTGTGCAGGGAAATATTCACTGAATTTGTAAATATTAACACAAACAAAAAAAGGAAAATAAAATTAGCGATCTGATCACTCTTGTATCAATCATTTAATGATACCCAATTAAGACTGATCCTTCTTCCTCTTGCAGTTTGTGTGTGCCTGAGAGCAATATGCTACACAACAACAGAGCAGCACAACAGTTGTTGTTATTTTATCCATTCGAGACTCGTATTAATCTGCTTGTTAATTTCTTGCTAGTATCTGCTTACTTTCTACTGCAACGATCTTCCATCTACAGTTCTTAAACTTTACGAAGCATTTATTTCTTATGTTGTTTCCCGCTGGCTTAGCTATTAGATTGCCTGCTTCTGCTTGCTCTTTGTCTGTGTGTAACATGTTTAGCACCGTCGTACAGTCTCACTCTCACTGGCACTCATCGAAGGCAGACACTCCATTTCCCTCTCTATCTCTCCTGCTTGCTTCTTTGTCTTATCTTGTCTTGACTTCCTTGTTGCCTCGTTTTGCACTGCTCTCTAAAATCTAAACAATGGAATCAAGCAACTGGCCTCTCAACGAAATTGGCAAGATCTTGGGTTTGGGGGAACCTGCCTGTCTTGACGGAATGATTGTTGCTGGACACACGACGGACTCTTGAGAGAAGAGTGCCTGGTGACCCTTTCAGTTGAGGACGTTGAAGATATTGACCTACTGTATTTGGAACCATGATAACGGGACATCTGCTGATTAGAGTAAGTGTTGCTCTGGTGTATCGACAAATTGGAAGATGCTGGCAGCCGTTCAAAGTACCCTAAAGCTGCCATAAATGATTGGAGGATGCGAGCAGAACTATGGGCACTCAGATTTTTGTGATTCTGGACAATGTTGCAATATTTGGCGTCTTGGAGACGCCAGCTGCTCTGATGGTGAAGTATGATGAATTTGAGGACCAGAAATAGACAGTTAAGAGTGTATTTTTCGCTTGCTCAAACACAAAAGTTTTACCTGGCTGCAAGCGACGTGACAAGGTCGCTGCTTCAAAACTCTCCCGGAGAACAGTGTAGTGTAGACGCAACAAACTCCTTCCCTGCCTCTCATGGACGCACACCTGTTGTTTTTAACTTTTGTTGGACTGACTGGCTGTGCTATCGCGAGCACCAAGGTCGCGGAACAAATACAAACTGCAGGCTTACACACATATGGCCATCCACGAAAAATGCACGCCACACACACACATACCCCACCCGCCATCCCACGCCTTCGACATTTCACCCCATGTGGTATGACAGAAAGTGGAGCAGCGCCTCCAATGGCTGTCAGTTTTGGGATGGATGCTCGCCACCTTTCCCCTCGTTGCAAGTCTCGAGTTGTATGTTGTAATCTGTATATGTGCTTTGCTATGGAGTTTTTTTCTCACTCCCGAGTGGGCCCCCCTCTATAGGAGCGCAGTCTGATATCGATTTTTTTTACTCATCCTCCCCCAGAGTCTACCCTTTTCCCACCTTTTATGGGCACTGTAAGTGGCAACCCATCACCGTTCCTGTTCCCTCCCTCCCCCCATTCTCACCACATTCTACAGAGGCACTATAGAGAGCCTGCTGACCAACAGCATCTCTGTCTGGACTGGAGCCTGCAATGCCTCAGACTGGAAGTCTCTCCAGAGAGTGGTGAGGACGGCAGAAAAGATCATCAGGACTCCTCTTCCTCCTATCCAGGAGATCGCAAAAAGCCGCTGCCTGACCAGGGCTCAGAAACTCTGCAAAGACTCCTCCCACCCCCACCAAGTACTGTTTTCACTGCTGGACTCTAGAAAGAGGTTCCGCAGCCTCCGAAGCAGAACCTCCAGGTTCTGTAACAGCTTCTTCCCTCAGGCCGTAAGACTCTTGAATGCATCATAATTAAATTATCCCCTCAACTCCCCCCAAAATGGATTAACTCGCTGGAATAAAAAAGACAATATAACATACATCCATAAACGTGGATGCATGTGAAAAAGTGCAATATATTTATCTGCACAGTAATGTATTTATTTATTTATATATATTTATATATATTTATTTATTTTATATATATATTTATGTATTATTTATTACATTTATTTATTTATATATGCACCGTATTGCTTTTTTATCCTGCACTACCATGAGCTTATGTAACGGAATGTTGTTCTTTTCTGTGCTGTAAAGTTCAAATTTGAATGACAATAAAAAGAAAGTCTAAGTCTAAGTCTTAACAATGTTTGTTTGTCTAATCTTGATCGGGTTTGTGGTGATAATTAAATTTCATTGTACCTGTGCAATGATAATATAGAGCATACCATGCCACCATTTCAGTGATAATACAACTTAAGAACTGACGCTTTTTTTACCAAAATAAAAGATTATTGACTTAGAGGAGCAGCTTCACACGGTGTATGTAGACACAGATAGGGCCTGATTTACTAAAGGTTTGCCTGTACTAAAACACAAGCAAAATTGATAGCTCACACAAAGCTATTCTACTAAACGTGTGCAGAGTGGATTGCATCTGTTAAGTGAGCAAAATAAGGTGTGATATCTATTTTGCATCTCTGTCTTTCTGTCTTTATTACCATGCAAAATGTATGCTGATCATCAAAACGCCCAAAATACTGGGTTGAGAATATGTGAATATAATTAATTAACACGCGCAATGTGATTTATTAACACTAATCACCATTTTACAAGCACTATTTTGCGCTTTATGTAGCGCAGATCCCCACATATGCAGTCCCCTCCGAGGTTTCTCATTGTGCCCATTGAGTTGAGTTTTTTCTTGCCCTGATGTGAGCCGAGGATGTCGTAGTGGCTTGTCCAGCCCTTTGAGACATTTGTGAATAAGGGCTGTATAAGTAAAGTTTGATTGATTAAACTTTGATTGATTGAACTGACAGTTACACACATGGCTGTGTGATCGGTGCTCGCACTGCACAGACAATGGACAGACGAGAATCCTCTGTCCTGTGTGTGTGTCAACATTTTGGACGGTCAGAAATAAAAGATATTAGACATACAGATGGCGGCGCTCCCGTAAGTTGCGACAACATTTAGTAATTATTATCAAATCCACTCGGTCAAAATACAAAGAAAAGGCGTGGGAAGCATCGACGTAATTTTTGTCATGCCTCCTCCAAAGAAGAGCGCACAGATGGAGAATGACATAGAGGACATACGCAAGTCGCTAAACTTCATGTCAGGGGACCTGGCTAGCGTCTCCCAACAGCTAAGCAAGCTAACGGAGCTTGTAGATGAAGTGAGGAAACTCAAAGAAACAATCCGACAAAAAGACAAGACAATAACTGATCTTGAAAGGAGAGTTGAAAACTTAGAGCAGTACACAAGGATGGAAGATGTCATCATCACGGGACTAAACATCAGACCGCGCTCATATGCCCAAGCTGCTACGGCGGGCAGGAATGTTGGAGAGGACGCAGAGACAGAGGATCTGCAAACTCTGGAGGACCAAGTCTTGCACTTTTTGAAAGGAAAAGACATACACGTGGATGCAAACAATATCTCAGCGTGTCATACACTGCCACGCAGAGACAAAGCAAAGCCTGCAGTCCTTGTGCGCTTTGTAAACCGGAGACACAAAACAGAACTACTGAGACAAGGAAGAAAGTTGAAGGGATCAGCGGTGTATATCAACGAGCATCTGACCAAGAAAATATCGGATATAGCACGGGAAGCACGGATCCTCAGGAAAAACAACAAGATTGGAGCCACATGGTCAAGAAACTGCAAGGTTTTCATTCAGCTGAATGGATCTACGCCGGAAAAAACTAAAGTGATACTGGTAAGAGAACTTGAAGACCTCGATCAATTCAGATAATGTCGATTGTTCCATTTTTTGGACAATCACAATTGCACTCTTGTCGAGCTCATTTTTTGATCGTTCCTTTTTTGATGAGGACAGCTACAGTGAGATTTTTGATGAGCTTATTTTTGGAATGCTCAGACTATTTTTGTTGTTTTTTACTTTTTCTTACCTTGGATCATAAAGACATATACTCAACACCACGTATAAACACTAACTTAATACCAAATACAAAATTGTTTTCATTTGGACTGCTTTGGGACGCTTATAATAGAGTAAAAGTATTGTCAGTTGTGTGTGTGTGTTTGTGTGGGTGTGGGTGTGTGTGCGTGTTTCAGTGGAGGTGGATACAAATGTGTTATCTGTACAAAGAAAAAGAAAAAACTAAAATACAATGGAGAGTGAATTAAAAAATATCTTTACCAACGTTGGTGATAAGGAATTAGAATGTAGAAATACTGATAATAATCATAGTAGTGAACTGTATAATAATTATAATCACATCCAACTAGACTTCTACGACAATATCAATTACAACTGCAATTCAAATGAGTTTGGCAGTGACATAGATCCCGATTGTAATCTTTACAATAATATTACCAGAAACTGTGAGTACTACACAGACGAACAATTTAAATGTGTGAATGTGGACAAATCATTTACTGTAATACATTTTAATAGCCGACGTTTGTATAAAAATGTTGACAATATTAGAGAATATCTGAGCCAGTTCAATAAATTTAGTATTGTTGCAGTCTCAGAGACTTGGCTTGATGAGAACAAGTGTTGTGAAATAAGATTGGCTGGTTATGAATTATTCACCACAAACAGAGTTGGAAAAAGGGGAGGAGGAGTAGCACTTTTTGTAAATCAAGATTTAAAATGTTGGAAGATTGACAGCAAATCAACTGCTATAGCTGGAGTTTTTGAATGCATAACAGTAGAAATTAAAGTAGAAAAATCCAAAAAAATAAATGTCAGTTGTGTTTATAGAACACCTGGATCATGTCTGGATACATTCAATCAAAAATTGGATTATTTGTTTAGTAAATCAAACAAGATCCATATTGTGTGCGGTGATTTTAATATTAATCTTCTGAACCCCATGGACAGTACCAAAACAACCGATTTTATAACAGGACTGTACAGCAATAATTTCTTTCCCCTTATCACAAAACCAACCAGAATAACAGTAGACTTTGCCACACTGATAGATAACATTTTCACCAATCAACCGGAGAATCAAATAACAGCAGGACTACTACTCAATGACGTAAGTGATCATCTACCTGTATTCAGTATTTTCCACGATTTCTTTGATGAGAGAAGGGCCAAAAAAGCAGTTCAATATAGATTTGTTAGACACCAAACACCAGAAACTATGGCAGCATTCAAGTCTGAGTTATGTGCTCAAGACTGGGGGGAGGTTTATACCTCCACAGACCCGAATGAGGCATATGAAACCTTTCTCAACATTTTCATAACACTGTATGATAAGCACTGTCCAATGAAAAAACATGACATTAAGGACAGCACTGTCAAGGACAAACCGTGGATCACAAAAGGATTATTGAAGTCCTGCAAAAAGAAAAATTATCTTTACAGAAGACATTTAAAGCACAGAACCAAAGAAACTGAACACAAATATAAAACGTACAAAAATAAGTTAACACAAATATTAAAGCACAGCAAAAGAACACATTACTGTAACCTATTAGAACAACATAAAAATAGCATCCAGGGTACGTGGAAAGTTTTAAATGGTATCATTAAAAAAAACATGACAAATAAGGAACATCCAAGCTATTTCATAGAAAATAATCAAACTATAAATGACCCTAAGGAAATAACGGATGCTTTTAACACCTTCTTTGTGAACGTTGGACCTACTTTAGTAAATGAAATTGTACAACCTGAAAACAGTGTCAAATTTAATGAACAAACCATTCAAAGCAACTTAGAATCGTTTTTTATTTCCCCTGTTTATGAAAGTGAAATCACAGAAATTGTAAATTCTCAGAAAAACAAGAAGTCAACAGACTGCTGTGACTTGGACTTTTCTCTGATTAAAGAAATTGTTGATTTTATAGCTGTTCCCTTCACTTATATATGTAATATTTCTTTTATAAAAGGAGTTTTCCCAAAAAAAATGAAAACGGCAAAAGTTATTCCCATCTTCAAAAGTGGAGATAAGCATCAGTTCACCAACTATAGGCCTATTTCTCTACTCTCACAATTTTCAAAAGTCCTTGAAAAATTATTTGTGTCAAGATTAGACAGTTTTATTGATAAGCATCACTTGCTAAGTGAACACCAATACGGTTTTCGACCAAACAGGTCCACTTCCATGGCAGTGATGGAACTAGTTGAGGAGGTAACCACTGCTATTGATAAGAGGGAGTTTGTTGTTGGCGTTTTTATTGACCTGAGCAAGGCCTTTGACACCATCGATCACACATTACTTTTAAACAAAATGCAGAGGTATGGTTTTAGAGGTCTTGCTCATGATTGGTTGAAAAGTTATCTTGGTGGTAGAGAACAGTATGTGCATATGAACAATGTAGATTCAGATAAAAAGATTATAACACATGGAGTGCCCCAAGGTTCTGTACTGGGACCAAAATTGTTTTTATTGTATATTAATGATATCTGCAAAATCTTTAAAAAAATCAATTGTATTCTCTTTGCTGACGATACAAGTCTGTACTGTTCTGGGCAAGACCTTGGCCAACTCTTAGAGACTGTAGAGAGCGAACTCCACATACTAAAGCAATGGTTTGATGCCAATAAACTGTCAATCAACCTAAATAAAACAAAATATATAAGTTTTGGAAATAGGAAAAATAACATAGAGTGTCATATAAGAATTGATGATATGGAGATAGAAAGGGTGTATTCAACAAAATTTTTGGGAATCTATATAGATGATAAATTAAATTGGAAACTGTACATAAATATACTTAAGACAAAGATGGCAAAAAATATTGCTATGTTACATCAAATCAAAAACTCCGTAAATCAAAAGGCTCTTAATATGTATAATTCTTTCGTACTCCCTTATCTTAATTATTGTGTTGAAATCTGGGGTAACAATTACAAAACAAACATCAACTCTATATTCTTACTTCAAAAGAAAGCGATTAGAATTGTAAATTATGCAGATTATCATGACCATACCAATGCTCTGTTTATTAAATTAAAAACATTAAAACTGCATGATCTTGTTGACCTCAACACTGCTATTGTGACGTACAAAGCTCACAACCACATGCTGCCTCGGTGTCTACAGGAGAGGTTCATACCCAGAGATAATCCCTATGACCTCAGAGGTTCAGCTATCTTCCAGAAAGCTAAGATAAGAACAAGCTTAAAAAGTAGATGTGTTTCTGTCAGGGGGGTTCAACTGTGGAACAGCTTGGATGATTCCTTAAAATGTTCCAGGTCCATTCACACATTTAAAAAACACTTTAAGACCAATGTCTTGGAAAAATATATCACTCTTGAATCAACACAGTAGTTAATACTATGATCAATGTTAATTAAAATACTAAATGTGGGATGTAAATAATAATGGAAGTATAATTGTTTGTATATAGTATATAAAATGGTACAAAGGTTTAACACGCGTATAAGGATATTTCACATGCCTTTACTGTGTATATAATTGAACAGTGTTTATATTGTGTATAATGTGTATTTATAATATGTTGTACAAAAGACATTTCATAATTTTCGGAAGTTCATCTTGTACTTGACATTGTTTATAGGGTTAGGCGCTATAAGTGTTCAACTTCAGCCTAAACCCTTTCGGTCTGCAACATTTTCATTTTCAATCTATGAATGTACAACTGTTTGTTTATTTTGTTGACCATTGACCGAAGAATAAACTTTACTTTACTTTACTTTTGTCTATTCAGCAACATCATTTTATAATTTTATAGCTGCTGGAGGTCCTAAAGGGTTGATTAAAACAAATTCAATTGAGGCGTTTTGGTGTCCTTTAGTATTTTTTCGATTACATTTGTTTGTTTTTTTACAATATATATTATAAATTAAAAAGCTTAATTAAATTATGCATTTTTTGCATCTGAGCGGAATAAGTGCAGCCTCTCACAAACTAGCGCACCTTCAATTAAAAAACAAAAGAAAGAAAAAAAGTGTTTTCAATGTAGATGCACTGTAGGACAGCTTCTAAAAGGCCCATCAAAAGTGGTACGTTTGTGAGGCAAAGTGGTATATGTCTCTTGCATGTTTGAAAACATAGCAATACGCCACAGGTAACATGAATGTGCAGTAAGTGTCTCAGTGGTGATGCCCTGTATAGTACACGCAAAATCCTCATTTAAATAGGGCGGTCTGCATCACCTCACAATTGCACACACAGTCTTAGTAAATCCCACGCAACACGCCCACTAATAGTGCACACTATTTTATAGATTGCACATGCTGTTTAGCGCGTGGTATTTGGATCTTAGTAAATCAGTCTCTTTCTTAGTTGCTTAACTCTTGTGCTTGGCAGACTGAGCATCGGAAATAGGAATCAACATCTAAACATTTGGACGATTCCTGGAGAATCGTCGATGCTCGATGCCCAACCCGAATGAAAAATAGGAGCAAAGTTTTTATACTTTTGTTCAGTGTATTTATGTGCTGTGTGATATGGACAAAATTATATATCCCGATAACATATACTGTATATCACGATATAGTATTTTATCTCAAAATTATGTACTGTAAATATGAAATTAATGTCAATTTCTTTTTAGCTTAACGTTGTTTGGTCAGGCTCTGACTTTTTTAAGGATTTCTACTTATGTCTATTAATTTTCTCATTCATCCAGGTCATTGTCATTGTTATTGTGACATAAGCTGTCTACCTGCACCTCAGGTAGAAACAGCACTCCTTTGAGAACAAAATGTAGATATTCCGTACAGGGAGGATGGATGGTACGAAAGAGGAGTGAGGGAAGCCATCTACGTCAAGGTTGAAAAACCATCCCTGAACAGCGCAGGTGGTCTGCGACCCAACCTGTCTCCCACATACAACACCGTCCTTTCAACCATTCCTAAAAGACTCTGCAATTTAGCCTCCAACAAATAACAGGACAGGAGTTAGAAACATTCTGTTCACAGAAGGTGACCAGTATACCATGTGTGCCATTTGTTTGCAACTGAATGGTATGCTTACGTGGGGAATACTGACTGGACTGGACTGGTAGTAGTCGATCCACAGCAATCGTTCTGCCACACAATATCTCAATACTAACGAAGGGAAATTACATTTCAACGACAGTCGTTGGCTTTGACAGTAGGATTGCTCGTTTGCATCAAAACAGTTGTTTTTCTCACTACGATAGGGCGAAACCAGCCTTGCCCAAGCATAACTTCCAGGTTTTTTGGAGTATAAACATTTCCGGTTTTGGCACCAGCCGCTAGGCTAGATATAACCAATCTAAGTCTATGAGCACAAACTGATGAAGCCTACTCGGAAGAGAAGCGAAACATCTTCCAAGACATCTTCCATCTTACAGTTACGATTTCTTCTTATTGACACAAATTCCTCTTTGGGTTTTGTTGGGTTAGCTTCCGGTGTGCTTTGAGTCTCTGCTACATTGTTGACATCCACGTGCTTGCTCTCTCGCTTCTTTCAAGTGAAATTAAAACGCTCCCACAAAATAGCAGTGTTGCTGCTGTTGCTGCAGTTACATTGACTTAGACTTTATTTATCTCACAATTGGGAAATTATGTGGTTGCAAAGACATGCACCTGGGGATAGGCTGATTGGCAACAATAAATTGACCCTAGTGTGTGAATGTGAGTGTGAATGTTGTCTGTCTATCTGTGTTGGCTCTGCAATGAGGTGGCGACTGGTCCAGGGTGTACCCCGCCTTCGGCCCCAGTGCAGCTCGGATAGGCTCCAGCCCCTCCACCGCCTGCGACCCCGAAAGTGACATGCGGTAGGAAATGGATGGATGGATGGACAGCGCAGTGTTACGGCTCAGACTACTGCCGCCGCCTCTCATCCATCTTTGCACTCCAGTGAGACCACCGCGGGCCACGCCCACAGGCGTTCCCTCTCCGCTGCGGGCGCGCCTCTGCACGGCTGCAGGATATCTACAATCTGCGCACCTGCCCGTGATGAGCGATCTGCCTTCAAAAGCCTGCTCAACCTGCTATCCGGGGCGAGAATGTAATCATCTGTTGATGTCCCGTAAGCGATCGTTAGCTCTATGCAACCTCGCTCTTTGCTCTCCGTGTTTTCTTCCCCGTGTTTGATTTGTCCCCTGTCTTCTCCCTTGTGCCCGCAGTGTTTTCCTTCCGTGGTCTTGGTTTCGAGGTGTGCGTCTCGATTCCTTGGACTCCCCTTGGACCTCGACTGCCTCCCTCGATCCTCGACCTCCGCTTTGGACACGGACCACTTGATGCCTCGCTCAGCCCCATGGACCTACCGCTTGTCTCACGGACCTTCTTCTGCCTAGCCCCTTTGGACTTCTCTGATTTCTCTCTCAACACTTCACGATAGCACTCAACAGCTAATCATTCATACATATAGTCTCACACCATACACCCCTTTTGGATTAGTCACACTCCATTCTCTCTTGTTTGGTTTAGATTCATAGTATTGTTTGTTATTACATATATTTATTAATATAAATTTTTATATATATATATATATATATATATATATATTTATATATATATATATATATATAATAAATACATAGAGCAATATTTTTAAATTGGCCCGAGTGTGTGAATGTGAGTGTGAATGTTGTCTGGTTATCTGTGTTGGCCCTGTGATGAGATGGCGACTTGTCCAGGGTGTACACCGCCTTCCGCCCGAATGCAGCTGAGATAGGCTCCAACGACCCCCCGCGACCCTGAAAGGAACAAGCGGTAGAAAATGGATGGATGGATGGAATAATAACCCCTTGTAGTTCTGTGTCGTCAACTCCCTCCTGGAACATAACACGCATATTCAAAAAGTCAACAAAGCTTAAGGAAAAACACATGAAAACAAGGTGGAAACACTTAAAAACACAATGGACATACAAGAGTATGGAATACACAAACATCACTAGCGGCTAGCAGATATAGTCGCCTTGCCTGTCAACAAAAGGACCAATCTGCAAGGTTGGAGCCACAAATTAGTAAGTTTTTTGGTGATCATCATTGAAAGTTATGTATTGGGATCTGGCAATCAGAAACTTTTCCACAGAAATTGGCCAATACGGATCCATAGGCCGATGGATTGGAACACAGTGGCACATTTTTGTTTGTACACAGCCATCTTTTCTCTACGCAAGGTACACAACATTGACATATTTACGCCATCGATGACTTTGACTAAGTTGACGGATCGTCCCAGCCCTAATAAAAACCTGTTAAGCTAACATAAATTACAGTGAAACCTCAACTTACGAACTTAGTTGGTTCTTGAACATGGTTTGCGAATCCAAAAGTTTGTATAGTTCCCCATAAAAATCAATGTAAACATGAATAATTGGTTCTAGCCTTGACAAAAGTCCCTATTTTAGTAAAACACTGCACACTTTGAAGACACTATAATGTATATATATATATATATATATATATATATATATACTGCGATGAGGTGGCGACGTGTCCAGGGTGTACCCCGCCTTCCGCCCGAATGCAGCTGAGATAGGCTACAGCAACCCAAAATGGATGGATGGATGGATATATATCCATCCATCCATCCATTTCCTACCGCTTATATATATATATATATATATATATATATATATATATATATATATATATATATATATATATATATATATATATATACATGGGGGCATTTTAACAGAAAGGGTTTATTAAAACTCTTAAGTATTCAAACATGCATTTAAACCCTGAGCATTAATTGAGATAGTGATAGCATAAATAAATACAAAACCATTGTTTATAGGGTACTTTCAATTGAGGAGTAGCTGTCCCCAATGTTACCTCTAATTTTTCATGTGTGTGAGCAAACGCAAAAACTCCCTGAGCATTCAGTGAAGCCCATGTGAGCAGACGTGCACACTGTGGCTACACCAGCAGCACACCTGTCCCAAACCTGACTAAATAACAAGTTAAATCTCCATCCATTCATCTATTTTCTACCGCTTGTCCCTTTCGGGGTCCGTTTCAATACATTTGTAATCTGTTGAATCGCTTAAGCCGCTGAAATCCAAATCTGAATCCGAGCTAATGTCGCCATAGCTTGCTGTTCTTTCCGCCATGTTTGTTTGTGTTGGCTTCACTATGTGACAACACAGGAAAATGGACGGGTGTTTATAACGATGGTTAAAATCAGGCACTTTGAAGCTTTTTTTAGGGATATTGCGTGATGGGTAAAATTTTGAAAAAAAATTCGAAAAAATATAATAAGCCACTGGGAACTGATTTTTAATGGTTTTAACCATTCTGAAATTGTGATAATGTTCCCCTTTAACACTGGACCTAATTCCTGAGTGAGGAGCTCTTTAATTTTTCCGAATGCTTCCTCCTGCTGTGCCTCCCATCTGAATTCACTCGAATCTTTTAACAGGTGACGCATGGGTGCATTGACATCAGATAGTCCAGGGGCAAATTTGGACACATAGTTAATCATGCCAAGGATTGTTTCCAGCTCACCTTTGTCTCTTGGTGGCTCCATGTCCCTCACAGCTGCAATCTTGGCTGGATCAGGCTTGATTCCATCCTTGGTGATTCGGTGCCCAAAGTAGCTGACTTCAGTGGCAGAGATTGTACTCTTATCTGGGTTGAGCTTAACTCCTCGCTCCCTGGAGCGCTGCAACATTGCACGGAGGTTGGTATCATGTTCTTCTTTAGTCTTGCCATAGATGAGGATATCATCGACTATTGCTGTGACACCCTGCAAACTCTCATAAGTCTCGTCGACTTTACGCTGAAACTCATCTTGAGCCGAAATCAGTCCAAAAGGTAAGCGGAGGAATCTGTATCGTCCGAAAACAGTGCTGAAGGTTGTCAGCTTTGAGGACTCATATGAGAGCTTGATGGCCCAGTAGCCTGACCTTGCATCCATTACACTGAAGAAACAGGCTCCTGTCAATTTGGATGTGGTGTCCTCAAGGGTAGGTAAGGGGTAGTGCGGGCGTTTGATGACTTTATTTAGGTCCCTTGGATTCAGACATACTCTTAGTTTTCCTGTGCGTGGTTTTTCTGCTGCTACCATTGAATTAGCCCATTCAGTTGGTTCAGTGACTTTTACAATAATGTCTTGTTTTTCCTTGTTTTGTAATTCCTCTTTGAGGCGGTCACAAAGGGCCAGAGGGACGCACCTAGGTGGGTGAACTACAGGTACTGCTTCGGTACTGTGAATTGTGCACTTTCCAGGAAACAGTCCTATTCCTGTGAACACATCAGCAAACTCATCCATAACCGATGTCTCAGGTGTGCTGTGCACGGACAGTATACGTTTAATAAGTCCAAAGTCCAAACAGGCTTTTAATCCTAACACTGGGGGAGCTTGTGTGTCAACGATGTGGACCTTTAATGTCAGATGGATGCTTTTGTACTGGCATTTAATGTTGCATTTTCCTCTGACGGATAGCCATAGAGAAGGCGTGTTGTTGGTCGTAGTGTGTCCTGTACCCCAAGCCTTTGGAAAACATTAGTGGGAATGACATTAGCTGAGGCTCCAGTGTCTAGCTTAAAGGTGACAGTAGTTTTACTTGGTCCAACCAACACATCTGCATATGCCTGTTCAGTTTCTATTTTGTTACCGCTGCCTATTTGAACTGCATCAATAAACAAGTCTTCATTGTCTGTCTTGCTGAGTGAGTCAATTTCACTTACAGTGTGCCAGAGGTGTGGACTCGAGTCACATGACTTGGACTCGAGTCAGACTCGAGTCATGAATTTGATGACTTTAGACTCGACTTGACAAAATGTAAAAAGACTTGCAACTCGACTTAGACTTTAACATCAATGACTTGTGACTTCACTTGGACTTGAGCCTTTTGACTTGACATGACTTGCCACTTTCCCCAAAATCCAAAGCTTAAAACGTTATTTGGGAGCGCTCCGTATTTTTTATTTTCTTCGTCTGCGTCAGCGTGTTGTTCCTGTCAGCTGGTGTGCTGTCAGTACAACAGCCAATCAAATTAGATCTACGTTGTTTTCATCACACAGCATTCATCCAGTCAAATTGCAGTACAACCACTGAACAAGAGTTGTCCAACAACGTGCCAGTGAGAAACAATTATGTTAAAGTTGGTTTCGTTCGGGTATAAAAACTACGACTTGGTCAACAAAAAACGAATTGCCGTATGCAAATCACGCAGTTCGAATATTACAGACGGAGACGCAACAACTTCCAACTTCGTTCGACATTTGAAGTTGCACAAAGAAGGGTAAGTTTTGAATGTAAGATAACGTTTATTGGCTAAGCAACGTGACTTTTATTTGCTGTGTAGTTAAATCAGTGAGCCTGCAAACTCACTGCTAACGTTATAACCATAGACATCTTATAAGTAGACGCAGCATGGAGCGCTACTGCCTACTGGCACAGACGAGACGCGTGGCCGCCATCTTGGAGTGGTGATCCGCTCCAATCAGTGCAATTCATTTGGCAGGAACAATTAACTGTCAGCGCATTTAATTCATCTTACCTCACTGAATACCACTGATTTTCACCCCCTTTTTTGTCATACGTGTAGCTATGATAACAGACACATGTTTTGGCGTGTTTTATTATTCATAGTTTGCTTAACAGTAATATAATATTCTTATATGCTATAAGTGACCAGACGTCCGAAATCAAAACTGGGAATATAATCCCAGAGAAGGAGGAAAAAAACGGTAAGCTATTTTTAAGTTGAAGAAACAATATGATTAGGTTATATATACATGCGTATATCCTACATAAACAATGTATGAATACATTAGATATCTATATATCTTAGGGACCTATAGACTGTATCTCTGTTGCTTCAGCAGCAGAGAGTTTATTCTGTCTTGACACTTTGTATTGATATTTTGTATTACATTCTTCCCTTAAATGATAATGTTTGCAGTGATTGTTTTATATGTATTTTTTATGTAAGTCGCTTTGGATAAAAGCGTCTGCCAAATACTTAAACATATATAAACACCTGAAAGTCTTTATATCAGCTAAAACCACCAATCTGTTTCACTGGATTCAGAATAAAACCAAATTCTGTCTTACCCAACAATGTTAGTATTTGAATATTGTTACTTGAAGACTGATTCCTGGTTACAATTATACTGTTAAGAAAGTATTGTCTTATACTTTGCCTAAAATGAGAATGCATCATAATCAGTGGCGGCTGGTGAATTTTGTTTTAGGTGGGGCTGAAAGTTTGTAAACCAAACCCCTGTAGGGGCGTCATCCTCCCCCAGAAGATTACTTTGTGATTTTCACATACAAATATTGAAGATCTTTGCTCCTTCTCAACTCTGTGGTAATATTATTTTCATAAAATACAACCAATAGTACGTTAATGTTAAATCTTACTTGTGAAAAGTAATCCCCCGATTCCTATTTTCAACAGTCCGCTCATTTGAGCAGGAAAACGCTGAACACCATCTTTGTTTTCTACCTGTCAACTGTCAGTTTAGGCTGCTCGCCTGCTCCTCATCACCACTTCAAGATGGCGGCCAAATTGCTCACGTCGCAGCAACCAATGCTGCGTCTACTTATAAGATATCTATGGTTATAACGTCATTGCAAACACGGCAATCTGTTGCGTCCACTGCAGTTCGCTACCTTATTCATACTTTTTGTCAAGTGATTTTTTTAAGCAGGGTTGCATGAGGTACCTACACATAACGTTACCTTAGTCAATGTATCACACACAGTAACATAACGTTAGTCGATGTATCACACACAGTAACGCAACGTTAGTCAATGTATCACACACAGTAACGTAACGTTAGACGGCGGTCAGCAGCACCGCGTATTTTAGCCACCTACAAAAAGACAAACAGTCAAATAAAGGTCAGTTAAAATGTATACTATATTAAGAATATGTGTACATATTGCACAGGGCCCTGACATCTAAAAAGTACAACTGTTCATTGTTATGTTCATATATTTGTTATGTTTTTCATGTGTACGGACACATCAACACACATACAGTATGAGATGAGATCAATGAGATAAGGTAAGAACAGGACAGAAACTGCTGTAGATACTAGTTACAATGCAATATGCCATGAAAATACAATGTTAACACTTTTGTGCAAATAATTACAGTTGCACTTGTTTTTTCAAATGTGTTTATTCTGTAAAGCAGGGGTGCTCATTACGTCGATCGCGAGCTACCGGTCGATCGTGGAGGGTGTGTCAGTCGATCACCAGCCAGGCATTAAAAAATAGTCCTAAAAATGAGCGATCATAAATCTTCACTATGACGTCACTTCCGTCACTTGATTGACATTCACGGCACCCGAGGGTCTTCTGAGATGACGCTGGCTGCTGCCAGCTCATTAAAATTACCGACAGGAAGGCGAGAAACACTTTATTTCAACAGACTCTGGCGCCGTACCTGTCGTCAAAACTCCAAAGACCGACTGCACAGTTGCACAATAAAAGCTCTGCTTCATCCTGCTTGCGCTACCAAAATAAGAGTCTCAGAAAGCTGGCGTGCACAAGCTAGCAAGCTACGGACTGGAGTTTGCCAACAATGTATTTCTTGGAAAGTGTATACAAAGGAGTACGGAAGCTGGATGAATAAGATGCCAAAAAGCAACCACTTTCATGTGGTATTGGACAGAAAGGAGGACTTTTTTTCTCCTCCATTCGAAAATGCGGACTTTATCAGCACCCCTGTCTAATTACGAACAATGCAAGTCATCAGAATCAGGTAATACACCAACTTATATTCTTGTCTTCATGAAAGAAAGGAATCTATATGCGTTAAACATGCTTGTATTATCATTAAACACCTTTAACTTATTAACAATATTAACTATATGTGTTAAACATGCTTGTATTATCATTAAACACCTTTAACTTGTTAACAGTATTAATTATATGTGTTAAACATGCTTGTATTATCTTTAAACACCTTTAACTTATTACCAATATTAACTATAAGTGTTAAACATGCTTGTATTATCTTTAAACACCTTTAACCTGTTAACAATATTAACTATGTGTTAAACATTCTTGTATTATCATTAAACACCTTTAATTTATTAACAATATTAACTATGTGTGTTAAACATGCTTGCATTATCATTAAACATCTTTAACTTGTTAACAATATTAACTATATGTGTTAAACATGCTTGTATTATCATTAAACATCTTTAACTTCTTAACAATATTAACTATATGTGTTAAACATGCTTGCATTATCTTTAAACACCTTTAACTTGTTAACAATATTAACTATATGTGTTAAACATACTTGTATTTTCATTAAACACCTTTAATTTATTAACAATATTAACTATATGTGTTAAACATGCTTGTATTATCATTAAACACCTTTAACTTGTTAACAAAAACATATGTTTCATAAATAAGTAAATATAAATTATATATATGAATGAGGTAGATCCCCACGACTTGATCAATTGAAAAGTAGCTCGCCTGCAGAAAAAGTGTGAGCACCCCTGCTGTAAAGGAATGAGTTACATGTTTAAAATGACTGGTTAATAGTGCTATTATGAAGTGCAATGTCAGCACTATCTTTTTCCCTGCAATTTCAAATGCACTTGTTTTAATAAATAAATACAGCGTTTTAAAAGTATACACAATCTGTGTAAATACATTAGTCTGTGGTTAAAACGACTTGAAAGGACTCGAAACTCAAAATGCAGGACTTGGGACTTGACTTGAGACTTTCCAGTCTTGACTTTGGACTTGACTCGGACTTGCCTGTCTTGACTCGGGACTTGACTCGAGACTTGAGGGCAAAGACTTGAGACTTACTTGTGACTTGCAAAGCAATGACTTGGTCCCACCTCTGCAGTGTGCACTCCTGGACTCTGCTTTGAGCGCCATACTTTTGCAAAATGGTTCCATTTGCTGCATATCTTGCACTATTTACCTTTGGCTGGACAGCTGTCTTTTACTTCATGACGCTCTCTGTCTCCATCAGGTCTGTAGGTGATCTCTGTTGCCTTGTCATGGCGCGTTTTCCAAGCTGTCTTCCTTGAATAAAGGCGACTGATAGCATGGACAGTCTGCTTTTGCAGGCCGCTGTTGTCGCTAGCTATAGTTTTGAGCTGTGCTTGTGCCATGTCATGAGACCTGACTGTCTATAGCTTTATCCAACGTCAAATCGGAACCGACACTCAGTAGCTTTTCTCTTACTTTAGGTGACTGGATCCAAAACGCGACACGGTCTCTCACCATCTCCTTGTTTGCATAATTACAGTCCTTCACAAGCAGTCTCAAATCCGTCAAAAACTGTTCAAATGGCTCGTTAGCTCCTTGGACTTTTTCATGAAATTTATAACGAGCAAATATTATGTTTGACTTCGGCATAACGTATGCTTCATAGCGCTCATAGTACCTATTCAGTACCTTTCGTTCGTCGTCCGTAAGTGTGTTATATATGTCCCGTCCTCTTTCGTCGATCCAAATGAGAAGGTAGCTGCACTTTTCGTGCTCTTTTTTTTTTTTTAAACGGACCAGAAAACATTAACTCTACATGTAGCTTAAATTTCCGCCATGCTTCGGGCAGGTTACTTGCATCCCAATCCATACGAGGTGATGGAACTCCGGAGACGTCCATCTTGTTGCGAAGTTCTTCTTTCCTTTTATTTCGACACCATATCTTGTTCCGTATTGTGGAAATAAGTTGAGCCAACACACAATGTGCTGTTAACTGTACTTTTTTTCACGACCCTTGGAATAACACATCACATTTCAGGCAACGCTAAAACAGGAAGTCCCTCGTCCTTTGGGCCAATCATATTTGTGTATATTTCAGGGACCGCTCGGAGATCGTATTACTTAAGAATATTACACTACCATTTTGAAATAATGTGTTCACATAGTCTTAAAATATGTGAGTATTTTCAAGAATCATTGTTTCAATAATCTATTTAAAGCAAATAAGCATGTTTTTAATGTACTGCTAGTTTCTATATGTAATTGTAGAGATACAGATAGAAAGAATCAAGACACCAACATGCCAAAACCAAATAAAAAAAAGTGAAAAAGAAAGGTTGAGAGAATACAGACAAAGAGGGTGACCCTGTTAACGCCAAGAATATTTGAAGAAGGAAGAAGAAAAAAATGAGGAAAAAAAGACGAAGGAAAGTTTAAAATCATCAATGGTTTATCGGCAAGAAAGCAAAGGAAGGCTAACCTGAGACCTTGTTTACACTGCAGGCCAAAGTGCACCAAATCAAAAAAATTTCAAATCTGATTTTTTTTACAGCTGACTGTTATTTTCTTAGTATTGCAGAAAATAAAACCCAGCTCCATGTACTTCTTTTTTTTTCCCATCTGAAAAATATACGCTAGGGTTCCATGGAGGCAATTCAGTTAAAAACAAATGACCAAAAGAGGATGGAGTAAAAATAAAGACCAATTAATCTTTTTTCAAAAGTATTAAACTACAAATGAAAGTGAAGCAAAAACTTTACATTAACATTACAAAGTACAGTACGAGGAACCAAGCTGATTATGATAACTATTGCAAGTTAAAGCTAACATATTTCTATAAACTAGACTTTATACCTGAAGCAGACGTAGAGGAGGATGATGTCGCTGTTATTGTCACCAAATGTTAACGCCATTTCTTCCCTTGTGTTGTTGGCTGCAGCAAAGTCGCTAAAGGTGCCAAATGCAGGAGTTGCAGCCGTACATCAAACTTGGTTGCACTCTTTAGACATGAGAAAATCCTGTGTTTAACCAGGTGCATCCTCAGATTGAAAATATTCCTGCCACTTGCCATGATTTTTGCCTCACAAATACTGCAGCGAGCCTAATTTGCATCGGCATCGCATTTGAAAAAGACGATCCACACTTTAGAGCGTTTTCTATTTTGCGAGGTTGGGTTTTTGTCATGAAACATTGATGGGTTGCAAGATTACTAAGCGCATGTCCGCTTTGAAATTGCCTGTTTTCCTCTCAAATGCTAGCAAGTACTCGCCATTCGCAAGTGCTGATTCAGACAGACGTGATGTCACGCGCAACCCAGGCTCCAAAAAATGGCACCATTGGAGTTTACGTGAATCGATGCCCGGTAGTACTGGCTGGTTTCGGTCGGTGCCAAATAAGTACCGGATCCGCTGCCCATCCTTAGTGACAAAGCATGTCACTAGGGATGCTTTGTCACATATATAGTGTAAGACATTTTTATTTTGTAAATGTAGTTACACCAAATATACAGCATAGCGCTTTTATTTTGAAGCCGAAAAAGTGTGTGGTTCGTTTGAGAACGTTTCTTGACACGTTTGATGTTGAATCGATTGTTTGCAATTAAAAAAAACGTCTATCATTTCTCTTGAGCTTTTATGTCATCGTGCTTACTAAATCAGTCACAGTAACAATCTAAATGTTATGTTATCACTGCACCTTAACCCTAATCTGAACACAGAAGTGAAGCACCACCCACCTCTGAACAATGCACGCAGCAGGCGTTTGCTGCAGGGATGTCACCTCTTCTCACGGCGTAAAAGTGTCTCTTCTTGTCGAGAGAACAACTTGCCATGGCTTTGAACATGCTATTTCCATAATGTAGCCTTTCCGTTGTCGATTTATGCTCGCTTTTGGCTCATCAGTAGCAAGTGAACTACAGCCTCTCAAACCTCTTGTCAGAAAGTATATTCCTCATTCAGTGCGGCTTTCAGGTTGCTCTCCATCTGTGCATACTCCATCTCCAGGTAAGACGAAAAGGATGTTCTGTGAGGCAAGTCCGCCTTGATCGTAGCGAGGATCTTGTTTATTATGGCACGAAACGAGGGCGAGTCAACTGCGCTTAAGAGCAGCATTTCCTCGAGAACATACTGCTCGACCAATTTCTGTAACTCTAAATAATGACTGTAATTCCAACTTGAAAACGCGCTTCTCTCTCCGCCCTCCATTGTTGTTTACTTCGGTGTCGCACACGTGTGTCGTCCTCATGCTCAAAACGTGACTTGTCGCTTACGTGACGTCACTTTCCAAGACGGCAAGAAGAAATCAAATGTATTTTTACGAGGGAAAAAAAATAAAATAGTAACGCACAGTGACTTGGATTAAATCAACTTTAATCTGACTACTGGTTTGGAAAAAGTAACGCGTTTGATTTGTCGTTAATGAAATTAGACTAACCCGTTACTAAGTAATGCACTACCGGCATCAGTGATGATGAACCAACAGTGTTTTCAGGTAGTCACACAAAAGTCAGCACAAACTAGCAATGTAGAGCCCCTTCTACACTAAACCGTCTAAGATTATCCAGGGTAAATCCCACCGAATTGTATCCTTGTCCACACAATAATAATAATAATAATAATAATAACATTTTATTTGTAAAAAGCACTTTACATTGAGTAAACAACCTCAAAGTGCTATAGTGTATTAAAAAAAATAAAAATAAAAAGATAATAAAAATAAATAAAAATAAAAACTAGAACAGCCTAATATCTAGAACTAGTATGCATATATCTAAAAAAAAAAAGGCTTTTTTTAAAAGAAGGGTTTTTAAGGCTTTTTTTTTTAAGCATCCACAGTCTGTGGTGCCCTCAGGTGGTCAGGGAGAGCGTTCCACAGACTTGGAGCGGCGGAGCATTGTTCGTAGCTTATTCCTCTGAGGTTGGAGGAGGTTAGCCTTTCCGGAGCGGAGGTGTCGTGTGGAGGATTTGAGGGTGAGTAGTAATTTGAGGTAGAGGGGGGCATTTCCATGGAGGCACTGGTGGGTTAGTAGGGAGACTTTGTATTCAATCCTGAGTGGAACAGGAAGCCAGTGAAGGGATTTGAGAGTTGGTGTGATATGGTCATATTTCCGCACTCTCATCGGGATCCTAGCAGCACTATTCTGTATGTATTGCAGCTTCTGGATGTTCTTGCTGGGGATCCCGACAAGAAGTGCGTTGCAGTAGTCTAGTCTAGCAGACACACAATGGTCGTTTAAGACCCCCTACCCCCCACCGTCCGCCGGCGCAACGCGACCTAGTACGCATTCGCAGAAAATGCGCACGTCATAGTCACCTCTAGTGTCGCTTTGTGTGCAAGTTCTTAAATTAAATTTAACTTATCTGAACAATATCCAGTGTTGTGGTATTTCAATTAACTGGAATCCAGTGTGCTGTGGGGCCCTATTGTAGTGAATCACACCTGAGACATCATAAATTAATCAAATCTTTAATGGACATGTGAAAGTAAACAATGTGATAAAGAACATTCTACATCTGTCAATCTAGGGATCAAGATATGTGGTCAGGACACTTTTCACTCTTTTGCCTTCACCTTCATTGTCCATTTGTTTTTGGTGACTTTATATACTCTGGACCTAGACGTTGAGTCAGCGACATACATGGCGGACAATAACTGATACAGTCTGCTTTGCCAGTCCAAATATATTTGATGTTTTCCGTAGTCTTCCCTCGTCGGCCAGGTAATATAAAGCACACGTTACCTTTTTTTTATCACATCCATGGCAGCCCACATTCTCGTTGTCTCTCCTTCGACAAATGGACAAGGTTTTCCGAGAAGTAGAATCACAACTGACATTGGAAAGTTCTCTTGCCGTTCAAGAAGTGTTGTATCCCAAATAGCTGCAATCGCTTTCTCTTAAGATATTCATGTGTGATTTCTACAAGCGTCTGTACATGTAGAGGAAGGAGAAACACGGGCATGTCTGGATGACTCGCCTCCATCTTTCTAGTGTTTACCTCTGAGTGGGAACAGGTTGTTATGAAGCTGGCTAAGGCGTGTTCTTTTCTGACATCACTTCCTGTGTGGGCGTGGTCTTTCTGGCGTCACTTCCTCTCCGAACTCGGTTTGTAAACGATCGATGAGTCCATACAAAGCTAAAAGCCGGAGATTCAAGAAATACACGGCGCACTTACCCGAGTAAACAAATATCAAAAGAGGGGAACCTTAAACGATGGTTTAGTGTGGCTGAAACGGGGCTTATGCTAAATAATTATTTGTTTAAGTTATCCGGCTTAATGTACACAGGGCCTAAGGCGATCTTTCAGCGGTTTGTGTCCCGGTAGAGCCTTCTCCTTTGCTGTAATAAAAGGTCATTTGTGGCCTCTTTTTCGGTCTCGTCACAATTAAGGACTTGCTGCGAAACAAATCCCCTGTCGTTGATGAAAAATTTCAAGCCCGAGGCGAACTAGCTAAAATGCTATCTCAAAGCGATTGTCTAGCAACCCAAAGCCATTCAGAAAGATTGTGAGAGTTTGGAAACACTTCTGATCACAAAATGTGATCTCTAAGTCAGGCTCACACAAGGTATGACCGCTGCGGGAATACATAGGTCAGAAGTGCTGCTCGAGGTCGAAGCTCTTCAAAATGTCTGCACCCGTGTGAACAGGATGTAAATAGAATGTAACGTAGGGGGCCCTGCCTCTTCAAAATGTCTGTGCCTGATTGATTGATTGATTGATTGATTGAAACTTGTATTAGTAGATTGCACAGTACAGTACATATTCCGTACAATTGACCACTAAATGGTAACACCCCAATAAGTTTCTCTACTTGTTTAAGTCGGGGTCCACGTTAATCAATTCATTGCCTGCATGTACAGGAAGTGATGTCATCAAAATGGCAGCCCCTGATGGCTTGAAGCAGCATGCAAAATACACGAATGAATGAATGAAGCATTTGTATGCTGAGACATGTTTTTTTTATTTTTGTCCTGTCCAGCTTCTCAGGCAAATCAAATAGTTGGTGTAGATGCCCATGTCGGCTGTTCAGATTTACTTTACAAAAGAGAAGTGTAGGATACTTCTCTTGTTGCCTTATTTGTATTTGACTTTATTAAATGTATTTATATTATCATTTGGTGCAGCCGGGCCGGAGCAGGAGGGGATAGAAAGAGAAAAAAAGGAAGACAGAGGGGGAAATTGTGGGGACAAGAGGGGGATTAGACAGAGAGACAAAAACAACAACAACAACAACAACAACAATAACAACAACAATAGAGCAACGTCAGCAAATATTACATGTACAAATATGATGGTAAAGTAATAGCAAATAAGCAGTTAGCGAAAATAAAAAATAATACAGAAATGACAACGAGCATTATTACACTACAAATGGAGCAATACAGATACCAATAGAAATAGCGCTATTGATAATGAACAATACCAATAATTTACCTTTATTATCGACAATACAGTTGTTCAAATGCAACAATACATATACGTAATGATAACTAGAGATACGAAAGAATGCAGAAAAATGGAGGGGAAGAAAGAGAAGCAACCTATATTAACCTTGTAGATTGTTATAGTAACAATAGGTTAAGCTTTGTTAGTGTGCCATGTGTTATACCCAGTTTACCCTAGGGCAACAACGTTAATATATGTTTGATGAAACGTGATTATGTGCATGAGTGTAAGTATGCATATGTACTTGTATATGTACAGAATGTGTATATGTGTTTGTACAGTGAATGTATATGTACAGTTTGTGTATACTGTATGTATGTTTGTACAGTGAATGTATATGTACAGTATGTGTATGTTTGTACAATGAATGTGCGTGTGGATGTACGAACTTTGAGTATGTAGATATGTACTGTATTTGTGTATGTATGTGGGAGCGTAGGTACCTATGTATGTATGTGAGTATATGTGAATTTGTATGTACAATATATTTGACTCCCAGTGTGTGTGGGAGCCAGAGTACGTCCCCAGCCACCCAGAGAGCCCAACCCACAAACAGTAGGTGTGGCCCCCAGGGAACCAGGGACCACCGCCCCCACGCAGCCAGGCCGGCTAGCGACAGGAACCCCAGAGCCAGGCCCACCGTGCTGCCCGCAAGAGCCAGCAGCAGGCCACAGACAGACACACCCGGCAGAGGACAAGGCACGAGAAAAGCAGGGGACAGCCAGACCCCAAGCCAGCGAGAGACCACACCCCACACGGGCAGAAAGGCGGGACGCCCCGCCCGGGTGGCCCAGAGACCCTCCGCAACCGGACGGGAAGACCGCCCCCGCCCCACCGGCAACCGGGCTCCCAAGAGCCCAGCCCCCACCACCGGAGAGCGCGGGGGTGGAGGCTAAATAAATAAATAAAATAAAATTAAAAAAAGAATTAAAAGAAGATCACGGACATGCTGACACACGAGGTCACTACCCTAGCAGCTGGCCGACTCGCAGCACCTCGGAATACCTTGCAGCACCAAGCTACCACAATAGACGCAGGGACTAGACCCATTAGGCCCCAACGAAGACGGGTACCCGGAAGGGATGGACGGTGGGACCCAGGAGCTCCAGACACGCAGTACGGATGCAGTAGCCTGAGGCGCCGACCCCCGCCCAACAAGCAGGCCCAGAGCGTACCCCCAGAAATATACATACATACATATATACATATACATATACATACACATACATATGCATGTGTATACATACACATACATACACACATATATATACACATACATACACACTGAGACATGGTTGGCACACATAGGCATATTTGGCGCGATGTAAACATTCGTAAACCGAAAAGGACGCAAACGGAGGCACTCTGGAATAGAGGTTCCACTGTGTCAGAGGAAAAATGAATAGACTTTAAATGTATGCATTAAGAGTGTTAATAAAATAACAGAAAATGCATGCCAGACAACATGCTTCGGAATATCTGTTTTTCGGTTAATTATACACATGAATAAACTTTATTGTAAATCCGTTGATTTTAGCTATAGAGCTAACTTTCTAATGTAAGTGCTGGGCAAGTTATAAAATGCCAGCAATAATCAGGGGAAGTCTCTTCCGTATTATCAAAACAAAAGCATTGAAAAAGTAATTGGTTATACCGCCATGCAAATACACACATGGACATCAGTACAAACCAGGGTGTACCAAAATGTGCCCATGTGTACTGAACATGGCTTGGTGAATAATGTTATTGGGGATATCTATTTGGGGTATTATTTTGTTTAAATGGACCCCAGCCTTACCAACAAGGCACGGGGTCTATGACAGCAGAGACCACTATTTGAGGACATGTTTTTCAAGTTGGAATGCCAGAGAGAACCATTAGCGAGAACATGCGAAATCAATGAGCCAAGACAGATTAAAAGCTAGAACAGTGCTGCAGGGGGACACCGCCCCCAATCAGAGTAAAAATAATATACACGGGCTGCGCGCTAAGAGCGCATTTGCAAACTACCAGGATGAACAAAAACAGCGTTTAACATCTGTTGTGAGGAAACGTCTGCCGTGGCCATCCTGTGACAGCCCACAAAGTGTTACCCATGCGCTGACACTTACTTGCTTCGTTTCTTTCTAATTTGTCACCCAACTCTTTTTAGACCAAGCAACTAAGTAGTGCCTTGATTAAATGTTTACTTGCCCACAGTGAAATCATCAATGGGCTATGATTCCTCTCAGCTGTGGAGCTCAGTTTACCTTGCCTGCTTGAATGAACCTTGTTTACCAAACAAAAAGGCACTTTAGAAGAATATGCCACGAAAACGACTTTTTGGTGAATATATGTTTTAAAAGGAGACAAAGGAAGGACATTATGTTGTTGACGTTGTGACTTGTGCAGCCCTTGGAGACACTTGTGATTAAGGGCTACTGTATATAAATAAACTTTGAATGACTTTGATTGATTGACATTGTTGTATATTTGATGATCGTGTGATGGGTGATGAGCCAAGGAGACGCCAAGAGGAATCATCGAACAAAAAGCTTTATTTGTTTCAGCGAGCCTCGGACTAGAGCTGAAGCTCTAGGAGAAGTGTGCCGAATCTCTTCATTCTGCTGTCCTGTCGGAACACACTTGTTTAAATACCATTTCTAGTAGACCCCCTCTCCTTGTGGGTCTAATCTTGATGCCGGACAGCCTGGCCTGTCTATCTTTCCTTATCATTATTCCTAATGATTAGTTTAAGTCGGGTGACCTTCAAACCCTATCCTCTGTCTCTATCTGTGGATCTTCTACCAGGTGTTGCTAATGTCTTTAATCTTCCTCCCGACACCTACATTTTCATGGGATTCCCAATCTCCTGTGGACACTCTCTACAGTGCTGGTGATGAACTTTTGCACTTTGACCTTAGTAGAAGAATACTTTTAAAAGATTATGTGGCCAAATACAAACACATACTTCCAATCCTATAAGATAAATTGTACATGATATATTTAACCACAACATTAAGAGATTAGTATATCGTTCGTAGCGAGCTTGTTTGTTTACCAACTACTTCTTGAATGCATATGACCTCGTGCACGTGCAACTCATAAGGATAACATGAACCAACAATTTTAAATAAATTAACATACTATGCAAGAAAGACTTTAGAAGTAACCGAGTGTTGGTTTGTCAACAATATTTATTTTAACTGAATTGTATAAAATGTGAAATCCTTTCTTTCATGCATTAGATAATCCCTTGTTCACATATGTCTACAGTTTTTATTATAAATAATTATTTGTCATCATGTTTAGTGATTCCCTGGAGCAGAATCAATTTAACGGTGTTTCCTCCGCGGCACCCTTGGTGTGCCCTAAATATATATATTTGTAAAAAGCATTGCTCAGTAAGCTGCTTCCAAGCGAATAAAGGTGTTAGTGAATTACAGCAGATTTAATGAAGGAGCATTGGTTATTTCCCACAAGTTACGGCGGCACAAAAAGGCTCTAGAGATAACATTTTAACCTATTTTTTTTAATTGGTCAAAGAGCGCCCTCTGGTGTACATATAGAGCACAAAATAGTGATGATTTGCCCAAAAACAAATAATCATTTATCGTATCAAGGAATTTTGTAACTGAGATAGGCTCGAGCACCGCACCACCCGCGACCCAGAAAGGGATAAGCGGTAGGAAATAGATGGATGAATGGAATTAAAAAAACATATTACTATCTGGGTGGCATGGCGTAGTGGGTAGAGCAACTGTGCCAGAAACCTGAGGGTTGCAGGTTCGCTCCCCGCCTCTTACCATCCAAAATTCGCTGCCGTTGTGTCCTTGGGCGGGACACTTCACCCTTTGCCCCCGGTGCCACTCACACCGGTGAATTGAATGATGAATGATAGGTGGTGGTCGGAGGGGCCGTTGGCGCAAATTGCAGCCACGCTTCAGTCAGTCTACCCCAGGGCAAGCTGTGGCTATGAAAGTAGTTTACCACCACCAGGTGTGAATGAATGATGGGTTCTACATGTAAAGCGACTTTGGGTACTTAGAAAAGCGCTATATAAATCCCAGGTATTATTATTATCTCGCTTGACCCGTGTAGTGTATAGTCACATTTGTTGACAATAATCCAAGCTTTTTGGATCGCTTTATTCAGATTATCATAATTACTGGCTAGAACATAAAACGTTTTGTTCAACACAGCTGGATTTAGAAATACAAGTATAAGAACAGTGTAACTGTATACTGTTTGCATGACACCATTATCATCCAATGCCATCACACAATATTTCAAATGTTTTATTTTCATCGAATTCAGGACAGCCAATGTAAAATAAGAAAACAAACAGCATGTGAAGTTGTACTTTTCTTTTTTTATATATATGTATATATATAAAAAAATATGTTTTCCCCATGGTTTCAAAACCAGAATAAACAGAAATTACAGGGTAAATTCAGACGCTGAAAGGCCAATAACATTTTTGGCAAATATAAATATACTGGTTTATACAGGGAGTCTTCTATCTACATTAAGAGTGTGCATACCGTTTAAGCAATTGTAGTACACTCTACACTGCCTGTATCAACCTTTATTAATGTAGAAAACCAGGATCCTAATTAAACAATTGAAATAGTCAAGCTTATTACAAGGATTATATATACATTCAGCCAGTTGTAATAGTCTCTGGACATTGCCCCTGCCACTGAGTTGATTGTCTACTCAGGGGCATAATTATGAGAATATGTGAAGTCTGTGTAATAATTCTGTGGCCCACCCCTGCCTGCCGGGTAGCCCCAAGCGCAAGGACCACCACCAGGCCCACCCATCCGTTCATGTCCTCGACCTGGTCGTGGCCAAAATCCACCCGGAGGTGCTCCTCTCCCCCGGTATCCCCCAGGACCCATCGCAGGCCGCATAGGCCCATGATTCATGCTGCCGCCTACATTACCATAGCCTGTTCCACACACAGGCTGTGCAGGAAAGTTAGGTCTGAGAACTGAGCCTCCCCTAGTGGCAACTGCAGGAACACCTACAGAAGGTTTGTCAGTGCAATTCACTGGAGTCCTACCACTCTGACAACCAGGGTTGCTGTCACTAAGGGATTCCCCACTCTTTGGCAGTCCAGTGGGGTCAACTGGGCCAGGGGGATGCAAAACCTGTTTGCAGGTGGTGGTTCCTGCTGCCCCCCAAGTCCCCTCCCTAGCTGCCTTTCGTGTCATGTCTGCATTTTGTGCTGTGGTACAAGTGGTATTTATGGGAATGCCCGCCATGTAGCTTTGCTTGGCTGTGTCACTGTGGTCTACAAAAGGGAGTGAGGTGGTGTGTGGAGAGGTCCCAGTAGCTCCAGTTCCTGCTGTGTCTGAGCCATATGTGTGACCAAGCATCATAAAGGGAGGTGGAGGTGGTGGTTTGATCTCTAAAGGGAGGGAAGCCAGATTGGAGAGAGGCCCTGTTGTGGTGTTGACAGTAGGTGGGGTGGCTGTAGTTGAAGGTGTGCCAGGAGGGCGGTACTCCTGTTCCTGGTTGCTGCTGCAGGGGGAGGCCGGATAGGCAGGCGAGGCCGTATAGCTAGAAGAGCCAGTGTAAGATGACCAACTGGCAGAAGGACACAGGAAACTTTGGTGAGGATTCACAGGGAAACCTCCAGGAGACAAGTTGCCCAACTCTGAAGAGCCAATGCCTATCTGGTTTGTAGCTTTGAACTGAGAGATGGCCGTTTTGAGAGCGTTGTACTCAGACTGTGGAGGAGTTCTATCAGGGGTGGCGTGCTGGTCAGGCAACGGCGGCTGGAACTCATCCATAGTTGGAGGGGGCGGCTGTGGTGACTTCTCTTTCTCAGCTTGCAAGTTCTGCTCTTTGCTTTGAGTGACCGTGGGCATTACCTCGTCATCTGAGTCTAACGACATGTCTTCCTCTCCAACACACTCATCATTCACCACTGAGAAAACAGGAAAAGCCAGATTGAAGGAAAATAGAAAGGTGGGGAAGAAGATACAAATAAAGGTGTTACACATTAATATGTATGTGAAGCTCAACACATTTTCTTGCTGAAAAATAGGAACAACACAGAAGACAATTCAACAAAAACTTGTTAGATTGCTGTAAAAAAAAAAAGGCTCTGATGGTCCTACCCACCAGTAGAAGGGGGTGTTGGAAGCTCATTTTGATTGATAGAGCCAATCAGGCTGTGGAAACCACTCATAATATCATCAATGCTTGCTATGACTATTCCATTTCTGGAATACTGTAAGAACATCTCAAAGGGCCTCTCTGCAAACGATAGTTCAGAAATTGGGTTAAATATCAGTCATAAATGCTCATTATTCAAATACTCACATTCAAAGAAACATAAATTACCTGTGACGAAGATGAGGTGCCGCTGTTGTGTGTGTTGAGCTTGAAGCTTGATCAGGCAATCTAGATCGGGAGCCTGACGTAACTGGGCGTCACACTCGTGGTAAGGAAGGAATTCAACAAGGTGCTTCTTCTGGTAGGCTGTCAGAAGGTTGAGTAACGCCATTGCATTGGTGTTCAACCTGTGACAAATACATAAATAAGCTTGCCCTGTAATCACACATTTCTTAACAGGTTGCAAAACAAACTTCTATTCTGGCATGTGTTTTGGTGATTTTGTCCAACTTCCAACTGACCGGCCCATTTCTTTAAGCTTCTTCTGTGACTTGCAGTGCACCTTCCACTGCCAGGGTTGTTCAGGGCTGCTTTGCTCTTCCAGGAACGTCAGCAACGTCTGTAAGCGATCTGAGCAAGCAAATAATAAGAGTAAATAAATTAGGATCGGATAGTAATCAAAATGTTACACAAATGAAGCTGCCATTAAAAGAAAAATAACAAACCCTGTGTAATGAGGTCGGGATTAAGGACAAACTCATCAGATACAATAAAACCTCCAGATACAAATAGCTCATTGTAGGTGTGGTTCTTGACATCATCCAGAGTGTCAACTCCAGCAAAGCTCACTGAGGGTAGCTTCTTCAAAGAGACCAGTGCTGGTATCTGCCAGGTAGAGAAGAGGTTAATTGTTGTATGAAAATCATGTAAATATAAATGCTATCAATGATGACATAAAATACAATAACTTTAACAAGGGATCAAAAAAATTAAATGGAAACTGCACACGAGATGGACGCTGGGAGCAATAGAATTAATCTCACCTTGTGCACATGTGCAGCTATGTGCTCATTCTGAATGATGATAAGTAGTTTGTCTAGGCTGCCACTGTTTTCCAAAAACATCCCTGGGCTGCACTCACTGTTGCCAAGGCTTTTCAAGTACTCCTTTAAAAGAAACAGGACATATATATAGTATTTGTAATTCAATAATGAGACACAGATGGACATGTCCTTCCTTATACAACATGCAAGTGGTGACCATGAAAATCAGCTTTCACAGTGAAATGTCCACTTTCACAATGTTAAATTGAGTGATGTTTGATGTGTTGATAACCTGCAGAAAACGTCGGACTGCATTTTTGTAATGTAATACCTAAGAGTATGCACTTCTACTTTCACATGGAAGCTGCTAATTAGACATTACTGTACAAATGTAGCGATCAACAATTGCCACTCACTGGCTTATTCACACTTTGACAATGAGAGTAAAAGTAAATGAGCAAGCATGTAGATGGTTATACCTTTATTTCTTTGCAGACAGTACTCTCCTCCCCCTCGTCGACGGAGTAAATGTAAAACTTGACTGTATTCTTGGTGACGTCCTTAAAGATCTCCACCAAGCTGCTGAAAACCTCAGGCTTTAGCTGACCAATGAGGCTGCCCGCCAGGAGTCCAGGACCAGTACCAACCCCGGCCACATCCCCAGCAACAGAACCAGAAGCGGACACAAATGTAGAAGCAGAAACAGACTTTTTGGATTTCTCTGAGGATTCTGGTGGGATTTGAGAAGGAGAGTAGACCTCATCCTTGATCTCTGCTGATACAGCATCTGCTTTAGCTTTAGTCTCTCTGACAGTTCCTTGTTTAGTAATCTGGGATGAGTCTGTAGTCAGCAGTAGGGACTGTACTTCAGTTCTGGAAGTTTGCAGGGGTGATGACATTGTTAAATCTGATGTTTTCTCTTTGGGCTCTGGGGAAGTTGCCTTGAGGGGAACAGGTGGGACTGGGATCAACGTTTCCATTTGCTCACAAAGTACTTTGACATGATCCTCCACGTAGACTGGAGTGACATTCTCTACAACAAAGTCTGAGAAGCAACTACTGTGCTGCCAGGAATTGCGTAGAGTTAACCGTGACGGTAGCTGCAAAGTATAAGTCATGTGGTGACTCTGCATGACGTTTTTAATGTCAGAAGAGAGGCTGTGGATTTCCTGGTTGAGTATGGTGTCCAAGCTAATAGAGGGCATGAATGGGACATCCTCTGCCACTGGTAACGTGGCTTGTGCCGCATTTTTTACCTCCGATGCTAGGTGCAGTTTTGGCTCAAGGTTCTCCATCGTCACAGTGTCGGGCTCTGGCATGGACTGCAATTTTTCTGGGGGAGAGCAGAAAGAATACACGTCACAGTAATTCACTCAAATCTACATCTAGATAGTTTCACAATACACAATGACATGATTTACCTTCATTTGTAGATGGGATAACAATTGTGTTGGCGGTGGTTTGAGCTTGGTGTATTGGAGAAACTGCAATAAAAGGACTTGAAGGGCTACAATCCATATCCTCCTAAACAGAGAAAACAATTAGTTTACACAAAGTGCACTGCCAAATGTTATAGGGCAGTGGTTCATAGCCTATTTTCATTTAAGTATCTACTGTGAATTTGTTTTCAGCCAAGTACTCTTTAACCAGTAAAAAACATTTTGGTTGAAAACAAGAATTATATCTTGAACTTTAGACAAAAACATAAATAACTTCAACACAAATCAAGCTTTATGCACTTTAATATTAGCTTTATTTGCTGTATTTTTGCAATAAGGACATGTTCCTAAATGCAAATGAAGGTCCATTAAAAAACATGGGTAATACCATTTTAGAACCAGTGTTCTAGGAAAACAAATGCTAGAATCTGTTGTTCACATCTCACCTCTGTGTAGTTTGTTTGTGGCAAAAGCTCATTTTGTTTGCCAAGACCACAGGCAGGTTCCCCCCTTTCGGGACCAGTTGACTGTTCACCCTGATTTGATTGCACAGATATTGATCCCTCAGCAACAGCTTTGTTGAGAGTGGTTAGCAGGATCTTAAGGAGGCGCTGGGTCTCATGAACTGCTGTAGTATTGGAGTTGTCACAAGCTCTCAAATCAGTGTCATAGATCCCCATGCTTTCCATCACTGCTGTCAGATTTTCACTCTGTCCACCCTCTTCTCCAATCTCATTTATTGGTATCCCTAGGAAGAGGAACAAAACTTGTTGGAACCTTAAGCAGTATGTTTTGTGTACCGTATATTATGCTTTATGTGCTATACGCTACATAATTTAAACGAGGACTAGTAAAAACTATCAAAATAGTTGTTAGGTGCAGCCCTAACGTGCATTGTGCAAAAAACATCAGGAACATCATTATCGATGTGCCATCAAAAGATCAAAGGGGCTGTTTGCAACCTTTACATGGCTATGTGTAAAGTGTTGAAATCTTTTTATTCCGCCCTCTTTCGGCTTTTAGCACATAAACTCTGTCCTACGTAGTAACATATATGCACACACTTTGTGTGTTGTCAGCTAATGACAGCGATTAAGCAAAGCTTAGCCGCTGTATTTAAAGTTGGCTATCATTGAATGTATAGTCATTCGTAACAAAAACATGACTGCAAAATTGTTAGTTGCTTCTCTGGGACTGTTTTTGTGTATGTGCATGCGTTCCCTACGTGTGCATGTGGACAAGACAGGGGAGTGAAAGCCTGAATGCCAGAAAAATTCCTTAGACAGACAAGCAGATTTTATTCAATATATCTAATAAATATAAAAAAATATATGTTCTGTTAAACCACTAATGGTAACAAGGTAGGCGATAGTGTTCTTGTTATATTTTTCGGTTTGAAAAATATAACTTAGCAAGTTTTAAACAGCCCTTTCTAAAGCTCTTTTTTTTTTAAATCCATTTTAAAGCTTAGATTCAAAGTGCAATTTTACAGTTGAGTAAAACCAAATTACTGCATTTTCTTCAATGTCAATTTTGTTTTAGTTCTTACACTATAAATTAATCAGACAGTGCTGTGAAAAAATGTACAATGCTTCCAAGTTTACGTTGTAAACTTACACAAACATCTTTTTACCTGTGCTGGTTTCACCATTGCTCAGCAGATCAGTGCGTTGGTGTTTGTTCATGCTCTCCCTCTCATCGTCATCAAATTTTCTCTTGAGATAGTTTGACTCCCAGGCTCCATCCACTTCTTTTTCCCTCTCTGGATCCTGGATTAGTGCTCTCTTATGGTGCTGGATCAGTTTTAGTAATTGCTTCATCTTGTCTTTATCGTACTCATTCTGTGCCAGCAACAAACTTGGATGCTCTGGCTGGGATTCAGTGTGGGACTGGTTCTGCAACTGAGCCCCATTTGAAGGGGCCAACCCCGACCTGCGTCTGCTAGTGTCCAAGGGTGGCTTCTCCTGTGTAAGCCTTTCTGGTGCTGTCCTGTCTGAGCGGTCTGAGCCACCCCAGTCAGAAACAGGACTGTATTCTACAGGTACTGGATCAGCTACAGGTGTGGGATTGCGTATCCTTTCAATTATGTCTTTTGCCTTGTTCAGAGGTAAAGTATAATTGGAAGGGTTGTGGATGTAAGTACGCAGTAGGGCTTCCATGTTCCCTTTTGGTCTGGGTACGGGAAACGTGCAAGGTCTATCATCCAGGTTGTATTTGTAGTCAGGCACGATGAATGGCCGCACTCGTCCTGAATCTATGCGACTTAAATAATCTGTGGCTTGTCGCTCCACACCTGAACTGGGGTCCTTGCCTGCATTGGGTCGCAATGTGAAAAAGGCGTAATGCAAGGCAGGGATGAATCGTTCCAAAGATTCTGTTATTGTTTGTGGCTCGTTTATCAATGGCTCTGGTTCAGGCAGTCGTGAAGCTGACATAAAAGACACAAAATGCAACATTATATTAGGCTTCATTCCATAAAGTTTAATTAAAGCTGAAAAGACACTTGTCAGTCTATTCAGACACGATATAATGAGGACAGATCTTACTACAAACCCCGTTTCCATATGAGTTGGGAAATGGTGTTAGATGTAAATATAAACGGAATACAATGATTTGCAAATCATTTTCAACACATATTCAGTTGAATATGGTACAAAGAAAACATATTTGATGTTCAAACTGATAAACATTTTTTTTTTTGCAAATAATCATTAACTTTAGAATTTGATGCCAGCAACACGTGACAAAGAAGTTGGGAAAGGTGGCAATAAATACCGATAAAGTTGGGGAATGCTCATCAAACACTTATTTGGAACATCCCAAAGGTGTGCAGGCTAATTGGGAACAGGTGGGTGCCATGATTGGGTATAAAAACAGCTTCCCAAAAAATGCTCAGTCTTTCACCAGAAAGGATGGGGCGAGGTACACCCCTTTGTCCACAACTGCGTGAGCAAATAGGCAAACAGTTTAAGAACAACGTTTCTCAAAGTGCAATTGCAAGAAATTTAGGGATTTCAACATCTACGGTCCATAATATCATCAAAATGTTCAGAGAATCTGGAGAAATCACTCCAGATCGGCATAGCCGGAAACCAACATTGAATGACCGTGACCTTCGATCCCTCAGACGGCACTGTATCAAAAAACGACATCAATCTCTAAAGGATATCACCACATGGGCTCAGGAACACTTCAGAAAACCACTGTCACTAAATACAGTTCGTCACTACATCTTAAGTGCAAGTTAAAGCTCTACTATGCAAAGCGAAAGTCATTTATCAACAACATCCAGAAACGCAGCCGGCTTCTCTGGGCCCGAGATCATCTAAGATGGACTGATGCAAAGTGGAAAAGTGTTCTGTGGTCTGACGAGTCTACATTTCAAATTGTTTTTGGAAATATTCGACATCGTGTCATCTGGACCAAAGGGGACGCGAACCATCCAGACTGTTATCGACGCAAAGTTCAAAAGCCAGCATCTGTGATGGTATGGGGGTGCATTAGTGCCCAAGGCATGGGTAACTTACACATCTGTGAAGGCGCCATTAATGCTGAAAGGTACATACAGGTTTTGGAACAACATATGCTGCCATCTAAGCGCCGTCTTTTTCATGGACGCCCCTGCTTATTTCAGCAAGACAATGCCAAGCCACATTCAGCACGTGTTACAACAGCGTGGCTTCGTAAAAAAAGAGTGCGGGTACTTTCCTGGGCCGCCTGCAGTCCAGACCTGTCTCCCATCGAAAATGTGTGGCGCATTATGAAGCGTAAAATACGACAGCGGAGACCCCGGACTGTTGAACGACTGAAGCTCTACATTAAACAAGAATGGGAAAGAATTCCACTTTCAGAAGCTTTAACAATTAGTTTCCTCAGTTACCAATCGTTTATTGAGTGTTGTTAAAAGAAAAGGTGATGTAACACAGTGGTGAACATGCCCTTTCCCAACTACTTTGGCACGTATTGCAGCCATGAAATTCTAAGTTAATTATTATTTTAAAAAAATAAAGTTTTTGAGTTTGAACATCAAATATCTTGTCTTTGTAGTGCATTCAATTGAATATGGGTTGAAAAGGATTTGCAAATCATTGTATGCCGTTTAATTTACATCTAACACAATTTCCCAACTCATATGGAAACGGGGTTTGTACATGACTCAACACAATCATGTATTATTGAGGTAAGATGATATCGATCACCCAGATGTTATCAATCAGTTTGCCAAAGCTTTAATCAGATGCCTATGTAAAATAAGGATAATAAAATACTCACAATACTTCATAACTGCCCTTGACTCGTGAAAGAGGAATATTGCTTGCAGGCTCTTTTCAACCCGGCCCCGCCTTTCTACAAAATAAATGGAAGCTTTTTAAAAGGGTAATTTGTACTGGAAGTAAAAAGTAGGAGTTGAACTGACACAATAGGGAATTATGAAATAACGGCAATAGAAAGGATTTTTGGTACCTTTGGACTCCACCATCTGTGCTGAGGACAACAGGAAGAGAAAGCCTCGATCAAACAAGCACTTCACCAGCACCTACATAAAAGGAGTAAACGATGCAGTCACAAACATCAATCAGTATGTATCATATTATCATCCTGAGTGAGCCATTACCTTACACAACACTGTTGTTGGACATTTACATTTGTACTTATTTTCAGAGTAGTGCTTCCTTTTTGCATAATTATTAGACAAAGAGTTTCCACACTGTTCAATAAAATATTCTCTATAAACACAAACTGGTCATCCAGTGGAATATTTTTTTCCAACAAGTACAACCTCAGAAAACTCTTGGCTCTCCCAAGTGCCACCATAATGACCAACTTTGATATACAGTAGCATGGTAGGCCAAAGTATTTATTAAAAAACAAAGCAGAAGTCTTATTTAAGAAGTATATTTAATAGTTTTTGGCCATTGTACCACTGCACACAGTTTGCACAGTAACAGTTTGAATATAAGAAAATAAAACATGAATCACTTAATGGATTATTTGGCGTACCACTAGATAGAGCCTGCGTACCACAGTTTGAGAATCACTGTTTTAGACTATATAAAGTACCTTAATTCTCTCAAATGTTCATAAATATCATGTTGACCAACAAAGATGTAAAATACGTCCTATTGTGATTTAAAGTATGCGAGAGGTATATAACAGTGACTAACCAGTCTGTCTTTCTCAAGTTTGTTAATCAGTCCCACCAGACTTCCATTGGTGAGTTTTCCTTTTCCTTCCACAACTTCAAAAAGGCTGCATGTCATCCCATATTTCATCACTGTAGCAAAGCAAAAAAATTAATAAATACAATTCACTTAAAACATTTCCTCCCGAGCGAGTCAAGGTCTCACGGTGACAATTTGGACTCAGAGAGAATTATTTATCTTGGTGTAATTTGTTTTGAATGCGAACATTGAAATGGTCAACCAACTTGACAAAACAAACTGTGTATTGATATTGAGGTTCTACTTTCTCACTGACCTTCCCGTGATGCACTGTAGGTGTCCCAAGAGAAGAGCACTGCAGGAATCTTTCGCTTTACCTGCTCAAGGTGCATGCTCTGATTGACCTCCAGCTTCTCAGGTCTGTTTAATAAATCCAACAATTGTTGTTTTTAACAACAGAGGTGTAAACACATACAGCATCAAAGATTTGGGTCTTCTGGTTGTGAAGAGTTCATGATCTGAATTGCTACGCTAAATCTTGAATAAACAATTGCGATGTAACTTAGTCTTTAAATTAGAATAGAACATCCATCCATTTTCTACCGCTTATTCCCTTCGGGGTCGCTGGAGCCTATCTCAGCTACAATCGGGCGGAAGGCGGGGTACACCCTGGACAAGTCGCCACAAGAACAGAACTTTGTAATTTGTCCAAGAACAGACATGTACCATTAAGTGCAATACATTACAGCAAGAGGGCTTTGTGATTTACAAATCACTACTAACACTCAAGGCTTTTCTCAACAAAACTGTAAGAAGATAATTCCTAACTTGTAGTGACTGCATGGTAAACTGATTGACAGTAAAGCAAATAAGTGCAATTTTGCAGTAAAAGGAATGTTAGAGGAACTGGTCTTAAGATATTGCACACATCAGATGTCTTTCCATCACCCTTTTATCACATGCCAATTGAGATGATATTGTAGAATCATTGCCAAATCATCGCTTTTCCATCTACTTGCAAAAAGCATATCCAATATTTTTTTATTTTATTCTTAGATTGAGTCAATTTAATCAATGCAGATGCCAAAGAATACCACAGACATTTTGCTTACACTCAGTCTATTTGCAGCACAACGTCTAACAATCTGAATAAATGAAGTGTATCTATCAAAAGACAGTATGTCATGTTGTATCAGTGCTATACTCACAGTTTGAAAGGAAGGTAGGGCCGCGACGATGATCGTAAACAGATGGGAAATAACTCATTGCCCTTGTTTACCAATGGACCTCTCCACACAGAATAGCAGCGGCGCCCTGCAATTACAAACATAGGTCATAGTAAAAAATAGAAAAGAAAAAAATGCTAGTTGCTGACAAACGCTATAGAACTTGTGGTCACCAATACCAGGGGTGTGAGCACCCTTTGAGAAAAACAAAGGGGGAAAAACTGATGAAAAAAAAGAGGAACATTTCTATCGGCACAAAGTGCTACCACGCAATCCCTGAAAGAAAAGTTTGAAAATCAAAACTACTTTTCCTGTAATTGGGTGCATTTCAACACAATATTTGTTTTACCTTTCGATTTATTGTCATCTACCAACCTCGTATGGCTGTCTTTTTGACACTTACATGTCCCATGTAATGTAGCACAGAATATTTAGGTTTTTATCAGCAGATGTTTTACTTGCAATATTATCTTTCAAATACAATGTAAAATGTACTCAAAAAAGTTTCCATTTTGGCAACTATATACTGTAACCACGCCCACTCGAGTAAGATTATTTCGGTGTTGTGACCACTGTTTACAATCCATCACATCAAAGATATACCTTCTCGCTGGCTAAAATATATGTTCATCTAAATATTATTAGCAGCAAAGTGGACAGTCGTCAACGTTGTGGCTCGGAGAGCGATCGGAGATGACAACAAGTAAGCTAACTAGATGGTAAGGTAACTAACAAGTTTGTTTCGGTGCTCATTATTGTCTCTCCGTCCTGCAACACACTGCGCCATTTAGGCAAGAGGAACAGAAAGTACCTGCTTATTGTTATCGATATTTCAATAAAAACCGCGGAAGTGATATTTTGACACGAAAATGAATGTTAACAAAACACATACTTGGACATTGGACATGCCTGCAATATGCTTGACAGCAGGACACAAACGTACAGATTAAAAATATTAGAGAATTTACCAATGGTTCTATAAGAAATTGTTTTACCTCGACTTCCTTCAGAGGATATGGTGTTAAGCCTGTTAAACACACACACACACACACACACACACACACACACACACGCACGCACACACACACACGCACACGCACACGCACGCGCACACACACAAAGTATGTTAAAAATCACACAGACCCAAAGGGAGATGCTACAATGGCTGCATTTTCCGCATAAATGTTTTACCTGTGTGTTGTTAAAGAAGTCGCTGCAACGTCCTTGCCTTTGTACTGAAAGGAAAACACAGCGTAGGGGCACACATGCCTGGGCCGTGCTTTAATTTCATCAAAAGCAAACTCGAAAAAATATTGCTGTAAAAATAATAAAAGGTCAGTTTAAAAAACAAAATCTTAATCCTTTAATACTGATTATGATCAAATATACCTGTGTGCGCTCAAATGCTCTGTACGACAGCAAAGATGTAACCCTATTGGCACTTTTGGACAAATGACAGTCAAACTTAGTCGCAGGTTCCTTAGCATTATTTGGCATGTTTTCATGGATGTGTTTTACTCTTCCCTGAGAAAAAAAACAGACTGGTTGGATTTTCTGGATGTGTGCAAATGTAAAAAAATTAAATACTTGATTCAGTCTTACCCTCATAACTTTAAAAATGATTATGTCTCCGACTGAGCCAACTTCGAACGGATTGATTTGTAACAAATCAGAGAATTTAGAGAGATAAATGCCTATAATGACACAGGAATTTGGGTTGGGAAAAACATTTTCAAACAGAACCAAATTCACATTGTGGAGAGCTAACTACGTTCAACTTTAGAGTTTGTGTACAGTTAATATATTACTGCACCATCAGAAGCCTTCTCAGCTTTAAAAGAGGCTACTATTACCATTTTGTTGCAACTTTGTAGTCATGTAACTTACCAACTGCTGGATTTCCTACTGTTGTTATCTTGGAGTGTCCTACTGATAAACCCTTCTCGCAGATCCACTGAAACTAAAACAGAGAAGGTGACATGCAAAACTGTGCGTCAAGTCATCAAGATCATTCATTATAACCGCAGAGGAACTAACCTTGGATTTATCTGCAAATAAGAAGCAGTATGATTCTGTCAGTTCTTGGTCTGTCCGGCCTTCTTGCTTCATCTCCCGCCTCTTCTCAATAAACTGGAACACAAAAGAGGAGATCAAGTCTGAACATCACAAACCTACAAAATAATGACTGCAAAGGCTGAAATATGCTCTGAAGTCAAGTAGCTTCCGTGACTGACGCCAACTGGCTCCTCTCCCTTCGAGGACTGCGGCAGATCTTTCACACACCTCCAAAAAATTAAAGCTTCGCAACAGCGTTGACCACAAAGCTGTGATTGGTCGACCTTTTATTTTACATAATTTCTGGGTTTTCCGTGCCGCCCGTTCTGTGCTTTGACACCTTCAAGGGTCACACAGCCTATCTTTATGAATGTATTTTCCTCCGGTTTCGGAGGATTATGTACAATAAAAGTGACCGCTTTTTAAAAATTATTATTCTAGCTAGAAAAAAAATGTGGATGTTGTTTCAGTCGCCATTGTTTACTACAATTACGACACAAAGAAAAGCTAATAGATAGTCAACGAGAGTTGTAGTTGCTCTCTCAGAAAACACACTTCCTCTACCCTTTCGGAAGAGAATTGCAAGATACGCGTCAACCCACACGGAAAAGCTATAAATCAAAAATCTGTCAGAGAGGATGCAAGCTTCAGCCTTAATGCATAAACACCTACCACACTATAACAGTGGAATATGATCTGAAATGTATGCAGTGCACCTAAACTACCACCAACCTCTTTTTCCAGCAGCTCATTGTGAATGAGTCTGGCCTTGCAGTAGGTGAAGGTTCCTCTTGATGATGCATCCAGGTAAAAAGATGAAAGAAGCTTCAAGAGCTCTTCAAACTCACGGCTGTCAGGGGGCAGAAGCTGGAACAAACCTATGCAGATATAAAACAAGTGGATTAGCATGTAGAAGCTGCAGTACAAAGCTGTTTTTAAGCTTTCTTAGAGAAGTAATAGGTAAAAAAGGCAAAATACAATGTGTTTGACTTTATATTCAAAGGAGAGTTGAGGTTTGTTCGCAGAATAGTGGGCTAGCTAAGGAACCAGCTGCACCACATCACAACGGGAATCGTGATCAATACAAGAAGTTACTGATATGTAATCCATAATTAAAAATAAACAATCATTAAAAGTAACTTGGTACAGCGTTGCCCCCAGTAACCAAAGCATGTATTGACTTGGAGGTAAGACAATCCAAACACATGCAAGAGGCCAGATAACACCTGTTGTGCATCATTAGGCTCAATCTTTGTGACAGAAAAGGGCAAAAAGACAATTTATTCACAATCAATTTGAGAATTTAACACAGTTAAGATAAGGTGGGGAAGTAGGTCAATCATTGCAAGCATGGCCATGGTCATGAAGAATGTGATGTATGTGCACTAGGGGCAGAAAGCTTTGTGGCAGTTTGTGAGTATATTTACATTTTTAATATTTAGGGGGGGATCTGCATGGGGTAATTTTAATGTGAGAATGTGTAAAGGTTGATATTATGAAATGCACGGACTCTACTGAGCAGCTGATTCAGATGCAATCACGAGACTCAAAAGTGCTAGGAGAACATTCTGTTGAATTCTGGAGAATTCTACATCACGCGTAGTAAGGTGCACACGTTGACACCAGCAGCATGATCTAGTCTGACACGTAGGGTATTACAGGTGAGCAAACCGGACCAAGTGGGCTTATAAAAGAGCTGTCCACAAAATGACACTTTCCGGAACCCACACAGCAACACTGTTCGTTACCGTCCGTTGCTAACTTGGATACACGAGAGACAGTCAGTCATTGAAGCCCCACTAACGTTACATCGGACAAGACGAGGTGTGTGGTAGACTAGAACGGGATGTTTCGATCGTCAACGGCGTGCATTTTGTCAACTATCATTCAGTTAGCTAGCTAGCAGGTTAGCAACATGCAGGAGGCATATGAAAGACAGGACACGCTCTGTTCAAAATAACAGCAATATGGCACCACCTTTTCGTTCTTTCTTCTTCCTCGGGATTTGAAAGGACTTCCGAGGCCGCTCCACGCTTTGTCTCTGGCCTAGTGTGGGTGAGCCGCTCCAGCTCCGGGTGTCCGCCTGCCGCTCGGGGGCTTCGTGCTCGGGTATTACACTGTCTCCACAGCCGGGCTGATCGCCATTTTGGTTGGCCGAGGCCGAGGTGGTGGCTGAAGTCTTCTGAGGCTCGCCACTTTCCTGGTGTAGACTGCCCGTATCGGTATATTCCCAGTCTCTTTTCCCCATGGTGGCGGGGTTTAGGGCCATTTTAAGGCACCACGCACGAATTCGGGCAATGCAGCGCAAGCTCTAACGATTACGAGCTGTTTCTCTCACACACACAGACTGCTCCTCACCCAGCCTCCGCCATTGTGTAAATGACGTACACGTTCTTCTCCACTGCATTACGCTACCGTCACTGTGTTTACGTACCAGAAAATCCGCGCCATCTAGCGTCAGAGAGAAGTATTGCGGAATACAGTGACTGCTTTGAGGCCTTCTACTATGATACTCATACTGTATTACACTGCGCTCCTGGCAAGCAAAGAGCAGGGTAAACATAACCACCGATCCACCATGTTTTGACTTGTGACCTATATTCTGTTGTATCAAGGAGAAAGCAAACCAATTATCTGACAAACCAATTTACCAACTCACCCAAAACGCCAATCAAACGGTCTTACGTGTGTTGTCGGACTTGCACGTGACCACATCACATGTCAAACATACGTAGAACGTTGATCTATATCGTTGACGTCATCAACAAGGTAAGTGACGTATCTTTAACTGGACGTTAACTCTTAGTTTGTCGTCAATGTGTACTGAAAATGTTTTTAGTTATGTTTTATTGCACTCTTGCACTGCAGTCTGTTGCTTTCTATACGTTTTCAGAGCAGGACCTTCAATACAGCTGTGTCTGTAAACTAACATCTTATTTTAAAGATGGAACTGGAGGGATCTGACAGAGCGGTGAGAATATCCCCTGTAAAAGAATATATATTAACCCTCATTGAAAGATCCAAAAATATATTTGCATTTTATTAAGTTGTATCTTGCTATTGTTATGTACTTAAACACTTCTTCAGACGTCACATTTGCCCATTTTTCTGTACTACTACTCAAATAGAAATAGTTTATGTCTTGGAAAAGAGAAAACTAACATACACATAGCCAACTATAATTAAGTATTGACCAGGTATTGTAGGCCTAGTATAGTTTTATGTTTGCATTTGATATGTGGTATATGTTATTAATAACTCAAACATTTTAAACGCTTTACTAAAATGTCTTAAATGCATTGTGACATAAATGGCATTGGCTTAAATCAATTCTTGAACCTATAACTGCAATGTGAAATGTTTGTCCATGTCAATAAGGAGTCTCAAACATCTTACAATAAAATTCTGGAGCAACGATGGAGGAAAGTGCAACAACAGCGACTGCATTTACCAATGTATGTTTTCAACTAAATAGTCGGTATTAAGTCATATTTAAAACATTATGTACTCAGGCTTTTGATCATTGTGCAGGCCAATTGGTTTCCTGCAAAGTGGCAGCTCCATGGCTGTGTCACAAGCAGTGGAAGCTTACAGGCGGAACAAAGATAGGGGGAGAGTTGTGCGCAGCCCATCACCAGAGCCCCAATTTCCTTCTACTGTATGACATTTCCTAAATAACTACAGCTCATTCATGCAAATGTAGGGCAGCAACATAATGTGTAATATTTCTCACTACTTGCTTTACAGATGCAAAGTGAGGATAGGAAGCAAAGGGTGAGTTTACGGTTTTTTTGAAAGTCATTTAAAAATATAAAAGTCTTATTTTTTTGACCACTCTTGCAGATGAACTACATATTCCTGAAGCAATGTGTAGAAAGCCGGCCAGTAATTCCAATCCCGCAGCAGTGGTTGAAATCCATTGATGGTAAAATCCCTCCTAAACATAAAGACAATATTCAGAAAAGCAAACTCCTGCAGGAGCTCCTCTGCGAAGTCACCGACAATTTTCATGATGTTATCGTCAAGCACACAGGTATTGACAATTTTATGTATGTACTGTACATAATCTATGCATGATTACCTAATATGTATTTGTTTAAGTGAACACATTCTTAAAGAATCCAGAGTGTGAAGACACTACCTCAGAAAAACAGCAATCCCTCCCACTGGAGTGAGTGATTTAATGACACGTATGATTCATCATCAGTTTGTTGTCCCTTTTGTAAAATGATTCTCTTTTGTAGCATTCTTGAATTTTCCCCAACACGGCACGAGACATTTATTGCAAACCGGAACTTTATGACGGAACATTTGCACATTCTACATCCAATTATGCAAACTGTCTTGGATATTGGCTACACAACCTTTTCTTCAATGGTTTTGGTGGATATTTCAGGATATAGGTAGGAAAAAAAGGTTGTGAATGCACAGAAGCTTCAATGTTCAAGTCCTTGTGGTAATGTCTCCTGTCAAGATTGAACACATTGGTGTATCATAATGGTTCAGGTCTTTGGGGCCTGTTGATTGCAAGGTGCTACATAAAGACCTGGCTGAAGAATGTGAGGCGACAGAAGAGAGCATCATGGATACCTGGTTCCCTAAAGTCATCAATTTACTAACAAGTCCAAAAACATTGGGATCAGTTAAAGAAGAATCACTGGATGCCTTCTTTGACTGCGCATGCACCCTAATCTCTAATCAGGTGGCGTTTTGTTGCATACATTATTGAATACTCTTTAGTGTTAATTTCATTTGGATGTTCCTCATGTTATTTATTCTCAGGGCATTCAGCTGATTGTAACTGGACTGTTTGGTTTGTCTTAGAAGACGTTTCGCCTCAAATCCGAGTAGGCTTCATCAGTCCATGCTCATAGACTTAGATTTGTCAGATGTAGTCTTAGACTTAGATGGTCAGATCTATTTTAGCCGCTGGTGAAAATACCTCAGTGGGCTTCTCAGTTTATGCTCATAAATTCATCCTAAGACTAGATCGGACCAGTCTAAAATTCTATGAGCTTGAACTGATGAAGCCTACTAGGATGAAAGGCAAAATGTATTTTAAGATAAACCAAACAGTCCAGTTGCGATCGATTGAATGCCCTGACATTACAATGACATGAATGAATGAGATCATTCATAGACTCACTTTTATATAGTCTCTTTGCATTCTCTTCTAGTACACTTTAGCACTGTTCGTTTTTCTAAATTCTTAGTTGAAAGCAGTTCTTGAGAGGAGTGTAGAGAAGTTTGTTTACCCATTTGAGCCAAGCAACTACCACTTTTTGCCCATCTTTCAAATGGCGCTGACATTTAATGAAGAAAAGATGGAAATATGCCCAACCCTACAGGAACTTGAAAAAGATATTTTTGAAATCCTTAATGCCATTACAAGTACATTGCAGGTAAGATCAAGTAACATATCTTTTTATGCCTACTCTTTTGAAGTAGTTATTTCATATTCCTAAATGTGTATTTAGAGAAGGTTTTTAAAATATCTAGAATTGATCCACAGAAAGTTCAGACTGTTCAGTCATGGCTGGCAGAGTCTACATCTGCATTTGTGGATGCCAAGGCCCCTGATCACACGCTTGCTTGGGCTGATTTTACTTTAAAAGCAACTGTTCGAAAGCATCTGGAAGGACCTAACAAATATTTCCAGAATTACGGTAATGAATACATAATCTCCAAGAATGTCATTATCCAACCAATGATTTTAGTGCATGCTTTTCTAACTCTAATTGTATTGTAGTTGACAACTATAACTGGTTAGTCAATGGAACTGCGCAGACTCGAGTTGAGACCTTTGTTGAAGAAACCCATTCATTTGCTGACTATATTCAGGTGAGAAATGACATTCTGCAAAATTTAAAACCTTTCTCATCCACGTCTTGGTGATGACTATTAGTGTGTGACCTGACTGTACTTAACAGCAAGTGGATGAATTTCGTGACTTGTCAAGGAAGATTGGCAACCTCCCAACAAAAGCTCACTTTGCAATGGTCCAATTAGAGTGCGAGGACCTGAATCAGGGATTGTCTAAAAAATCTAAAGCCTGGGCTAAAATACTTATTGACACAATGAAAATCAAATACAGTGAGCAAAATCTACAGTGAGTCGGATTTTGATATTTATTTTAAAAATGTTTTTGTTTTTTACACATTTTAAACATTTGAATGTTTTGTGTCTCTGGAAAAAGGATCTGCTGTGATTTTGAAACCATCCGCGAAAATGCTTTGAAAGTACCAGAGACCACAGATGACATGGCCAACATGATTGAATACATTGAATTAACTAAGACAAAGGGCATTACACTTCTAAAGGAAAGAATAATGGTAACATGTTCCCCTAAATCGTAAATGTTTACATTGTTACGCTCTGTTGTGTAATTGTTTTTACCCTCACAAAAAGTACCATCAACATGAGTTGCTCTTGTGATCTGACAGAAAGCCTACAACAGACTGAGCTACCTCTTAGATGTCAACATATTTGAACCTGAGGATCTAGAACTCAATTCAACTGTGTTTACGTGGCCATTGAAAATTGGAGAGGTCTTTGAACTCAGCGATGAGGTAATGCTCCAGTCTGAACCTACATGTTAATCTATTGTTATCAAATTTGTATTCAAGATATGGATAATTGTTTTTAGGTCTTTCAGACTGCCAAGAAAAACGGCGAGAAAGAGATGCTTGCTAAAAGAGAAAGAGTAATAGTACATCTGGTGAAGCTGCAACGTAGGGTTGATGAATTCCCCCACTGCTCCGAGCTTAATATGATGCAGCAGGTGTGGTAAATAATTTGCGCTCCCAGAAGAATGTAAAAATCCATACACCCATCCATTTTCTACCGCTTGTAGAGCGGTAGAAAGGCAGGGTACACCTCGGACAAGTCGCCACCTCATCGCAGGGCCAACACAGATAGACCGACAACATTCACACTCATATTCACACACTTGGGCCAATTTAGTGTTGCCAATCAACCTATCCGCAGGTGCATGTTTTTGGAGGTGGGAGGAAGCCCGATGTACCCGGAGGGAACCCACGCAGTCACGGGGAGATCATGCAAATAAAATAGTTTTATCAATTAATCCCTTTAGAAGAACAATTTGAAAATAATTAATGACCATCCATACATTTTCTACCGCTTGTCCCTTTTGGTGTCGCGGAGGGTGCTACTGCCTCGCCCAGCTGCACTCGGGCGGAAGGCAGAGTACACCTTGGACAAGTTGCCACCTGGTCGACTATGAACAATTAAACCAATACGTTTTCCACTTGTTAAATTAAATGCAATCTGCAATTCAGCAGCATTCTTTTATACATTTATACAGCATGTGTGACTATAGGGGCTGATTCAATCAAATGCAATTGATGTTTTTTTTTAATGGTGTTTGTTTTTTCAAATAGAATATATATTATTAATATATCTGCTATATTAAATAAATAAATTATTGAATTATGCATTTTTTGCATTTTCAGCACATAAGTGCAGCCTCTCTACCACGACCGCACCTTCACAGCGCTAAAAAAGGGAAAACATTGGGATGGTTTCAATGTAGATGCGCTTCACGAGTCCGACTGCTTCTAAAATGCCCATAAAATGGTGTACATGTCTCCTGAATGTTTTAAAACACAGCAAAATGCCAGATAGGAGCATGATAACATGAATGGTGCAGTTAATGATTGAGTGTTTCCATAGTGATGCCTTGTATGGCACACACAAAATCCTTATTGAAATCAGTCAGTCTGCGCCAATTTTCAATATACACGCAGTGTTTGTAGATCACACTTAACACGCCCACTAATATTACACACAATATTGTTTGCACACGGTGTTCAGCGCATGATATTTGGATCTTTGTAAATCAGGCCCTACATGATTTAGGTAAGCCAAGTCAAAGCCCAGATGTTAATGTTTGTGGCTAACTTGTAAAAAAAAGACAATTATTTCATTTATTAAACCAATAAAAGGCTGAAACATCCAAGGTGGATGAATACTTTTGCAAAAGACTATCTCTGTGTTGGTCACATTGTTCGATTAGTGCACTGCTCCTCAAATATTTTCTGTTACGCCCCCCCTTAGGAAGAAGAAAATATTTTGCGCCCCCACTCTCCACAGTGACTATAAAGTATAATTTGTCTATAACATTGTTAGAACTATACCTATGCATAACATTGCAAGCTTATTGACATTAAAATAAACAACACACCGGTCTTTCCTCGTCTCCCACCGTAGTTACAGTGAAGCCAAGAGCTATATACGCTTCATCATATTCAAATACGGGGAAAGAAGCATGTTCCCTGAGGTCACACGCGCCCCCCCGGCATCGCCCCCACACACACACTTTTTGAGAAGGATTATTAGTGTAATGATAAAGCATTTTAGTTCTAGAATATGTAATGCATTGCAATTGAAAGGAAACATTTTAAATTCAGCATTTTACATGGAGCCAAGGTGTTGAAGATAGTAAAGGCGAAGAATAATATAATCTTAGTTTTTGTCAGCACCGGAACAGTTGTGTATCGCAGTAGTTGGAGCATATTTAAATACTTTCTATAGTCGCCTTACAACATAGTTCAAATGTGTACTAAAATATTGAATGTGTTGAATTGGTTGTTATTTGGGGTATTTGTGTACTTTTGTACTAATGTACTATTTAATGTTAATTTTCTTGTACAGTATATGGCAGACATCAAAACAGTTCAGACCCTTCTCCAAGAGGCTGAAGAATCAATTGAAGACATTCACAAAGATGAAGTCTTTCATGAATGGGATCAATCATTGTACCCCCAAGTTGAGCTCATTAGACAGAATATTGAGCCATACCAGAAGTTGTTTGGGTTCATACTTAAGTGGCAGCGCGTAGAGAGCAGGTTTGATATTAGTTGTATGAATTTTGGGATTTGATTAAGTCAGTTCCACGTAATTATTCTTCTCTTCTCTGCAAACAGCTGGATGGATGGTTCTTTCCTGGAACTAGATGGTGAGGGAATGGAAGTAAAGGTGGATGAGTTTTTCAGAGAGATCTTCAAGATGCTGAAGTTTTTCCAGCAGAGAAAGAGCAAGGGTGAACATGAAACAAAGAAGCCGACTCGGAGACGTCGTGGTGAAGAAGAAGTCAAAGAAGAGAGTCCTTCAGTTGTTTTGTGCTCCACTGTACTAGAGCAGGTCAAAGAGTTTAAGGTATTCAAATTTCGCTAGTCATAAAAATGGGACGTGAGTAAGATTCCAAGTTTTTATTTACTGATTCTAAACCAATGTGTTTTTGTCAATAGGCATATATTCCCTTATTGATAGTCCTGTGTAATCCGGGCATCAGAGATCGTCACTGGTCGCAGATGTCAGACATAGTTGGATATGACTTGACTCCTGATGCGGGTACAACACTACGAAAAGTTCTCAAACAAAATCTAAGTCCTTATGTGGATGAATTTGAGTCAATCAGTGCTGCTGCCAGTAAGGTAAAAACAAATGCACAAAAAATAGCAAATAAGAATTATGAATAAATAAAGTTCCTATTTGTATGTATCTTACAGGAATTTTCCATGGAGAAGGCCATGCATAACATGGTTATATCCTGGGATGGTGTTTCTCTGCAGCATCAGCCATACAGAGACACTGGTGTGTCAATCCTGACTTCTTTGGATGAAATTCAGGCAATGTTAGATGATCAAATTGTGAAAACTCAGACAATGAGGAACTCACCGTTCATCAAGCCCCTTGAAAATCAGATCAAGGTTAGTTTCAAGTTGGCATTGTTATTATTGTTAGCTGTGCAATAATGAAAATGCAGGTTTAGCTTACAATATTATTTTGAATGGCTTTACCCAAAAGAGATAAAGATTTACTTTGGGATTTAGGTTTGGGAGGAGCGTCTTCTTCGCATCCAGGAAACCATTGATGAGTGGCTGAAGGTGCAGGCACAATGGCTCTACCTTGAGCCCATCTTCTGTTCTCAGGACATAATGCAGCAAATTCCAGAAGAAGGAAGACTTTTCCAAATTGTTGACAAAAACTGGAAGGAGGTCATGAGGCACTGTGTTAAGGACTCAAAGGTAGGTGTCAAGATTTTTTAACATAACCCTGCAGTCGGTCTCTAAATTATCATCTATTGATGGCAACAGGTTTAAAACCTTTTGTCTTCTAATCCTTCAAGATTCTACAAGCAACCTCAATGCCTGGCCTACTAGAGAAACTAATAGAGTCCAACTGCCACTTGGATACCATCATGAAGGGACTAAATGACTATCTAGAGAAAAAGCGTCTCTTTTTTCCAAGGTGAACGAGACAATTCCATTTCTATATTTTGCCTATTTTGTCTCTCTATAACGTTTAAAGTTGTTGCTTTGCTGCCAGGTTTTTCTTTCTGTCCAATGATGAAATGCTGGAAATTCTTTCTGAGACAAAGGACCCACTGCGTGTACAACCCCATCTGAGGAAGTGCTTTGAGGGTATTGCCAAACTAGACTTCCTACCAAATCTTGATATCCAGGTAGACATTTACATAGTGCAGTTGTGTCAATGCAGCAGTACAGTTGGTTGATAGACGGTCCCTGTTTTTACCCAGGCCATGTACAGCAGTGAAGGAGAGCGGGTTGCGTTGATTCAGCTCATATCTACAGCTGAGGCCAAGGGATCAGTGGAGAAGTGGCTGGTACAAGTGGAAGAATGGATGATTCGCAGTGTCAGGGATGTAGTGGACCGCTCCAGAACGGTGAGATAACTTGTCTTTATTGAACTAACGCACAGCTGTTTCGAAAATATGTAAGGATGTTCGTTATGTGTGTATATGTGTACACAGACCAAATTTATAAATACAATTATTTTTCATGAAGTGAATTGGACATGTAAGATTTTAAAAATAATATTATGAAATAAATTGTTGATAGGGAAGTATTGTAGAAGTATTAGTCAAAATGATAGCCCCTGTTAAAATGTACACAAGCCCATTGATGCCAGAGGTGTTCATATCAATGGCCATTTTATCTTGTTTAATTTTCTAAAATGTGTTTAGTTTGGTAACCTGTGTTTATTTTGACCATTCTAAAGTCCATATTTTCCACATTAATCTAAATATTGATATGCCCCTCTTTTTCACAAAAGGATGGATTTGCGAGTCACTTTTCTTGCACACTACATATGTAAATTCTTCACCTTTTACTGCAATTCATAAACAGAAGTTGCAAAAAAAGGCCCTATATTGGTTTTATATTGAGTATAACCACAGTAGTTGTTTTGACAGGCTTATGCTGAAACTTCACGGAACCAGTGGGTTAAGGAGTGGCCCGGGCAGGTGGTGATATGTACTTCACAAATGTTCTGGACCTTGGAGGTGCATGAAGCCATCAGAGCAGGGGCTGAAGTAAGATTTTAACCTTTTGTGACCTCATGAATGAAACAAATGCTAAGAAGACAAACTAAACTAAATCATGATCTTTTAGAAACACCTCAACACAGTAATATTGTACGGAATCTCTCTCACCTGAGTGATTGCTTTTATATATCTTTTTGCTTTAGTGTGACACCTCATTATATTGGAAATAACAATGAAAATGCTAAGTGTGTCATTGATGGCCTCTACAGGGTGTGAAAATCTACTATAAGGACCTCCAGAAACAGCTTACTGATATTGTAGGTTTGGTGAGAGGAAAACTGCCCAAACAAACACGGATTACTTTGGGAGCACTGGTGACTATTGATGTCCATGCCAGGGATGTAGTCATGGAGCTCATTGAAAACGGTACTTCATGGCAATAAGCAACATATGCACTGTAAAATTGCTTACTTTAACAAGGAAAATATACCCTTTTAAAGTAAAATATTGCCACTATATTATCTATGTGCATTTTTGACAGGTGTGACCAATGAAAGTGATTTCCGATGGCTTGCCCAACTTCGTTACTACTGGAACAACGACAATGTTCGAGTTCGTATTATAAACTGTGATGTTAAATATGCCTACGAGTACCTGGGGAACTCCTTTCGCCTGGTCATCACCCCACTGACCGACAGATGTTACAGAACTTTGGTAAAATAACAAAGTAACTGGATTTGAAAGAGTGTTTTTTGCTTTGATATTTCTATTAATGTTTATGTTTATGTCTTCACAGATTGGTGCTTTTTACCTCCACTTAGGTGGTGCACCCGAAGGCCCAGCTGGAACTGGAAAGACTGAAACCACCAAGGATCTAGCCAAAGCCTTAGCTGTGCAATGTGTGGTCTTCAACTGCTCAGATGGACTGGATTATCTTGCTATGGGAAAAGTAACATTACACGGAAATATACTTTGTATCCAATTACAAGTATTGTATTGAACAAACCTCTTGGTGTTGTGACGCTATCTCTCAGTTTTTTAAAGGTTTGGCTTCATCTGGAGCTTGGGCGTGCTTTGACGAGTTCAATCGTATTGAGCTTGAGGTCCTGTCGGTCGTGGCCCAGCAAGTACTGTGCATCCAGCGAGCCATTGAGTTGAAGATGGAATACTTTGACTTTGAAGGAACCATGCTTAAACTCAATCCCAACTGTTTTGTGTCCATCACAATGAACCCTGGTTATGCAGGTCGTTCTGAACTACCTGACAATCTCAAGGTCTTTACACAATTACAAAATGCACATTGACTATTTTGTTACAAATTGAGGATGTAACTTAGATGTCTTCATTGTTTTGTGTTCCTTAGGTGTTGTTTCGAACAGTGACCATGATGGTCCCCAACTATGCATTGATAGCAGAGATCTCTCTCTATTCTTATGGATTCCTCAATGCCAAGCCTCTGTCAGTCAAGATTGCAATGACTTACAGGCTTTGTTCAGAGCAACTCTCCTCACAGTTCCATTATGATTACGGTATGAGAGCTGTCAAAGCTGTACTTGTGGCTGCAGGAAACCTCAAACTCAAGTATCCCGATGACAATGAGGACATATTGGTATTTACAATCATTTCTTGCAATACTTTTAGTACAAACTGTTGTCCCAAATCCTTTGATATGTGTATTGATGGGGTTTTGTCTTTTGTTCCTGACATCTAGCTTCTGAGGTCTATAAAGGATGTTAACGAGCCCAAGTTTCTTTCTCATGATATTCCACTTTTCAATGGAATTACCAGTGATTTGTTTCCTGGCATTTCCCTCCCTGAAGCTGACTATGAGGTAAGCTATTGTGTGTTTTTGGCATGAAACTCAATTTTCATGCAAATTAATATTAATAGGACATACTGAATTCATATTCTTTGGTCAGTGCCACAGATATATTTATTGTGCGGACCGTCATTTTATTTAAATCATCCTGCGATGAGGTGGCGACTTGTCGAGGGTGTACCCCGCATTTCCGCCCGAATGTAGCTGAGATAGGCTCCAGCACCCCCCGCGACCCCAAAAGAGACAAGCGGTAGACAATGGATGGATGGATGTTCACATATTTACTAGGGCTTTCAAATGAGTATTTACAATTGAAGTTGATCAAGCATTATGAACTGTCTGAAATATGCCCATTTTCACTGTAGTGTAAAGATAAATTACTATACACTATTTTACACTGTATGTTTAACATACTGTGTAGAGGAAGTGTGCAGCTCTCCAATATGAGACAATTTGATATGTATCTAGATACATGAAGAAAAATATGATTCTGAAACGACGCATTTTAAAATGTAACAAAATTATTTGGTAGGATTTCATCTGGATCGATGTAATATGATGTAATGTCGTACAGTTCACTGTTTATAGTAGACTTTCATTGGCATTGTTTATCGTCAAATGAATCTGTTTACAAAAGTCCAGTATACAAGTATTTGTGTTGCTTTTGACATAGCATACCAAACAATATAATTGTGTTTTAATTGTGTTTTATAGTGTAACACATTACAATTAAAGCACTTTGCAAAGCCACTCTTACAATGAGAACATATTTATTGCATTTTCTCTTTCCAAAAATTTACTTCATTGTTTATATTATTATACAGGGTGATTCAAAAAGAATATGCCAAAATCATCACACATTTATTCAGTTCTAAAGCATTGTAATAGACTGACTCAATGGTCATTTGATACAGGAGTTATTCGAGTTTTATTGTGTTACAATTTCACCGTTGTTGTACTGTAATTCTTTCGGCACCGTTCAATTGTAGGAAGACCACCTGTTTATTTACCCTATGGTGAGTCCTCAACAGAAGGCGTTTTGTGTGCTTAAGTTTGCATAAACAAATACCATTGTCACGGTGCAGAGTGCTTTTAGAGCAGAATGTTGTACATTTGGTAAAAAACTTGTAAAGCATGACAGAAATACTCAGAGATATGTACAACATGTGTTCAAGCTAAGTTTTCTATTGTTTTTAATTTTTGAAATATCGAGTGATCATTTTGGCGTATTCTTTTTTAATCACCCTGCGCTGGCACGCATGTGCCAGTAAAATTTGTCCATTAGGTATTTTGTACCGAGATTATAATGGATTTTTAATATCCCGAATGCCCACATTCTCCATACACTCTCAAAAGGTGCGTGTTGAGATTAGTCGTGTTTCCATCGTACTTCAGTGCTGTTTTGCAGTCTTTGCACCATTCTTCCGAAAAATCAAAATCTCTTCCAAACTTTTGGACTTACTTTTGTCTTGTCTTAAATTTGTCTCACATTTTGTCTTTCCCTGTTCTTCTACCACTTTTTTGTTTATGTGACTGTGATAAGTCCTGTACGAAATTCACGTGAAGTGGTAAAGAGGCATTTATACATGCATAGAAAGAGAGAGAGAGACAGAGAAAATACAAACCCCGTTTCCATATGAGTTGGGAAATTGTGTTAGATGTAAATATAAACGGAATACAATGATTTGCAAATCCTTTTCAACCCATATTCAATTGAATGCACTACAAAGACAAGATATTTGATGTTCAAACTCATTAACTTTATTTTTTTTTTGCAAATAATAATTAACTTAGAATTTCTTGGCTGCAACACATGCCAAAGTAGTTGGGGAAGGGCATGTTCACCACTGTGTTACATCACCTTTTCTTTTAACAACACTCAATAAACGATTGGGAACTGAGGAAACTAATTGTTAAAGCTTTGAAAGTGGAATTCTTTCTCAGTCTTGTTTTACAAACCCCGTTTCCATATGAGTTGGGAAATTGTGTTAGATGTAAATATAAACGGAATACAATGATTTGCAAATCATTTTTAACCCATATTCAGTTGAATATGCTACAAAGACAACATATTTGATGTTCAAACTGATAAACTTTTTTTTTTTTTGCAAATAATCATTAACTTTAGAATTTGATGCCAGCAACACGGGACAAAGAAGTTGGGAAAGGTGGCAATGAATACTGATAAAGTTGAGGAATGCTCATCAAACACTTATTTGGAACATCTCACAGGTGTGCAGGCTAATTGGGAACAGGTGGGTGCCATGATTGGGAATAAAAGTAGATTCCATGAAATGCTCAGTCATTCACAAACAAGGATGGGACGAGGGTCACCACTTTGTCAACAAATGCGTGAGCAAATTGTTGAACAGTTTAAGAAAAAACTTTCTCAACCAGCTATTGCAAGGAATTTAGGGATTTCACCATCTACGGTGCGTAATATCATCAAAGGGTTCAGAGAATCTGGAGAAATCACTGCACGTAAGCAGCTAAGCCCGTGACCTTTGATCCCTCAGGCTGTACTGCATCAACAAGCGACATCAGTGTGTAAAGGATATCACCACATGGGCTCAGGAACACTTCAGAAACCCACTGTCAGTAACTACAGTTGGTCGCTACATCTGTAAGTGCAAGTTAAAACTCTCCTATGCAAGGCGAAAACCGTTTATCAACAACACCCAGAAACGCCGTCGGCTTCGCTGGGCCTGAGCTCATCTAAGATGGACTGATACAAAGTGGAAAAGTGTTCTGTGGTCTGACGAGTCCACATTTCAAATTGTTTTTGGAAACTGTGGACGTCGTTTCCTCCGGACCAAAGAGGAAAAGAACCATCCGGATTGTTATAGGCGCATAGTTGAAAAGCCAGCATCTGTGATGGTATGGGGGGTGTATTAGTGCCCAAGACATGGGTAACTTACACATCTGTGAAGGCACCATTAATGCTGAAAGGTACATACAGGTTTTGGAGCAACATATGTTGCCATCCAAGCAACGTTACCATGGACGCCCCTGCTTATTTCAGCAAGACAATGCCAAGCCATGTGTTACATCAACGTGGCTTCATGGCAAAAGAGTGCGGGTACTAGACTGGCCTGCCTGTAGTCCAGACCTGTCTCCCATTGAAAATGTGTGGCGCATTATGAAGCCTAAAATACCACAGCGGAGACCCCCGGACTGTTGAACAACCTAAGCTGTACATCAAGCAAGAATGGGAAATAATTCCACCTGAGAAGCTTAAAAAATGTGTCTCTTCAGTTCCCAAACGTTTACTGAGTGTTGTTAAAAGGAAAAGCCATGTAACACAGTGGTGAACATGCCCTTTCCCAACTACTTTGGCACGCGTTGCAGCCATGGAATTCTAAGTTAATTATTATTTGCAAAAAAAAATTAAGTTTATGAGTTTGAACATCAAATATCTTGTCTTTGTCGTGCATTCAATTGAATATGGGTTGAAAAGGATTTGCAAATCATTGTATTCCGTTTATATTTATACATCATTTCCCAACTCATATGGAAACGGGGTTTGTATGTAGAGCTTCAGTCGTTCAACAGTCCGGTTTCTCCGCTGTCGTATTTTACGCTTCATAATGCGCCACACATTTTTGATGGGAGACAGGTCTGGCCTGCAGGCCAGGTGTTCCTGAGCCCATGTGGTGATATCCTTTAGAGATTGATGTCGGTTTTTGATACAGTGCCGTCTGAGGGATCGAAGGTCACGGTCATTCAATGTTGGTTTCCGGCCATGCCGCTTACGTGGAGTGATTTCTCCAGATTCTCTGAACCTTTTGATGATATTTTGGACCGTAGATGTTGAAATCCCTAAATTTCTTGCAATTGCACTAAATCACGTTGTTCTTAAACTGTTTGACTATTTGCTCACGCAGTTTTGGACAAAGGGGTGTACCTCGCCCCATCTTTTCTTGTGAAAGACTGAGCATTTTTTGGGACGCTGTTTTTATACCCAATCATGGCATCCACCTGTTCCCAATTAGCCTGTTCACCTGTGGGATGTTCCAAATAAGTGTTTGATGAGCATTTCTCAACTTTATCAGTATTTATTGCCACCTTTCCCAACTTCTTTGTCACGTGTTGCTGGCATCAAATTCTAAAGTTAATGATTATTTGCAAAAAAAAAAAAAGTTGATCAAATTGAACATTAAATATGTTGTCTTTGTAGCATATTCAACTGAATATGGGTTGAAAATGATTTGCAAATCATTGTATTCCGTTTATATTTACATCTAACACATTTTCCCAACTCATATGGAAACGGGGTTTGTACATAGAATACAATAGTTTTTGTTGTGATTGCATCATATGACACAAGAAGGGGAATACCTATGTTGGCATGCTTTTTTATGTTGGAACAAACACGGTCAATTGTCTGTTCTTCCCTGGTAGACGATGCTGGTGGAATGTGGGTAGCACAGTCTTTAAGCAGGCCACCGGCGATTATGTGGACACCATCAGAATAGGCTTTTTGGTGATTAAGATGTGCTGCATGTCAAGAGTGTCAAACTCTGGCCCGCGGGCCAAATTTGGCTCGCCGTGTAAGTTCATTTGGCCCTTGAGGCAATATCAAATTAACATTACAGCTGGCCCGCCGGTATTATACAGCGGCGGTGTACTCATACTTGCCAACCCTCACGATTTTCAGTGCCCCTCCCGAAAGTCTCCCGGGGCAACCATTCTCCCGAATTTCTCCCGATTTCCACCCGGACAACAATATTGGGGGCGTGCCTTAAAAGCACTGCCTTTAGCGTCCTCTACAACCTGTCGTCACGTCTGCTTTTCCTCCATACAAACAGCGTGCCGGCCAGTGACGTGCGGTGAGGTTCATGGCTGGTCAGGCACTGACTTCATCACAGTCAGATTTACAAACATATGAACCCTAAAGAGTATCTTATTCACCATTTGATTGGCAGAAGTTAACGGGTTATGTTTAAAAGCTCATACCAGCCTTCTTCCCTGCTTGGCACTCAGCATCAAGGGTTGGAATTGGGGGTTAAATCACCAAAAATGATTGCCGGGCGCGGCGTTGCTGCTGCCCACTGCTCCCCTCACCTCCCAGGGGGTGATCAAGAAATGGGTCAAATGCAGAAGACAAATTTCACCACACCTAGTGTGTGTGACAATCATTGGTACTTTAACTTAACTTAACTTTACACATACAAACTGTAGCACACAAAGAAGCACATTTGATAAAAAAAACGTTATTATGGTCTTACCTTTACTTATAAATGAAGTCCATGCACCGCTCCTTCTGAACAAAAGCATCGATAACTTGTTCATAGAAGTCTTCCTTATCTTTCTTCAGTTTTAATAGTCTCTCTGTCTCGATGGAGATCTTCCTTTAATTATTACCTCCAGCTTCGATTGAAAGTCCACGCAATGACAATGTATAAGCTATATGATTCAATCAACACACTGAAATGCAATACACAATATGTAAACATCAGCTCCACACAAATACACAGCACCACCATCAAACAAACACTGCTGAGTGTTGAAACTGTTTCTATAGTGGAAATACACGGCAGGCAGCCATTTTAAGTCGTCAAACATCCATCAAATTAGTGCACAAAAATTGTTTTTCAATACACATCTTAATATCAAATTTAGCCACTTTCCACCTTCATATTGAGCCACATAAACAAGTTAAACAGTTTACTTACAGACTTATCTTTTCCAAGGCTTGTAAGAGGTAACACCACTTGTCTACTTCTTTTTGTCTCATGAACTGAACTAACATCGTAAATCGGAAGTGCCCAAACTGATGACGTGCAGCATTTTCCCATCGCCACAAGGTGTCAGTAATAGTCCACAATCAAACGGGCATAACAAAAACTGTTTTATTTTCGATATGTAATCCTCCATGTTAAAAGTCCAGGCGAGAGGAAAAAATAAACGATCGCTAACTGTTGCTGCTTGTTGTCACTTATTCTGCAGCCAAGTAGTCGCAAAAATGATCCCTGGGATGATGGGATCACTAGCGCCCTCTAGCATCAGGAGGCGGGATTACTGCGAGCCTCAGCCAGTGCGTCTTCGCAGCCGTTTTATGATTGCTCATCACAAGAAACACGTTACACACATACAGTTGTTGACAAAATACACTGTACATTACATACCTCAGCTAACTAAACTATGGAAATGTATAATATAATTCATATAGCAATATGGTCTCACTGCACACCAGGCCAGCAGTTAGCCGAGTCATTGCGCAATCCATGGTGAGGCTCAACTGGCTGCTGATCACCGCAAGTCTCTTCTCAGTATTTGAACGGCAAATGTGAAAATTCAGTGATTTTGAATAAAAAATAATCTAAAACTGGTGAAGTTAAATGGAAAATAACTTTATAGTATAATCACTGGATACATATAACAATGTAATTTTTTTTTTTCTTTTTACATTTTTTTTCTTTCCATGATGGCACGTGAGGGCCCGCCTCACCTGCCTCCCCTGACTGCACGTCACTGGTGCCGGCCCCTCTCACATGATATATGCGGCTTCTACACACACATAAGTGAATGCAAGGCATACTTGATCAACAGCCATACAGGTCACACTGAGGGTGGCCGCATAAACAACTTTAACACTGTCACAAATATGCGCCACACTGTGAAACCACACCAAACAAGAATGGCAAACACATTTCGGGAGAACATCCGCACCGTAACACAACATAAACACAACAGAACAAATACCCAGAACCCCTTGCAGCACTAACTCTTCCGGGACGCTACAATATACATCCCCCGCTACCACCAAACACTGCCCCCCCCAACCCCGCCCACCTGTGCCCCGACATTAATAAACTAGCATCCGGGCTGCACCAAATGATAATATAAATACATTTAATAAAGTCAAATACAAATAAGGCAACAAGAGAAGTATCCAACACTTCTCTTTTGTAAAGTAAATGTGTACAGCCGATATGGGCATCTACATCAACAATATAATTTGCCTTAGAAGCTGGACAGGCCAAATAATAAATAAAATAAATAGTTGCCTTCCCGCTGCACTACTGGAGAGTTTGTGGTACTGGACCGATACCATTCCAGTCTCTTATTTAACCCAGAGCTGCAACTGGGACTGGTAGAGTTCCTGGCACATTACCCCTTAAGGAAACACAAGCGATGCTTCATGTTGTCCCTTGTAGAACACACACCCCTTCTAATTAGTATGTTTGTATTGTACACTGTAGTCTATTTACTACAATATGGCACTGTGTGTTATTTCATGTCTTTGTCAGTTGTTTTTGGAAGCTGCTACAGAGTGCTGTACAAAACACAATGTACAGTCAACACAGATCTTCATCGAAAAGATGATCCAAACATATGAGATGATGATAGTCCGGCATGGGTACGTTTTTAATGTTTTGAAGGTTTGGACTAGAACTTATTTGCTAAAAATAGTTAAACACAACCCTTTATTAAGTAAAACCTTTTGTGGTTCAGGTTTATGCTGGTGGGAGAGTCATTTTCAGGAAAGACCAAAGTACTTCATGTTTTAGCTGACACATTGATTCTGATGAACGAAAGAGGATATGGAGAGGAAGAAAAGGTCATCTTCAGAACTTTGAATCCAAAGTCCATCACCATGGGACAGCTGTTTGGACAGTTTGATCTTGTTTCTCATGAGGTGGGCCTCCACCTACCATCTCTGTCTATTTAAAATTATGTCAGAACTCTTTCTCCCCACTTGTCAGTGATTTATAATTTTCTCTTCATTGTTAGTGGACAGATGGGATTGTGGCCAACACATTTCGTGAGTATGCATCATCTGAAACGCCAGAGCGTAAATGGGTAGTGTTTGATGGTCCCATTGATACACTGTGGATTGAGAGTATGAACACTGTGTTGGATGACAACAAAAAGGTACATGCACATGAGGTATATTTGCTTGTGTTTTGTTGTTGTATATTGTTACGATTTCTGTCACACCACAGCTATGTTTGATGAGTGGAGAAATTATCCAGATGTCCAATCAGATGAGTCTGATTTTTGAAGCAATGGATCTGTCACAGGCCTCTGTATGTTCGGAGTAAAATATAATTCATTTAACATTCATTGCTATTTGGCAGATTTAGCATTCAAAACAAAATTTAAAAACTAATTTTGGCTATGATAATGCAGCCTGCCACAGTCAGTCGATGTGGTATGATCTACATGGAACCATCTCAGTTAGGCTGGGAGCCTTTAGTTACATCTTGGCTGAACACACTTCCTGAGGTTCTGCAGAGTATTCATCATCACAACCTGGTACGAGAACTATTTTACTGGTTGATGCCACCTTCCTTCAGGATCGTGCGTAAAAAATGCAAAGTAAGTAACACAAAACCATCAGCTCTTTTAGAAAAAACAAAGCAAAGACAAGTAGATTTAATTTTCATTAATTGTTTCGTTAACAGGAAGTTGTCCCAACAACCAACTGGAACACAACAACATCTTTATGTAGACTGTTTGAGATGCTGCTAATTGAACCCCTTGAGACGGAGACAGGCGATAAAATTATCCGTACCTGGATCATGGTACAATTAAGATTAATATTATTAATACGCAAGTGTGAATGCTTGTCTGCGATGAGGTGGTGACTTTTTCAGGGTGTACCCTGCCTTCTGCCCAAGTGCACCCCTGGATAGGCTCCAATGTCCCTACGACCCTGAGAGGGAAAAGTGGTAGAAAATGGATGGATGGATGGACGGATGTTACTTATATTTTCCCTGAGCAACATATTAGCTCTTTATCAATGCAATTTGTTTTTCTTCTGATTGCAGGCAGCCTTTTCCTTTTCCTTGGTGTGGTCGGTGGGTGGCAGCTGTGACTCAAACAGCCGGGACAAGTTTAACGAGTTCCTCAGGGATGTTGTGTGCGGAAGGATAGAGGGTCACCCAATTCCTGAAGTTGTGGGGAAATGGGAATGCCCAGTAGATGAGAAAGGGCTAGTGTATGATTATTTCTATGAGGTAATTTACTACATTGTGTCAGTCAGAAGTTTTTATCATGTGTACAAATATCTCAGTCCTACTGTAATCTAACAACCTGTTTAGTTTAAAGGAAAAGGCAAATGGGTTCACTGGAATGATGCCATCAAAAATGTCAGCCTCGGAGACAAAAACACCAAAGTGCAGGACATCATTGTCCCAACCATAGACTCAGTTCGCTACACCTTCTTGATGGAAATTTGTATCAACCATGGAGTGTTAGTATCCTTATATTAAGAGGGACAGATGGATGGATGAATGGATGGATAAGTCAGGGCCTTATATGGATGCCTTGGATGTCTGTCATATAAATGTATTGAATTGTGTTAATGGCTTGAATCTCTTCCTCTGCACAGGCCTTTGCTTTTGGCTGGACCGACTGGCACTGGAAAGTCAGTGTATGTGAAGGAGATGTTGATGACCAGTTTGGACAGAGATGTCTTTATACCCCTCATAATCAATTTTTCTGCCCGCACCACTGCTAACCAAACACAGGTCAGCTGAAACCACTGATTAATATGAGTGTCTTTGCTGCCATACATACACGTGGCTTTCTTACAATGGGTTTGTTCAAAGCTTGTTCTCCAAATCCATCGATAAAACTAGAAAATGGAAAAATAATAATTACCCAAATACATAATGTTAAAAAAACATAACAAAACATAGCAAGATCTGTTGGCTGCATGCGCCATGAAGGAATTAGACAAATGTAGCTGGAAAGTACATCCTTTCTTCTCTGGGTCAATTGGAACAAAGTGTGCAACAATTCTGGTCAACATCACTTAAAAAAGCGCTGTTAAACTCCAAAGAAAACCATACATTTGGCACACTTAGAGTACAACTATAAATGAAGCATTTGTTTTTAAATGTTTCTGTTATTGTGAGTTTATGTAATTGTACACTCTTGGCATTTTTCAGAACATCATTATGGCTAAATTAGATAAGAGACGGAAGGGTGTGTTTGGTCCCCCCATGGGAAAGAAATTTATCATATTTATAGATGATGTAAATATGCCAGCACTGGAACAATTTGGAGCTCAGCCTCCTGTGGAGCTTCTTCGACAGTTTTTGGATCACAAAAAGTGGTATGAGCAATCCACTATCAGCAGTTAGTTATAAGGAGTACATTAAAAATAAGGGGCTAGAATATCTTAATGATACATTGTCCTCTGGCAGGTATGACTTAAAAGATACTTCCAGCATCAAATTAGTTGACATCCAAATTATGTCAGCCATGGGTCCTCCTGGTGGTGGAAGAAATGCAGTGACATCTCGCTTCCTGCGCCACTTCAACATTTTCAGCATCAATTCTTTTAGTGATGAGACTATGGTCCGCATCTTCTCCAGCATGGTAGGGTTCTATCTCAAAAACAACGAATTTCCTCCAGAATATTTCACTGTTGGGACCCAAATAGTGACAGCCACTATGGAAGTGAGTGCTCCAGATTTGCAAGTAATCTCATATTTCCCTTGCAATAAAATAGTGTGTAAATAAAACATGACTTCTCCAAATGTCCTCACAAAGGTTTACAAGAAAGCCATGGAGAACTTGCTTCCGACGCCAGCAAAGTCTCACTACACGTTTAACCTGCGGGACTTCTCACGTGTTATCCAAGGCTGCCTGCTGTTGAAAAGCAAATCTCTGGAGAACAAACGCACAATGATTCGCTTGTTTGTCCATGAAGTTTTCCGTGTTTTCTACGACCGTTTGGTGGATGACAAGGACCGTGCTTGGTTCTATCAGCTCATGAACACCATCCTTAAGGATCACTTCAAGGAGGCATTTAACCAAGTGTTTGAACACCTGAAACAAGGCACTAAAGTATGATGACTCATGTTTTGTATTTATTGATAGTAAATCATTTGTCCTGCTGTATTTTCAGAATGTTGGAGTTACCCAGGCCTGTCTAAATTATTGCTTCCAGAATGTGGAATTGTTTTTTTTAATAATTATTTCTAAGATCTATTGTTTTTCATTCTTGAGTTAAAATGAAATTGACATTTTTCATCATGTTGTATGGTAGTTGGTGGAGCAAGACCTGCAGAATTTAATGTTTGGAGACTATATGAACCCTGACATGGAGCCTGATGAGCGCCTGTATGCTGAAGTCACCTCCATAGAGAGTTTTGCTGAGGTGGTGGAGGCATGTCTCGTTGAATACAACCAGATGAATAAGAGCCGCATGAATCTCGTAATTTTCCGGTAAATTACTTTTGGAATACAAAGTCAAAAGTAACAAAATATTATACATTGTAGTATAGTCAATCTGATTCATTGACATGTTTTTTTTTCCCAAGATGAAAAATAATTTTAGAATAAATGTACAACTCACATTAATGCAGCAATCTGCTAAAAATGAAATAAATTGTGTTTGATGTAGCTATGTCTTGGAGCACCTGTCCCGTATAAGCCGTGTGTTGAAGCAGCCAGGAGGGAATGCCCTACTAGTAGGAGTGGGTGGCAGTGGACGCCAGTCCATCACTCGATTGGCCACATTCATCTCCCAGATGACTCTCTTCCAGCCTGAGATCTCAAAGAACTATGGCATGGTTGAGTGGAGAGATGACCTCAAGGTCAGCTTTATGATTTAAGACACAACTCTGTTTTATCAATTGTACACATTACATCTCTTATGTATTTTTGCTACAAGGTGTCTGAGTGTGATGAAAAACATGTTTACAAAAGCCTCTCTGTTTGTTCTGTGATCATGCAGAAACTGCTCAAGAGTGCTGGGGTGAAAGGTCAAAGAATAGTTTTTTTGCTCACTGATGCTCAGATCAAAGATGAAGCATTTCTGGAAGATATAAACAGTGTCCTGAACACAGGAGAAGTGCCCAATATGTTTCCTATGGATGAGACACAGGAAATCATTGAGGTAGGACACTAAAATGATACTATTGTATATGCATACTTTATGCAACTCTGTTGTTGGAAAATCCAATGTTTTCCGAAATAAGAATGGTATCTTTTCATATGCCGTTCATTAGGTAAATACACAAGAATGCTATGATATGAAAATACATTTCCAAATAAGATCCGCTTAACGTTTTTTTGTTGATAATTTTCCAGCAAAAGTTTGAAACTCTTTGGGAGTGTTTTGCTTCGCGCACACACAAACATTTAAACACATTTACCATTCCCTCGTTTGTTTATTCAAATTAACACAATGAAATAAAACAATTCAGAATACAAATGAACATCTTTCTTTAACAGACATATGTCCTGTTTAACTTAAAATAGTCATCATCAATCAATCAAAGTTTATTTATATAGCCCTTAATCACAAGTGTCTCAAAGGGCTGCACAAGCCACAACGACATCCTCAGCACAGATCCCACACCAGGGCAAGAAAAAGACTCAACCCAATGGGAACAACCCCCCCCCCCCCCCACCCCCCCCATACATTTTCTGAATGGTGACGTGATTCAGCCCTCACCTCCTCCACTTGTCTAAATCTCCCCAAACGTTTGTAGTACGTCTGTGCTGGTTTGTGCTGTATTTTTATTTTTTTGTGTAAATATTTATAGTTTTAATGTTGTTAACGTTTTACTATTCATACGCAGCCCCGCTCACTTGTCAAAATCTCCCCAAAAATGTCCCAAACGTTTGTGTTGGTTTGTGCTGTAAAACTTTTCAAACGGGTGAATAGTCAATCAATCAAACAATCAATGTTTATTTATATAGCCCTAAATCACAAGTGTCTCAAAGGGCTGCACAAGCCACAACGACATCCTTGGTTCAGATCCCACATAGTCGTAGTAAATAAAAATGGCAATAAAATGCAAATAAAAAATGTTTTTATTAACTAAGTAAAACAAAACAATGTAAAAGCTTACAAGTAATACAAGTTGTGGTGGTCTCTGCCTGTGTGTTTTTTGTTTTTTTTCATCACCCACTTGCCGTGTGACCACAAAGGGTCCTTGCTACGTGGCGAGTAATTTCGAGCTGGACGTTGGAAGTAATAGAAGCACTTTTTCTCCCGGTGAAAATTTTCTGAGCTGAGTCCCCCTGTTATGCCGAGCAGAGCGCCCTCCAGGCGTATAGACAAAACATGCACTCATTGACATACACATTTAGACACGTACCCCCACACCACGCCTTCGCTGTTTTAACCCTTTGTGGTATGATGGCTTACAGAGCAGCACCTTGTTGGCTACAGCTTTGGACTGGATACCCCCAACCCCCCTGTTGCAAGTCTGTAGTTTTTGTGCGCCTTATGTGTTTTTATGTTCTTACTGTTGTTTGAGGTATTTTTTGTGGTCTCAAACTGAATGCATTACTTTTTTTTCTGTCAAAATTAAGATACATGAATTACAAAAATGAAATGCCTTATTGACACATTGTATCCAGGCTTTCGCGTGCCACTGAAAATGACCTTGAGTTTGACATTTGTGTTGTAGTCTACTGGTCTTACAGTGTTAGGCAAGCAGCTGGTGTTTGGCTCCCCTGGTGTTATTGTCAATGGCCTTTTGTGCGCTGCTCATGTATCGATCATGTGCCTACTCACTTTGGCTGCTATGATGCCTAATAGGAGCTTACCTATGGGGCTGAGAAAGGTCAGTAGTTTGGTGGTACTGTTCATTTTTTGGGGGGTCTTTCATGAGGAGGACTGTCCGACCTTGAGTTACCCACTCTGGGTGTGTACCTGATGTTAGTAGCTAGGTCATTTGTGCTGTCAGTCATTAATGGATTGTAATTAGTTTTTCTCAAGCCAGTAGTTGTGAATAATTTCGGGTCCTGATGCTCTCCAGCTTTTTATCTTTATCATTTTTGCTTCTAGCCTTCTCTTCTATAGATGTTGTCTTTGCTTCTTCTGGCTGTTTGTGTTTATCTTGTAGCCAAGCATCTCAAGGAATGACTGATGCCGCTTTATGATCTCTGTGATGTTCTTGTTAGGGATACTTATCAATGTTGTGTTGGCATCACCAAGTAGGGATTCCGATGGTGCCTCTTTTTTTAGCATTGCCAAGCAGGAGGATGCTGAGGTCTCCCATGACTTCATGACCTTCTCTCTAATGTCAGTTGCTCTTGTGCTTAGCTGTTCTATTTTGTTCGTTGTTTGGGGGTGATGGTGAGACCATCTACATATTAACCTGATCCTTGTTGTTTTTTTCCGTGACAACTACAACAATGGCACTTTTTCCTAACAAGAATAGACTTGCCATAGGTACGCAGCTAAAGAGTATCTAGTGAGATTGATGACACCATTGCTGTCATGTGCGCTCTATTGCAGCAGTCCTGCGGAAATAATGTCCGCATATTTGTAGTTCTGTGCAGTCTCTATTTGGTCGAAATGTTATGTATTTTAAAGTCATTAAACAAATCCATGAAGCAACAACATACAAAATCAAAGTTTTTTCTAATCAAATTAACTGATTTAATCAATAAATAGTTGCGGTTTGACAATTAATCTTACTTCTCTCTTTCTCTTTCCAGACATTACGCCCCATTGCCCAAGGGAGGAATAGGAGTGTAGAGTTGAGCCCTTTGACTCTGTTCTCCTTCTTTGTGGCACGCTGCAAAGAGAACCTTCATATTATTGTGGCCTTCAGTCCAATTGGTGAAGCCTTTCGTAATCGCCTGCGACAATTTCCTTCTCTTATTAACTGTTGCACCATTAATTGGTTCCAGGTACTAAATATTATTGATCAAATCTACTTTCCGCTTAATGGTAAATAGTAATGAAATATAAAAAAGGTCACCTTTAGCAAGGTACTCTTTTCTTTACCAGCTGTATGAAATTGTATGCCTCTATTGTACATTTTTTATCTCTGCATCCTGACAGCCTTGGCCAGAGGAGGCTCTACAGCGGGTAGCCATCTCTTTCCTGAAGCCGCTGGAGATGAAAGAAGATGAGCAAAAGGAAGTGGTACCAATATGCAAAACTTTCCACACCTCTGCGAGTCAGCTTTCACACAGGTAAGTGATACAATTTTAAAACATTCTAATTTGTAGAAAATACAACTAATTTAAGTTAATTAATTTGGTAAAATATATGTATATCACAACATTAAATCAAATCAAATCAAACTTTATTTACAAAGCGCTTTTCATTAGAGATGTCCGATAATATCGGCCTGCCGATATTATCGGCCGATAAAGGCTTTAAAATGTAATATCGGAAATTATCGGTATCGGTTTCAAAAAGTAAAATAAATGACTTTTTAAAACGTTGTTGTACGGAGCGGTACATATCCAGTAAAACACGGATATAAACCCAGTCAGCAGCCCATCCCCTCTCCCCTCTCCCACATACAACACAGGAGTTGACGACTGCAGCATGAGAGGTTTACTGGCAATGCTTGATGACCTCATCAAACCACCGCGACCGGATCATAACAACAAGAGTGTGTTGTTCGCTCGGTGACTGACTAATGACACCATGTCTATGGTTTGGGATTATTTCAAAGTGTGTCTGACGTATAAAAACTGGCAATTTGCAATGGCTGCAAAAAGTTGGTTATGCAAGGAGGAACCAAGACGTCTTCCTTTAATACGAGCAATTTGATCTCCCACCTCTTCAAGAATCATAAGGAGATACACGATGAATACAAGCGGAAGATGGATGAAAAGCAAACACCAAAAAAAAGTAGTACCACACAGTTGTCGCTTTAAGACTCCGCCAAGAAAAAACAAAAATACAACAAAAACCACCCCGGGGTGAAAGCCCATGTTGTGGTCAGGGACAACGCACGCAGTATGGCAAAAGCTACGGTGAAGTTTGGTGTGGCTAGTCTGCCCTGCATGACGCACACTTTGCAGCTTGCAGTGAACGGAGATGCCCTGTCTCAACGCAGCATTTCAGAACGTCTGGCTGACTGCTGGGCCACTTCAAGCACTCACCACTAGCTTGCAGCACATTTGTGTTACTCACACAAATATGTTAGAGCAGGGCAGATTGAGCCCAGTTTATAATTTCCTGTTATACAGTATGCCAGGCAGTTTTGCACTAAATGAGGACTATGTTATTGTTTACTTTATTACTCTAGTATACTCTGGACTGAAGCTGCGTGCCTTCATTGTTTTTGTAGCTGTTGTTTTGAGGCATATTCATATAAAAAAAAAAAAGAATAATGCACTTTCTTAGACTTAGACTTAGACGTTGTGAAAGTCAAAGTATAGTATTTCCCATAGTTGTAGTGGGTATCAGGATTATCTCAGGGAGAGTATATCCCAAATTCCAAGCTGCTGTTTTGAGGCATGTAAAAAAATATATACTTTGTGACTTCAATAATAAATATTGCAGTGCCATGTTGGCACTTTTTTCCATAATTTGAGTTGAAGTTGTTCTCTTATTTTGGAAAACCTTGTTACATTGTTTAATGCATCCAGCAGGGCATCACAAAAAAATCTGGCATAATAATGTGTTAATTCCACGACCGTATTTATCATTATCGGTTGATATCGGAATCGGTAATTAAGAGTTGGACAATATCGGATATCAGCAAAAAAGCCATTATCGGACATCTCTACTTTTCATACAAAAAAGAAATGCAACGCAAAGTGCTTCAACCATATCCCCCATTATCACATACGTACGCATAGATACAGATACCAAACAGAAACGTACAACATACACACATATGCAACTATATGGACAAATGATTGCATGGCTGAGTAAAGAGGAGACGTGTGAGTAAACACTATCGCAGGAACCATTTACACCAGGAGATCATCAGACTATGGCCACCAGGATGTTGACACAAAAGCGTCCCCACAAGCACAGCCAATAACCCCTGAGGCAGATGACTCATCTGAGGAATGTTGAAAAAAAAAAAGAAATAACTTGTAAAATAGAAAGAACCATGAGTAGAGATAAAGAATAAAATGCAAGTAAGACATATGAAGATTAATAGAATAACAAATTAAAAAATATACAATTAATAATAAATAAATAGAAGTAAATAAAATCTTGCATAACTATTGGGATACAAAGTAAAATACAAATGAGTTCAATGAAATAATGAATATCAGGTAAAAGCCAAATCAAAAAGGTGGGTCTTAAACCTGCTCTTAAAAACATGAACGTTCTCTGCAGCCCTGAGGTCCTTCGGCAAGCTGTTCCATAGACGGGGGCCATAATAATGGAATGATGCCATCCCGTGACTTTGTGTCCTGACTTTTGGAATAATTAGGAGATGAGTGCTGGAGGATCTCAGGGCAAAACAGTTCATAGGGTAAAAGCAAATCTGAAAGATAAGAAGGCCCAATACCATCAAAACATCTATAAACCATAAGAAGAACCTTAAAATTGATCCTGAAACACACGGGGAGCCAATGCAGAGATTTTCAAACTGGTGTAATGTGAGCCCGCCTTCTGGTCTTCGTCAGGACACGTGCCGCTGAATTTTGGAGTAATTGCAAAGGTGTAATAACCTTTTTAGGGAGACCAGAAAGCAGGGCGTTACAATGATCTATATGACTTGTAATAAAAGCATGCATTAGCGTCTCCGTGTTGCCCTGAGGGAGAATTGGGTGAACTCTGGCTATATTCTTGATGATAAAAAACTATTTCTGTTATATTTTTTATATGTGGTATAAAACTAAGGTCAGAGTCAAAAACAACACCCATATTTGTCACTTGTAGTGATGGAGTTAAAGACAATGATTGTAGTTTTGATATGTGTTTCTCTCTGAGGGCCGATGACTGACACTTCAGTCTTGTCCTGGTTAAGCTGTAAAAAGGTATCTGCCATCCAGGACTTAATATCGGAAATGCAATTAAAAAGAGTATCAATTGGTCTTGTGTCATCAGGAGGCATGGAAATGTACAATTGTGTCGTCAGCAGTGTTGGGACTAACGCGTTACTGTAACGCCGTTAGTTTCGGCGGTAACTAGTAATCTAACGCGTTATTTTTTTATATCCAGTAACTCAGTTACCGTTACTACATGATGCGTTACTGCGTTATTTTACGTTATCTTTTAATGTAGTATCGGCTAGAAACAGAAGAAGTGTCGTCCTTCTGTCTCACAAGGAAAAGAAAAGGCGTGCTTTCCTCGACCGAGGAGCGGAGCGCAGGGGAGACGTTCCTCCAGGGCCTATGTACTTCGGGGCTAACACCCTTCACTTTACCCGGCAGTGGGTCTTTACAGCTCCGGACTCGAGGGTGAATGACGAGGCCGGCGGTTTGTTGCAATTTTGTGACTTTATTGGTGTCTTGCACGCAGCCATCCACCAAGCTAGAGCACCTGCACGCATCCACTGTTGCGCTCCCTCACCTCTCTCGCCCACTCACTCACTGACGTCACTCACCTCACATGCTGTCATTTCTTAAAGGGCCACACACACACACACACGCTACTCTCATAACAACTAAAAAGACATCATGGCGAAGCCAGAAGTCGAGTTACATGGAGACATTGTCACTACTTTTCTTTTGTCGAGCACAAAGAAAATAACATTTTAGTTAAATGTAAGTTGTGTCTTGGATCAAAGATCCCATCTACTTAAAGTTAAAGTGACAAAGATTGTCACACACACACTAGGTGTGGTGAAATTATTCTCTGCATTTGACCCATCACCCTTGATCACCCCCTGGGAGGTGAGGGGAGCAGTGAGTAGCAACAGTGACCGCACCCGGGAATACTGCCCAAAACAGCAATTGAAATCTGCTGAAACAGCTACATAAATGTAAATGGGTTATACTTGTATAGCTTTTCTACCTTTTTCAGGAACTCAAAGCGCTTTGACACTATTTCCACATTCACCCATTCACACACACATTCACACACTGATGGCGGGAGCTGCCATGCAAGGCACTAACCAGGACCCATCAGGAGCAAGGTTGAAGTGTCTTGCTCAAGGACACAACGGACGTGACTAGGATGGTAGAAGGTGGGGATTGAACCAGTAACCCTCAGATTGCTGGCACGGCCACTCTCCCAACTTCGCCACGCCACATAAGCAACATGCTTTGACGAAGCTAGTAAAGAGAGACACAGACTCCGATGCCACTTCACCTCCACCTAAGGATTTTAACGGAGGGACTGCTAGCCAGGACAACATTGATAGAGCCATTGCAGCGTATGTGTTAGAAGACATGCAGGCTATTTCTACAGTGGAGTCACACGTTTTCAGGCAGCTAATTAGCATGATATCGGCGTCAAACAACAAATGGCACAGAAAACATGTTCCAAGTACCTGGACAGTGACTACATAAACATGGAAAGCGAGCTAAAGAAAACACTCCAAACTCTGCCTCTGCTCATCATTGAAGGTACACACTCTATCAATTCTCTTATATACTATTTCATTCTAGACTTCTAGAGTGTTTGATTATCACATCCCTCTAAATGTATAGACTATAAAGTTCACAAACATAAAGAGGGATGCTAGTGGGCCAGGCCAATCTTTCATTTTCTCTAAACTAAAACTGGGGAAATGTGTAGAGTCTTCTGGGCTTCACTACAGTGTTGATCTCCTGAATACATGATTTTATTTCACAATTCCTTGAGAGAAAACAAAAGGCCTGATTAGGCTTTGTGTATGTCATGTGTGCCTTCCTTGGGTGAAGCCAGCTTTACAGCTATGTTGTTATTATGCGGTTTGTTACTTATGTATGTTATGTTGCAGCTATTTAAAATAGTTTTGTCAATTTGTTGTGGCCTGAAATAAATTGGCCCTTTGAAACATATCTTTGTCTTTGTGTGTTGTATGTAGACCACATTGCGTAGCAGAGTTCAGTGATGCAAATGCATGTCAAGTTGATCAACACATTGTATTATTCTCCAGTGCAATAACAGTACTGAAACGAAGGCTAAAAGGGCATTAATGGGAGCCTTAAAAAAAAGGAGAAAAAAATAAGTAACTAAATAGTTACTTTTCACAGTAACGCATTACTTTTTGGTGTAAGTAACTGAGTTAGTAACTGAGTTACTTTTGAAATAAAGTAACTAGTAACTGTAACTAGTTACTGGTTTTCAGTAACTAACCCAACACTGGTCGTCAGCATAACTGTGGAAATTAATTCCATGTCTCCTGATGACACTGCCAAGTGGAATCATGTAAATATTAAAAATATCATCATCAACGGTAAAACATCAACAGTATTGTCATTAATTAAACAATATGTGTTCAGTATACCCCACCTCTTGCCCTGTCCACTGGGATAAGTTCCAGTTTTCGACAAGAACAAAAATTAATGGATGACTTCAATTACATGTAGTTAAATTTAGTATCCTTTCATTTAAATTATTTTGTTAATATTATATATTTTTGTATTTTAATGGTCATATTGGATTTAGCAAAGTCAGTGCTCCTGTGGTTTTCCTCTTTGTTATTATTGGTACCATTCTAAAGTGTCTTGAAGAAATCAGGAAAAAATATAGAAAAACAAAAATGTATTTGCGAGTTTATCCTTCAGATGCACAGTGACCTGAAATGTTGTGTTGACCAAGTTTTGTTTTGGCATATTTTTTCTAGAAAATGTGACTATTGCGCATTAATCTAGGTGGTTTATATAGGGTTTCAATGGTATTGTACAAACACATTTTTTCCGCAGATTCCTTACTGAGCTTGGTCGCCATAATTATGTTACTCCCACATCCTATCTGGAGCTGATGGCAGCTTTCAGTCAGCTCCTTACTAAGAAAAGAGATGCAGTCATGAAGGCAAAAAGGAGATACACTAATGGTCTGGAAAAACTAGCATTTGCAGAATCTCAGGTAAAACAGCACTTTGACTTGATTATTTTTTCTACAAACGTAACTGAATAACTGATACTTTCAGTTAGTAAAACGCATTTTCACATTCTACCTCTAAAGGTTGGTGAGATGAAAGTGGAGCTGATAGAATTGCAGCCCAAACTAAAAGAGGCACAGATTGAAAATGAGAGGATGATGAAGGTACAGTAAACACAGCAATCATTGACTTACAACAACCTGCAGTACAACCTGAAAATTCAGCACAAATACACAAAGCCCAATGTAATGACCAACAGGTGATTGCAGTAGAGTCCGTGGAGGTGGAAGCTACAAGTAAACTTGTGCGTGTAGAAGAGGAGGCCACAGCTATCCAAGCTGCAGGGGCTCAAGCTCTAAAGGATGAGTGTGACAGTGAATTAGCTGAGGCCATTCCTGCCCTGCAGGAGGCAACCGCAGCCTTGAACACCTTAAAGGTGAGAACTCTAGAAATTGAGCCTTGCACGTCTTTGCTTTATAGACATTTGAGTGAGTAACCTTCATTGTAGCCTGCTGACATCACAGTTGTGAAGTCCATGAAAAACCCTCCCTCAGGAGTGAAACTAGTGATGTCAGCCGTGTGCGTCATGATGGGAAAAACACCTGATAAGATCGCGGATCCAGCTGGGTCTGGAAAAAAAGTGTGTCTTGCTAAAATATATTTAAAAAGATTGTTACCTAAATTTAGTATGACAAAAAATATTACAATGACAATCCTTTTCTTTATTGCCTAGGTTCTTGACTACTGGGGTCCGAGCAAGAAGCTACTGGGTGACATGAACTTTTTACGTGATCTTAGAGAATACGACAAGGATAATATTGCTGTGAGTGTTAGAAAATCATCATTCTCAAGGCATAAGTATAAACATTAACATATGTAAAATGTCCCACAACACTGCTCTGCCAGTCTGCTTTCACTGAGGTGTGACTGATGCAAAGTGATACAATTACATCTATATAATTCTTCTCTCTTTTTTTACAGGACAGTGCTATCCAAATAATCCGTGCTACCTACATGACCAATCCTGACTTTAATCCTACTCAAGTGGCAAAAGCTTCCTCTGCAGCGGAGGGCCTATGCAAGTGGATCAAAGCAATGGAGTCATATGACAGGGTGGTGAAGGTGTGGTATTGATACTTAATCATTTTGCTTATGCTCTTGTAAAAAATATATGTGTAACTCCGGTTATTCTCACTTGTGTTTTTAGATTGTCGCTCCCAAAAAGGCCAAACAAGCCGAGGCCCAGGAGACCCTGGCTTCTGCCATGGCCACGCTATCAGAGAAGAGAGCCAAACTGAAGGAGGTTGAAGACCGTTTGGATGACCTTAAAAGAACGTCTGAGGAAAAAACAGAGGAGAAAGCCAAACTGGAAGCCCAGAGAGATTTGTGTCAAAGGAAGTTAGAGCGAGCTGAGAAACTCATTGGTGGTCTGGGTGGAGAAAAAACAAGGTGATAATTAATTATTCTTTTACAAGAATCACAAGGAATGATATTTACCACTGAAAAAACATTTGATTCTCAGATGGTCGAAAGCTGCTGATGATCTGCAAAACACATATGACAACCTTACTGGAGACGTCCTTATTTCTGCTGGTGTTATGGCCTACCTGGGCGCTTTTACTGCCAGTTTCAGACAGGACTGCACCAGTAACTGGATCAAGCTGTGTCAAGTAAAATCCTTTATCAATATGGACAATCAGTATAATTTATTTCATTTTTATTGTGGATTCTCCTCACCTTTCTTTTCACCTTCCCTGACATGTGTAGTCTAGGAAGATACCATCATCAGATGATTTCTCTCTTAGTAAGACCCTGGGAGATCCCATTAAGATTAGGGCGTGGAACATTGCTGGTCTTCCCACTGACTCTTTCTCCATTGACAATGGTGTCATTACCAGTAATTCCCGCCGATGGTGAGACCCTTTCCACGAAAGGCAACACAGTGTTTCTATATAAAGTTGTTTATATAATTGTTTGTGTGGGTTTTTCCTCTCAAATTCTAAGGATAGTTAGTGTTCCAGATTAGTGGTGGGGTGGATATAGAGTGTTATTTTTGGTTTTCCAATTTGTTATTGATTTTAATTATTATAGCATTATTATTAAGGATAAAAAACTAAAAAAAAAACTAATATATCTGGAGTAATACCAACATAATAACAAACTTAGTCATCGTATCTGGCCAAAGCCAGTCGAAAGAAGAGTCAAATGTTTTATCCCAAGATTGTCCTCATTTATTCCCGCACTTTCAGGCCGCTGATGATTGACCCTCAGGGCCAGGCCAACAAATGGGTGAAGAATTCAGAAAAAGAAAACAAGTTGAATGTTATCAAATTGACGGATGATGACTACATGAGAACTTTAGAAAACTGTATTCAATTTGGAAGCCCATTGCTGCTAGAAAATGTACTAGAAGAATTGGACCCATCACTGGAACCATTACTCCTCAAACAAACTTTCAAGCAAGGTACCTACGTAAAATGGAAAAAATCTGCCAAAAGAAAATCCAAACTTTGGATGTAAACATTTTAATCGTGCTTGTTTTCAACTAGGTGGTGTGGAATGCATCAAACTGGGGGAAAGCGTGATTGAGTACTCCCATGATTTCCGCTTTTACATCACCACTAAACTGAGGAATCCTCATTATCTACCTGAACTGGCCACCAAGGTTTCTTTGCTCAATTTTATGATCACCCCAGAAGGTTTAGAAGACCAACTGCTGGGGATTGTGGTTGCCAAAGAAAGGTACTGTAACTTTTCCCCCATTGATTTCTTTGCATTCTGCAGTCAAGTTTTTCCTTTGCTTCATATGCTCTGCAGACCCGAGCTTGAAGAAGAGAGAAATGCACTAATTCTGCAGTCAGCTGCAAATAACAGGCAATTAAAGGAAACTGAAGACAAGATCCTTGAGACACTTTCGTCCTCCGAGGGAAATATTCTGGAAGATGAGAGCGCTATTCAGATTCTAGACTCTGCAAAGATCATGTCCAACGAGATTTCCAAGAAACAAAAGGCATGTACTAACTAAAGAATGTGCTCAACAAACAGGATTTGGGTTCTTATCCCACTACGTTCTGAAATGTAACTACAGATTGCAGAAGAGACTGAGATTAAGATAGCAGAGTCCAGAGAGTGTTACAGATCCATTGCCAAGCACTCCTCCGTCTTGTTCTTCACCATTGCTGACCTGACCAACATAGACCCAATGTATCAATACTCTCTCACCTGGTTTGTTAACCTGTATACAAACTCTATCCAAGACAGGTGAGTAAAGTGCATGAAGTTTACTCTAATTAGTGGTAGATGTTATACTGCTGCCTTGGACATAAATGCAAAATGAAAACAACAAAAAAACAAATCTTGAATGTTCATCTTTAAGGCTAAATCAATGTTAAGAAGCTATTGAACTATTAAAAAGTGTTTTCTGTTTTCATTCAGTAAAAAGTCCAAGATCCTGGAAAAGAGACTCCTGTACTTGATTGATTACTTCACCTATAATTTATTTTGCAACGTATGTCGATCACTGTTTGAAAAGGATAAACTCCTCTTCTCCTTTATCCTCTGCTGCAATCTACTTCTGTGAGTATCCTATGGTATAAAAGTAATCCAAAAGTAAATTGATACTTTTGGATTGTTGTTTGAATATAAATAGAATAAAAACCAACATTTCCATCAGGGAAAAACAGGAGATTGAGTACACTGATTTAATCTTTTTGATGACGGGAGGCGTGGGTCTGCAGAATACCCTTGCTAATCCCGATCCAAGCTGGTTGCAGGACAAGAGCTGGGATGAGATTTGCCGAGCCAACGAGCTTCCTGGCTTAAAAGGAATTAAGTAAAAAAAAACTTTATTAAAATGTTCTGTTTGCTTGTTCTTACTGCACAACTTATTCTACTTAAAATGTATTCATTCTGCAGAAATGCTTTCATTGAGGGTGCAGAACTTTTCAAGCCAATTTTTGACAGCAAAGAGCCTAGCAACATCCCGGTGCCTCCACCTTGGTGTGATAAACTTAATGAACTGCATAAGATGATCATCATCCGCTGTCTCAGGCCAGATAAGATTGTGCCAGCTGTAAACAAATTTGTTGTAGCTAAACTTGGGAAAAATTTTGTTCAGCCCCCTCCCTTTGACTTAAGTAAGAGCTATCTGGACTCCAACTCCACCATCCCACTGGTGTTTGTGCTCTCTCCTGGTGCTGATCCCATGGCGAGTAAGTTCTGCGGATTTGTTCTGAAACTTCATGACATGCTGACACTACAATTCACGAGACACTAATCCTTCACAGGCTTACTGAAGTTTGCAGGTGACAAGGACATGGCTGGTAGCAAGTTCCAGTCTATTTCTCTGGGGCAGGGCCAAGGACCCATTGCTTTTAAAATGATATGCACAGCTATGCAGGATGGGACATGGGTGTGTTTGCAGAATTGTCACCTGGCAGTGTCCTGGATGTCCACCCTAGAAAAGATCTGTGAGGACTTTAGTCCTGCGATATGCCACCAAGACTTCCGACTTTGGCTGACAAGCTACCCTTCGCCAAAGGTAAAGAACAAGATGATGCTTTTGAACATGGACAACTTATTTAAATTATTTTTGCCCAAAACCTGCTTGTATTGTTGGTCTTTATTACTTCAAGAACAACAATATATTATCGTCAATATAACTTTGACACGTCTACCTTAACATTACATGTACCTTAGCGCTACTCCCTGGCGTACTCTTGCCATTACGTCTCCCCCTTCTAGCTAAGGGTTCCGCTATTTTATTAACTTAAATTGAACATCCATCTATCAATTTCCTACCACTTATATTCCCTTCGGGGTCGCTGGAGCCTATCTCAGCTACAATCGGACATGATGTATATTATTTATGACAATTTTTTTTAGCTATGAACGTGAGTGATTCAGACCATAAACATAACAAGAACAGTGATTTAATTTATTTTACATTATTTTACCGTGCCTCCCCCACCCATTTTTTTCTGATTTTTTTCTTCAAATGTCCCATGTATTTGGAGGGTCAACCACTCTCCCTGATCTGGGGACTTTTTGTGTCGGCACCAACCTCAGATGAAATCAGTTGCGGTGTAATTGTCCTCCAGGCGTGGCTACTGCATAAAAGCGTAGCGTGAACTACAGTACAGTGCGTCTTTGAATGCATAATACAAACCTTCTGCCCCGTAGTCTGAGTGGGCAGAGTCTCTGCGCGATGGTAGCGGTTGAAGGCTTTTTGCTGTTGCATTTTCAGGACTTCATTCTTCTCCCTAAATGACTGCAGATCTGGCCACTGTGGATGTATAGCTGTCCAGATGAGATGGGAACTGGGGTCCTGATCCTTATCCCCATCATGAGCTGTGCTGGGGAGCTCCCTTGTGCAAGGGGTGTCGCTCAGTACGCCAGCAAAGCCTTGTGAAATTTCCCCTCCTTAGCGAGAAGTAACTTAATAGTCTGAACAGCCCTTTCATCTTATCCGTTGCTGCATGGATATCTAGGCCTTCTTGTCACATGTTTGAAGTCAAAGTCAGTTGCAAACAGCAAACTCATGTCTGGAGAACTGTGGATAGTAATTCAAAATTAAAACCTCTGGGCATTCAAACCTTGCAAAGACAGCTTAGCACCTGTCAATCACTTATTTTGCTGATGTGCTACTAGTCAAGTTGTATACCTCAATATACTGTAATAAATAGTCCACTAAAACCAGATCATCTCCATTTCTCCATTGGAATAGGTCCAGTCCTACTCTTTGCCATGATCTGCTTGGTAAGTCTGTTGTGATCAGTGGTTGAACTGGTGTTGGGGTTTCCATAGCACAGGTCACACACCGTTCTACCATTTGCTATTAATGTGATGTTATACCTGGCCATCATACCGATTCTCCTGCTTTGATGAGGCATTTGTTAATTTGTTGGGGGGGGTCCGTGCTGGGTTATACTGAGCCAACACAGTGTCTGAGCTGAGTTATTTCTATACATCCACAAAAGCTCTAATTTATGGCTCCTCCCATGTCCAGCTGTTGTCGCTCTTCTCCAGATCGCGGAGTGGTTTTGTCATTTCAGGGAGAAGTGGGGAAAATTTCCCCACAAAGTTAAGCACGCCCATAAAGCGCCGGATATCTGCCATGTTCTTTGGTTCTGACATGTCCTGGATTGATTTAATTTTATCAGGGTTGATGCTTTGTGCGTTGACAACGTGCCCAAGGAACTTGATTTCTGTCATGGAAAACTGGCACTTGTCATTCAGAGTGAGCCTCCCCTCTCTGAATTTTGTCAGTACCTTGTGCAGCCTGCCGTTGTGTTCAATACAGTCATTTTCTGTCATGAGAATGTCATCAGCGTGGCAGAGGACTCCATCAATGCCATCAACCAGCTGAGCGATTCTCTTTTGAAAGTGTTCAGGGGCTGATGAGATCCCAAAAAGAAGCCTTTTGAAGTAATACCTACCCTCTGGAATGATAAAAGGTGCGAGGAGTTGCGAGTCTTTCTGTAGGTTTCACTTGCCAAAACTTTGAAGTGACGTCAAGTTTTGTAAAGACTGTGGCTCCTTCCAGTCTTGCCAGTGTTTTGTCCACTGCTGGCAGTATGAGCCATTCCCTTTCCACACTGTTGTGTCATTTCCGCACAAATACGCGGTTTTCCTGTTGACTTCACAAGGGTGACCATACCTGGGCACCACTCAGTAGGTTCCTCCAGGCAGGTTATGACCCCCATCTCCTCCATTAGATTGAGCTCCTCCTTGACTTTGGTCCTGAGAGGAAGTGCCACGTGTCAAGTAGCTGCGCTAACTCCTTCAGTTCTATTTTGTATTCTCTTGTTATTCCCAAAAACACCTCCTGGAAGGCTGAGCGGAAGTGTGTGTGCGTCTTCTATGCTGTTCAGCAGGGGAATCATGTTTAGTCTCATGATTGCTGGGTAGTCCAGCAGTGGTATGGAGAGATTTCTGACCACAAAACTGTCTTTTCAATTGTTCTGTCTCCCCTCTCTATAAGAGCATCCATCTGTCCTATGGTGTACATTATTGGGGCCATACAAGGGCTTGCTGGAAGTTGACAGTGGGAAATATCTGTCCTGTGTGTGTACAAATGCGGGCACCGCAGTGACGTCTGCACCTGTATCTGTTTTGAAAGACACCGTTTCCCCATTTTTTGTCAAATGTTCTGTCCATCTGGGCCTACTCTGTAGACTCTGTGCAGCCACTGTGCCCAAATATGCTGCATCTGAGCTGACCTGAAAACTGCAAAATGTCCTTTTTTGTAGCATCTTTGCTGGGCATTCACTCCATGAATGCTTTGTTGTTTTTCCACATTTTCCACAGGGTTTGACTTGAGTAGAGGTAAACTGGTGTGAGGCTTGGGCATGATGTTGATTTGTTTTCCACTCGTAGTTATTTCTCTTGTATTTATTATGTACAAACCCCGTTTCCATATGAGTTGGGAAATTGTGTTAGATGTAAATATAAATGAAATACAATGATTTGCAAATCATTTTCAACCCATATTCAGTTGAATATGCTACAAAGACAACATATTTGATGTTCAAACTGATAAACATTTTTATTTTTGCAAATAATCATTAACTTTAGAATTTGATGCCAGCAACACGTGACAAAGAAGTTGGGAAAGATGGCAATACATACTGATAAAGTTGAGGAATGCTCATCAAACACTTATTTGGAACATCCCACAGGTGAACAGGCAAATTGGGAACAGGTGGGTGCCATGATTGGGTATAAAAGTAGATTCCATGAAATGCTCAGTCATTCACAAACAAGGATGGGGCGAGGGTCACCACTTTGTCAACAAATGCGTGAGCAAATTGTTGAACAGTTTAAGAAAAACCTTTCTCAACCAGCTATTGCAAGGAATTTAGGGATTTCACCATCTACGGTCCGTAATATCATCAAAGGGTTCAGAGAATCTGGAGAAATCACTGCACGTAAGCAGCTTATCCCTCAGGCTGTACTGCATCAACAAGCAACATCAGTGTGTAAAGGATATCACCACATGGGCTCAGGAACACTTCAGAAACCCACTGTCAGTAACTACAGTTCGTCGCTACATCTGTAAGTGCAAGTTAAAACTCCTATGCAAGGCGAAAACCATTAATCAACAACACCCAGAAACGCCGTCGGCTTCGCTGGGCCTGAGCTCATCTAAGATGGACTGATACAAAGTGGAAAAGTGTTCTGTGGTCTGACGAGTCCGCATTTCAAATTGGTTTTGGAAACTGTGGACGTCGTGTCCTCCGGACCAAAGAGGAAAAGAACCATCCGGATTGTTATAGGCGCAAAGTGTAAAAGCCAGCATCTGTGATGGTATGGGGGTGTATTAATGCCCAAGACACAGGTAACTTACACATCTGTGAAGGCGCCATTAATGCTGAAAGGTACATACAGGTTTTGGAGCAACATATGTTGCCATCCAAGCAACGTTACCATGGACGCCCCTGCTTATTTCAGCAAGACAATGCCAAGCCACGTGTTACATACGTGGCTTCATAGCAAAAGAGTGCGGGTACTAGACTGGCCTGCCTGTAGTCCAGACCTGTCTCCCATTGAAAATGTGTGGCACATTATGAAGCCTAAAATACTACAACGGAGACCCCTGGACTGTTGAACAACTTAAGCTGTTTATCAAGCAAGAATGGGAAAGAATTCCACCTGAGAAGCTTAAAAAATGTGTCTCCTCAGTTCCCAAATGTTTACGGAGTGTTGTTAAAAGGAAAGACCATGTAAGACAGTGGTGAACATGCCCTTTCCCAACTACTTTGGCACGTGTTGCAGCCTTGAAATTCTAAGTTAATTATTATTTGCAAAAAAAAAAAAAAAAAGTTTATGAGTTTGAACATCAAATATCTTGTCTTTGTAGTGCATTCAATTGAAAATGGGTTGAAAAGGATTTGCAAATCATTGTATTCCGTTTATATTTACATCTAACACAATTTCCCAACTCATATGGAAACAGGGTTTGTACTACTGCAACCATGTGGACAGGGTAACCAGCTGAGCGCAAGACTGTTTGCTGCTTTTTTACTTCTTCATTCTGTCTTTGTTGTACGATTGCTGTGGCCAAATCCATTCTGCCATTTAATTGCAGTCTATCTGAACAGCCAGCATCACGTAACCCCACAACAATCCTATTACAGATCATTTCCTCAAGCAAGTCCCCACAGTTCCAGTGTTGTGCCATCTTATGTACATCTGCATTAGAGTTCTCTGTGCTCTCCCCAACTTCCTGGCTTTTTCTTTTTCTAAATTTTGCCTGCTCATATATGACATGTGCACTCCAACAACATGTTTATCAAAATCCCCCTAACAGCTGCATAGTCTTTTAGCTGCTTCTGGGTTAGCGGTAGAGACCCCAAGATATCATTAGCATTGTCTCCAATTATGTGTAGATAAAGGGTGTTACCTGATAATCCTCCTCTTTATCTGCCTAGCCTGACACTGTCCTGAATCGTTCAAACCGTCTGATCCAGAGGTGGGTAGAGTAGCCAGAAATTGTACTCAAGTAAGAGTACTGTTACTTTAAAGATTTATTACTCAAGTAAAAGTAAGGAGTAGTTACCCAAATATTTACTTGTGTAAAAGTAAAAAGTATGTTGTGAAAAAACTACTCAAGTACAAACCTGTTTGTTTAATGATGACGGCAACAAATAATGCACAAAAACATAAAAATAGCAATGAGCAAATTCAGAACCAGGAGTATCTCTTAACCAACTAAAACAATAATATATATTTAATAATAATACATTAACATAAAAAAAATTAAGGCAAATTGAGCCACAATAACTTAACAGCACCATAGGCTCAGTAGGCAGAGATTACAAAGGAAAATAACAAGTTAGCCTTTACGCAAACCATAAACTGATAGGTTTGGGCTGCACCTGAGAACACACTGTGCACTTCTGATTGGTGTTTGTATGCATGCGTGAGTGTGTGCGTGTGTGTGTGTATCTCTGTCTGTCTATGAGGCTGCAGTGTGTTAATAAATGTCCCCACACGATGTACATTTGACAGTGATTCATAGCAGGGAAGCTAACATCAGCCTACGGTGACAGCCAAAATATCTACTAACGTTACTTACCGTACTTCCTCAAATTTGACGTTGAGTTCATGTAAGCCAGGGGTGCCCACACTTTTTCAGCAGGCGAGCTACTTTTTAAATGACCAAGTCAAGGTGATCTACCTCATATATACATATACATACACACACATATCACACACATATATATATATATATATATATATATATATATATATATATATATATATGTATATATATATGTATATATATATACCTTTAACATGTGAACAAAAACGGCATATATATGTATATATATGTATATATATATATATATATATATATATATATATACACAAACATTTATATATACAGTATATAATTTATATTTATATATTTTGCCGTTTTTGTTCACATGTTAAAGGTGTTTTAATGAATATACATGCATGTTTAACATATAGATTCCTTTCTTTCATGAAGACAAGAATATAAGTTGGTGTATTACCTGATTCTGATGACTTGCATTGATTGGAATCAGACAGCAGTGCTGATAACGTCCACGTTTTCAAATTAAGGAGAAAAAAAGTTCCTCCTTTCTGTCTAATACCACATGAAAGTGGTTGGTTTTTGGCATCTTATTTGTCCAGCTTCCATATTCGTTTTTATACACTTTACAAGAATTACATTGGCGGCAAACTCCGTAGCTTGCTAGCTTGTTTGCGCTGGCTTTCAGAGACTCTTATTTTGTTAGCGCAGGCGCGATGGAGCTGCACTTTTATTGTGAAGACAGGAACTGTGCGGTCAGTCTTTAGGCTTTTGAGAGCGGTACGGTTGAAATAAAAAAGTGTCTTTTTTCCTTCACACTTTTGATTGATTGATTGAAACATTTATTAGTAGATTGCACAGTACAGTACATATTCCGTACAATTGACCACTAAATGGTAACACCCCAATAAGTTTTTCAACTTGTTTAAGTCGGAGTCCACGTGTGACGGTCATGTGACCGCCTGGCTCTATTTGATTGGTGAAACGGAAACAAACGTCACCAGTGACTGCATCTGATTGGTGAAACAGAGTCAAACGTCACCAGTGACTGCATCTGATTGGTGAAACGCAGGCATGCATAGATCCTACTTTGCAGGTCTGTCTGACAAACCAAAACAAACAAAGCGTGCATTAACAGATCGATAAAAATTAGTAGCGAGTAGCGAGCTGAATGTAGATAAATGGAGCGGAGTAAAAGTAGCGTTTCTTCTCTATAAATATACTCAAGTAAAAGTAAAAGTATTTTGCATTAAAACTACTCTTAGAAGTACAAGTTATCCCAAAAGTTACTCAAGTAGATGTAACGGAGTAAATGTAAATAATAATGATACATGGGTTATACTTGTATAGCGCTTTTCTACCTGCAAGGTACTCAAAGCGCTTTGACACTATTACCACATTCACCATTCACACACACACTCACACACTGATGGCGGGAGCTGCCATGCAAGGCGCTAACCAGCAACCATCAGGAGCAAGGGGTGAAGTGTCTTGCCCAAGGACACAACGGACGTGACTAGGATGGTAGAAGGTGGGGATTGAACCCCAGTAACCAGCAACACTCCGAATGCTGGCACAGATGTAGCACGTTACTACCCACCTCTGGTCTGATCCATGTCTGCCACGAGCTGGATTCAAAATAAAAGGCTGCCGGCAGGGAAAAAGTTACTTGTTGCTCCATTTCAGCAGTGCAGAGTTGACGGCGGGTTAGTTTATCTCGTCGACTCACACTGTATGGCAGGGGATTAGCCTCCTGTTTTAGCCAAGTCGTGATGCACCGTCAAACGCTAAACTTCAACAAAGTGGTCGAACTGGTCCACACAGACGTTAAACTTAATTCTTCATGAGTGTAGCACTTCTGACACCATGTATTGTTGGTCTTCAAGAACAAATTGTTGCTATCTTCAATGTAAATTTATTGACGCGTCTACCTTGACATTACATGTACCACAGCGCCACTCCCTGGTGTGCTCCTTCCATTACACTGCTCTCATTCTCTCTCAATCTTTTACCAGTTTCCAGTGACCCTACTGCAAAATGGAGTAAAAATGACAAATGAACCTCCGACAGGACTTCGACTAAACATACTGCAGTCGTACATGTCGGATCCTGTTAGTGACCAAACATTTTTCAACAACTGTCCTAATAAGGAACTGGTGAGTTTGTTGCACTGTTGAGAAGTGTTTTTGTCACATATTACATCCATGTCCCTTTACTTGGGCTAACTCTGTATTCTCCTATAGATTTGGGAAAAGCTCTTGTATGGGCTGTGCTTCTTCCATGCGCTTGTTCAGGAGAGGAGGACGTTTGGTCCACTAGGCTGGAATATTCCTTATGGCTTCAATGAAACTGACCTTCACATAAGTATCAGACAGCTACAGGTAATCATTTGACGCCCAGTGATAAGAATGCAATCATAACACACATCTAAATGCATGTAATGTATCCCCCTGTGTAGTTGTTTATCAACGAATATGATGAGGTGCCCTTCGAGGCCATAACGTATCTGACGGGAGAATGCAACTATGGAGGCCGCGTGACAGACAACTGGGATCGGCGCCTCCTGAACACAATGTTGGCTGACTTCTACAACAAGGATGTGGTGGACAAACCCTCTTATCCTTTCTCACCGAGTGGTGACTATGTTACACCTCCCAAATCAACCTATGGAGAATACTTGCGTTTTATCAAGGTAAATATTCAATCACACGTTTATTAACTTGTCAACCGAGCTTGAAAAACTTTGCTGTGTATCAGGAGCTTCCAATCAGCCAGCACCCAGAAATATTTGGGATGAATGAAAATGTGGACATTTCTAAGGATCTGCAGGGGACCAGGGTGCTGTTTGATTCACTGCTGCTCACTCAAGGAGGGGGCTCTAAAGGAGGGGGTGGCTCTGGGAGTGACAACGCACTGTATGACATTGCCAATGATGTTCTCACTAAGGTATGAACAAATATATATTTTCATGTGCTTACTTTGCAAGAGTTTTACCAGCCTGAAGAGACAATAAACTTCTTCTGTTATCCTTAAATGAACTGTGTTGTTGCATTTCTTTCTTTTCACCAGCTTCCAAATAATTATGACCTTGAAGCAGCTCTCTTGAAGTACCCGGTCCTTTACAAGGAGAGCATGAACACTGTGCTTGTCCAAGAAATGGAGCGCTACAACACGTATGAACATAAACACTTTTTGCAGAATTACTGCACGTAACTATTCTGACTGTTTTACTTTTTCCCTTTCCAGGCTGTCTAGTGCGATCCGTGTCAGTCTTCAGAATTTGCTGAAGGCCCTCAAAGGTTTAGTGGTGATGGATGCAGAGCTGGAGGGAATTGCAAATAGTTTAATAGTGGGCAAAGTCCCAGAAAAATGGGCCAAACGCTCGTACCCGAGTCTCAAGCCTCTGGGCAGCTACGTTAACGACTTTTTGACAAGGCTCAAGTTTTTGCAGGTGAGGCACAATTAAATTATACGAAGATATCCTGACTAGGGTTTTACTTTAATTCTCTGTGTTTATAGGATTGGTATAATTCTGGTAAGCCCTGTGTGTTCTGGCTGCCAGGCTTCTTCTTCACCCAGGCCTTCTTAACCGGGGCTACACAGAACTATGCCAGGAAATATAACATTCCGATTGACGAGCTGGGCTTTGACTTTGAGGTCAATACACATTCCTTTAATCTCTGACACTGGTAGTCACTTAGTTATCAACATAATGGCTCATAGATTTCCTCTACTTGACAGAACTTGTTTAGCCATTCCATGTGTGATGTTGTCATTTTGTCATTCAGGTTCTTCCAATAAATGATTCAGAAACGGCTCCTGAAGATGGAGTCTACATTAATGGATTGTTTCTTGATGGAGCTCGATGGGACAAAGAAAGGTACTGTTGTCCACACCAGGTTCTCATTATTCTTTGCAGTCCAAGATGACAACCTCTAAATCCTCAAATAATTATATTGTAATGTTTCTATCATCAGTGGAGCTTTAGCTGAGCAATGTCCCAAAATCCTATTTGTGTCGATGCCCATTATCTGGATAAAACCAAGTAAGTATGCATGTCAAATATTCACTGGCGTTATACTGTTTTTTTTAGACAGCCACAGCACACAATATTTAGTTTTCATTACACTCCCAAGACATTAAAGAAAAACTCTACTTTTTTTTTCTTTGCCCATCATCCAGAATCTTTATGTGAGACAAGAATACTTGTCTTTCCCTTTTCTGTGTGTTTTAAATAGTAGAAAACTGCTAGTAATATACAGCTAACAATGCAGGTAATAGGGTTTGATATATTCCACCTATAAAGCACTACACTACACTCCATTTGCAAGGTGGCGGTGTGGAATTTTTTGTACAAAATTTCCTGAAAATGTAATCAGAATTGAGTTATGTTGCTAACAAACACACAAACAAACCCTGGCGAAAACATAACCTCTTTGGCAAAGGTAAGAAAGTCTGCCTTCTGCAAAGCAAAGTGCGCCACTTTCGTCTCAAACCAACACAGCCAGCTGGTCACGGCGCGCATCGTACGGAGGGAAAACACCAAAAGAATAAACTGTACATGGCGAAAATTACATGTAAACTAAAAATCTACTTGATAAATCTTCAATCCATCCCTTCATTTTCTACCGCGTGTCTCTCTCGATGTCGCGGGGCGGCTGGAGCCTGTCCAGCTGCACTCGGGCATAAGGCAGTGTACACCCTGGACAAGTCGTCCCCTCATAAACCGTCACCCAAAAATAATATTTGAAGCCAGCGAAGCTAAACATCAGTTTGTGAGGTATTTACATTATTAAAAGTTAAATTGTTGGTTAACATGTCTGAGTAACAGTATTTTAAAATGTCCACCGTAGAGGAGACGGTTTCTCATAAAATAAAAGTTCAAAAACACGAAACTGAAAATGATTGTTTTACACTTGTTATACTTGGTGTTTACATTGTCATTTTATAGACATAAACTGTTGAGTTTTTTATTTTAAATATTTGCTCGAAACAGTAGCTGTTGCACCACAATTATTTGCACCTAAAAATAATTTTTTTCAGTAATAAATATGAGAAGAACATTTAAGCATTATGTCTGTTTAATTACAGTAAGTGAGTTTACCCAAACATTTCTGCCACTTAATTTTACACACTTCGGCATTTTTAAGTTATTTTTTCCCGACATAAACCACAATAATATTGTGCCGTGGCCTTAATACCGTGATAATATCGTACCGTGAGATTTTGGTACGGTTACATTTCTATTCATTTATGATTTTTAGTGAAAAGGGATGAAAACCATGTGATAGGCTTTCAATATCCCTTTTGATACAAATTGTACCACTTTTGTTGCCTTGGTGCAGGCCTGATGCCGGAGGCAAAAGACCTCAGCTGAGAGAGACACTCACTGTTATCCATAGCCTGTTGGGATTTTTAGATGACATTTTCTAAAATTATAGACAAAGTGCTACATTGTTCTAAAACAATTAATACAATCAAAATGAGGGCAAAAAACAAAAGCATATGTTAATTCAGTGGTTCTTAACATGGTTGGAGGTACCGAACCCCACTAGTTTCATATGCGCATTCACCGAATCCGAACCGCAATCATTAAATGATGTTATAATAAAGATATATTTTACAAACGGAAAGTTACAGGAATGTACACATAATCCCATGTTTACATCTCATTGTGCAACATGTGAATGTTTTAGTGGGAACTAAATGCGATATCTGAAAGGGGTACAAATTATTTCCAAAGCAGGACCACTACCCAGACATATAATACTAGTACACAGTTCCATCCATCCATCCATTTTCTACTGCTTATTCCCTTTGGGGTAGCGGGGGTGCTGGAGCCTATCTCAGCTATATTCGGGCGGAAGGCGGGGTACACCCTGGACAAGTCGCCATCTCATCACAGGGCCACCACAGATAGACAGACAACATTCACACTCACATTCACACACTAGGGCCAATTTGGTGTTGCCAATCAACCTATCCCCAGGTGCATGTCTTTGGAAGTGGGAGGAAGTCACGGGGAGAACATGCAAACTCCACACAGAAAGATCGGGATTGAACTCAAGACCTTCGTATTGTGAGGCAGATGCACTAACTCCTGTTCCACCGTGCTACCCTACTTACCAATTGGTTACTGATAAATATGACAAAATTGATAAACACAAAAGTGTAGTTACCTTTTTATTTAAGAAGGAGTTTGCACTTGCCCTGTGATTGGGCGGTCAAAAAATGTAGCTGTTGGACTGCGGTACTCCACGTTACTGGTGAGAGTGTTTTCTGCCTTCAAAAACATCTGGGGCTTGAATCCTACTTGCCAGCCTCTAACACCGCTCCTAGTAGCAAACACAGTAAGTGCCCTCTTTGCTGTTGTTGTTAAGTTCTTGATGGAACGAGTGTTTGTTGCAATGCACTTTGTGAAATCATAGGGCCCAGAAAAAAAGTTACAGTAATGCTTAAAAGGACCAAAATACTGCTATTATATGTTATCATAAATGTGCCTGTTACTAGTACATGTTTTTTAGAAGGCTTTATAAACGGAGTAAATCGTATCCCCAGTATGTGCATTCTTAGCTCTAGCAATTTTTCACCATTTAGAAAAGTGAAAGATTTGTTTTTTTGTCTCACATAGGGATTGTTGATGATAGGCAAAATTGAAAACAAAGTGCAGTTTTTCTTTGGCGTAATGTTATTTTTTACTTATACTAATGTTGTACTAGAGAGGAGGCTACGCCGGATAGTCGAACCTCGGATTCAGGAGGAACAGTGTGGTTTTCGTCCTGGTCGTGGAACTGTGGACCAGCTCTATACTCTCGGCAGGGTCCTTGAGGGTGCACGGGAGTTTGCCCAACCAGTCTACATGTGCTTTGTGGACTTGGAGAAGGCATTCAACCGTGTCCCTTGGGAAGTCCTGTGGGGAGTGCTCAGAGAGTATGGGGTATCGGACTGTCTGATTTTGGCGGTCCGCTCCCTGTATGATCAGTGTCAGAGCTTGGTCCGCATTGCCGGCAGTAAGTCAGACACGTTTCCAGTGAGGGTTGGACTCCGCCGAGGCTGCCCTTTGTCACCGATTCTGTTCAAAACTTTTATGGACAGAATTTCTAGGCGCAGTCAAGGCGTTGAGGGGATCCGGTTTGGTGGCTGCAGGATTAGGTCTCTGCTTTTTGCAGATGATGTGGTCCTGATGGCTTCATCTGGCCAGGATCTTCAGCTCTCGCTGGATCGGTTCGCAGCCGAGTGTGAAGCGACTGGGATGAGAATCAGCACCTCCAAGTCCGAGTCCATGGTTCTCGCCCGGAAAAGGGTGGAATGCCATCTTCGGGTTGGGGAGGAGACCCTGCCCCAAGTGGAGGAGTTCAAGTACCTCGGAGTCTTGTTCACGAGTGAGGGAAGAGTGGATCGTGAGATCGACAGGCGGATCGGTGCGGCATCTTCAGTAATGCGGACGCTGTATCGATCCGTTGTGGTGAAGAAGGAGCTGAGCCGGAAGGCAAAGCTCTCAATTTACCGGTCGATCTACGTTCCCATCCTCACCTATGGTCATGAGCTTTGGGTTATAACCGAAAGGACAAGATCACGGGTACAAGCGGCCGAAATGAGTTTCCTCCGCCGGGTGGCAGGGCTCTCCCTTAGAGATAGGGTGAGAAGCTCTGTCATCCGGGGGGAGCTCAAAGTAAAGCCGCTGCTCCTCCACATCGAGAGGAGCCAGATGAGGTGGTTCGGGCATCTGGTCAGGATGCCACCCGATCGCCTCCCTCGGGAGGTGTTTAGGGCACGTCCGACCGGTAGGAGGCCACGGGGAAGACCCAGGACACGTTGGGAAGACTATGTCTCCCGGCTGGCCTGGGAACGCCTCGGGATCCCCCGGGAGGAGCTGGACGAAGTGGCTGGGGAGAGGGAAGTCTGGGCTTCCCTGCTTAGGCTACTGCTCCCGCGACCCGACCTCGGATAAGCGGAAGAAGATGGATGGATGAATGGATGGATGGATAATGTTTTCTGTCCTTATTATATTTACTTTGCCTTCTTTTTCCCGCCATGCAGCTAGAGACATCCCAGATGAATTTGACGGTCGCTATCTTTCTCCTCTCTACAAGACCAGCGAGAGGAGGGGAACCCTTTCTACGACAGGACATTCCACAAATTTTGTCGTTCCTATAATTTTGCCCACCATCAAGAGCCCTCAACACTGGATCAAACGTGGTGTAGCGCTACTGTGTCAGCTTGATGACTGACACCATCACCATAAAGCTGATTCTAAAAGTTATGCATTTTGTGATTGCAGCCATTGTATCATATGGTTATGGTTATGGTGTTGGTTTATTTCAGACATACATACAGATACAGTGTGATGCATCACATATTTCCAATTTCTCATTATAACATGTTTGAAAAGGAGTCGGAAGAAGCAGAGCTTCTTTAATCTTACCCCTTTTCTGTTTCATTATTATTTATCTGTTTCATTATTTCCAACCCGTATTGGTTAACTTCCTGTGCCCAATCTGTAACATAAACACATGAATAAATAAAGTACTCAATGTATTTAAGATGCCCCATGCTGCTCTCTTGTTTTTCTGTTCATGTCTAATAATTGACTATTATTTTTTCCTACATGCTTGTAAAAGCTAGTTAGCTTGTTTTTGTAGGTTTTGTACTGTCATTTCCAGTCTAAAAGTTGCTACTTTTTTCCAACGCTTTGAACCATGCGCTTTATAAAATGCTGCGGATAAATCTCTCCGATTTCTCAGATCATTCTTAAAAGCATTCATACTTTTCTCTCTGCATAGTCTTCGAAATGTTTTCCGTCTAAGAGTGTGAAAACTGCGATATGATCAGTGTTTATTGTCAACATTACTTATGAATATATTATACATAGTATATATACTGTATATTACATACAGTACATGCATGGCACAGTGAAGGTTGCCTTAATCCAGTCTGCAAAAATTTAAATAGTTGACTTAGGTATTATATATACAGTGTATATATATATATATATATATATATATATATACATATATATATATATATATATATATATATATATATATATATATATATATATATATATATATATATATATATATATATATATATGTTCAATGGTTATAGTTTCTGAGATATTACTGATAGCAAATTACATATTTTTCACCTTTTTATTGTTCAGATCCTTCGCTATTCCGACACAGAAAAGGTCCAAAAACACAGGCTATAGTGAAATTCACAAACAAGACAGTCAACGAAAAAGAAACACAAACACATGGACCACACACTGAGTATCAGGACAGAAAGGTACACCCCAGGGTCCTTGACAATGAGGAAAATTATGAAAAAATGGGAAATGTATTCGGTCAAAGTGTTCAAGATGATGTTTCTGTCTCTGAGATTAAAGGTGAACAGTCTAGCGCTGGAGGTCAGGGAAGAAAGAACCCACCTAGAGTTAGGAGAAGGCCTGTGCGCCTACAGGAATATGACATGGAAGACACAACTGATAGGCTGGAAACTAGTGTAGACTCATGTTATAGATCAGTTTGCGACATACCACAAAATTACCAGGATGCCATACGATCAACCAGGTCACGGCAGTGGATAAGTGCAATGAATGACGAAATGCAGTCACTAAAAGAGAATGATACATTCAAAATCACCCAGTTACCACCTGGCAAAAAGGCAGTGGGGGGTAGGTGGGTGTATACACTCAAGAGTAATACAGATGGGTCAGATACGTGTAAAGCAATATTTGTTGCAAAAGGTTATAGCCAAAAACAAGGCATCGATCATGAGGAAACATTCTCGCCTACTGCTGACATGACAACTGTCAGAGTAGTCATGCAAAAGGCAGTGCAGGAAGATCTAGTTTTACATCAAATGGATGTGAAAACCGCATAACTACACGCACCAATTGACTGAGGTCTATCTCGAACAACCTGAAGGTTATGATAAAAAGTCAAAAACAGGAAAGAAGCTAGTATGCAAATTAGAGAAGTCCTTATATGGTCTCAAGCAGTCAGGTCGAAACTGGAATTCTCTGTTGCATGTATATCTCACTGAAAACGGTTTTGATCAAAATCTTGCTGATAACTGCCACTACACAAGGGAAAAGGAATTAAAAAGTGATTTTGATTGTGTGGGTTGATGATCTGATAATTGCTGCTAACAATGAGGAGGTTGTGAAAAATGTCAAAGTGATGCTCACTGAGAGATTTAAAATGAAAGACCTGGGGAAATTAAACAGTTTTCTAGGGATGGATTTTAAACAGTCAGAGGACCAAGTCACAATGTCACAACACAGGTATGTGAAAAAAATCATCTCCAGATTTGGGATGCAGGATTGTAAGGCCAGAGAGACCCCATGCGAGTCAAAACTCGTATACACAGAAAATGCTGTAAAAATGGAACCAAGGATCTATCGAGAGGCAGTGGGAAGTTTGATCTATTTGGCTACTTGCACTAGACCATATTTAAAGGCCTACTGTAACCCACTACTACCGACCACGCAGTCTGATAGTTTATATATCAATGATGAAATCTTAACATTGCAACACATGCCAATACGGCCAGGTTAGCTTACTAAAGTGCAATTTAAAATTTTGCGCAAAATATCCTGCTGAAAACGTCTCGGTATGATGACGCCGGCACGTGACGTCACGGATTGTGGAGGACATTTTGGGACAGCATGGTGGCCAGCTATTAAGTCGTCTGTTTTCATCGCAAAATTCCACAGTATTCTGGACATCTGTGTTGGTGAATCTTTTGCAATTTGTTCAATGAACAATGGAGACAGCAAAAAAGAAAGCTGTAGGTGGGAAGCGGTGTATTGCGGGCGGCTGCAGCAACACAAACACAGCCGGTGTTTCATTGTTTACATTCCCGAAAGATGACAGTCAAACTTTACCATTGGCCTGTGGAGAACTGAGACAACAGAGACTCTTACCAGGAGGACTTTGAGTTGGATGCGCAGACGCGGTACCGTGAGTACGCATGCAGCTGCGGCTTCCAAACGTTTGATCGCTTGCCCGTACGTGCGTGCCGCTATGTGCATGGCACGTACGTAACTTTGGGAACTTTGGGGAAATATATGTGCTGTATGAACTTTGGGGTGGGTGAACGGTACTTTGGGCTGTGGGATTGAGTGTGTTGTGCAGGTTTGAGCTGTATTGGCGGTTTATATGGACGGGAGGGGGGAGGTGTTTGTTATGCAGGATTAATTTGTGGCATATTAAATATAATCCTGGTTGTGTTGTGGCTAATAGATTGTGTTTATTTACTGTTTTAGTCATTCCCAGCTGAATATCAGGTCGCACCCGCCTCTCACAGCATCTTCCCTATCTGAATCGCTCCCACTGCCCTCTAGTCCTTCACTCTCACTATCCTCATCCACAAATCTTTCATCCTCGCTCAAATTAATGGGGAAATTGTCGCTTTCTCGGTCCAAATCGCTCTCGCTGCTGGTGGCCATGATTGTAAACAATGTGCAGATGTGATGAGCTCCACAACCTGTGACGTCACGCTACTCGTCTGCTACTTCCGGTAGAGGCAAGGCTTTTTTATCAGCGACCAAAAGTTGCAAACTTTATCGTCGATGTTCTCTACTAAATCCTTTCAGCAAAAATATGGCAATATCGCGAAATGATCAAGTATGACACATAGAATGGACCTGCTATCCCCGTTTAAATAAGAAAATCGCATTTCAATAGGCCTTTAAGTTATGTGGTCAGTAAACTTTCCCAGCATTTTGCTGAGCCAAGTGAAGAGCATTGGAACACTGCAAAGCACGTGTTCAGGTATCTGAAAGGTACAAAAGACCGTGGGTTATATTTTAAAAAGGATGACACAGGTGAACTTGGTCTAAGTTATGCTGACTGGGCATCTGAGGTCACAGACAGACGTAGCACCACCGGGTACTGTGCCAGTTTTAGTGAGAAAAGTGCACTCATTTCATGGAAGAGTCGAAAGCAACCGACAGCTGCACTGTCTACCTGCGAGGCAGAATACATGGCCTTAACGTCAGCCGTACAGGAGTGTATTTGCAACAGTTACTCAAGGGTATTGATAAGTGTCAGTATGCACAAACCAAGATTTACGATGACAACCAAGGAGCTATTGCACTAGCTAGAAATCCAGTAAACCGGCAAAGGTGCAAACATATTGATATCAAATATCATTTCATACGTGAAACTGTGAATAGTGGGAGAATATGTTTGGATTATTGTCCTACTGACAACATGATTGCTGACTTGATGACAAAACCAATCACTAAGCTACAGCTGAAGAAGTTTGCTCAGTATTTGTTTGGCACTTGAGTGCAAGAAAAGTATATAGTGTGCCAAAATGTGTTTTGGTTGTTTTATTTTCTATCAAAAATAATGTACCACAATAAGCTAAGAGCGAGTGGGGGTGTTAAGTGTAGTACTGTTGTACGCCCTTACCCATTGTGCCCATTAGAGGTCAGTGTTTACCTCTGTGTTATCTGACACCTATGCTTCCGGTTCAGGTGTCATGAGTCTTTCCATGTGTAGAGCGGCAGCACAGTTACGTTACTGCCGCTACAATAAATATACCTACAAGGCCAAAGGTAAAATGTGTCTGATGAGAGTTTGATTACATCTCCACCACAACGCACGAAGCTGATCAAAAGCTAACACCGTATTTGCGTATGATGTCACCTAGTAGCAGCATGTAGATGCTGAAGAGTGCAGCGCCAAGAACCGAACCCTGGGGAACTCCACACGTTACCTTAACATAGTCCGAGGTCACATTGTTATGGGAGACACACTGCATCCTGTCAGTAAGATAAGAGTTAAACCACGACAAAGCTAAGTCTGACATACCAATACGTGTTTTGATACGCTCTAATAAAATATTATGATCGAAAGCAGCGCTAATGTGTCTGGTAAAATTTTAAAAAGTATAGCGTATATCAAGTGTTCCTGCTCTTGAAGAATTATCTTAAATAATAAAAAATATCGATGTAATCATTGTTGAATCGACGAGATACGCTCTTGTACCTTATATCATTACAGTGGATGTCAGGTGTAGATCCACCCATGGCAGTTGTTTACATTGAGGAGTGCTAGCTTGTGGTTAGCTATTGTATCCTCCTACGGTGTTAAATGAAGCATGTTTAGCAGGGATGATACTTGTGAGAAACTTACTTTATTTGTCGCCATGGAGGCGAGGATTAGTGATTTAGAAGTACAGTTTTTTCGGACCATAGGTCGCACCGGATAATAAGGCGCACTGCCGAGGTGCGGGTCTATTCAGATCTATTTTCACACCAAAGGGGCACCGGATTATATGGCCCATTAAAGGGGTAATACTATGATTTTTTTTCTAAATTTAAAACACTTCCTTGTGGTCTACATAACATGTAATGGTGGTTCTTTGGTCAAAATGTTGTATCGATTGTTTTACACACCATCTTCAAGTCGTCATCTGACCTTCGCTTCAGGATGCGCAGTTTTGTGGCCAGTTTTATTTACATGGCTTCGACAGCGTCCTCTCCCCGTCATCTTTGTTGTACTGGTGTAGCGTGCAAGGACGGGAGTTGAAGAAGTGTCAAAAGATGGAGCTAACTGTTTTAATAACATTTACTTAAATCAATAACGAAGCAGCATCTCCTCATCCATGGCTCACTAGTGCAACAACAAATGTGTCCCGTGAAAAACCGTGGGTGAATTATGTAAACCCACTACACCGGTAGTTTTTAGCGCTTCCATAGCAAGATATAAGTGAGAACTTTAAGCTACTATATATTAGAAATGGCAACAGCGGAGAATGAATGTCCCATAACAAGAAGATAAGGAAAAAGAAGAAGCTTATCGACTACGGTGTCGTCACGGACTACATTGGCGGACACGTGTAATCGCCCTGAGAAGGGAGATGTTTCAGTATACAGATACGAGGACACAACTTCGTTCTGCTCACGTCTGTATTGACTGCAAACAAATCAAACACCAAACATGTACAAGTACACAGTATTGTAACAAACATAAAATGCACTCCAGTATTATCATACATATTTTACATTCAAATAATCGAGTAGGTTTTCCTGTTCTTTGCACTAATAGACTTTACCTTAGTGTAACAGTATTTGAAGATGTCTCAACCAGTAAATACAAAGGTTCACCCACTACAGTAAGCTTATATTGTTTTAGTAACAAAAGTCAATTATCATTACGTAAGATTAAACAAACTACACTGAATTAGTCCCAGAAACTGTAGTAAATACACATTTCATCAGCAATATACACAGATTAATAATTAACTACGCACAGTACCTTTCTATATATTTAACACTGTTGATGCAGTTAGCATCTGCTTCGTCATCGGCAGTGCTATTAGCTTTAGCATTAGCTTGGTCATGTATAAAGCCTTGTCGACTGAAAAGACACATATCATAAAAATATACTCTTTCAAACATGTTTAAACTCTATAAAGATACATTCGGGGGTAAAACTATTTACATAAAGACACTTGTACCTGAGAAGGGAGATGTTTCAGTATACAGATACGAGGACACAACTTCGTTCTGCTCACGTCTGTATTGACTGCAAGCAGGAAGTCAGGTGTCCTCTAGTATAGCTCCCAGCACAACGCGCCCCCTGCTGGAGCCGTCCAGTACTACAATGGCTCTTATTAATGCTGGCATTACAATAACATTAGCTCCATATTCTACAAATAACGGTGCTTTACTGTTGTCATTAACAATAAACATTTTTAAGTTGCGAATATAAAATGGCATAGTAATACAACTCAAGAGCTTACTTTGCTACTTACTATCACTGTATTCTACTAGTAACTAAATTTACATCCTGTCACATACTCCCCCTCAAAATTAAATGTTGTCCTCAACATCCTTAGTGCCAAGACAGGTTTACAAGCTGGAACTCTTTTGATACATTCTGTTTTTGCACTTCAAACATGAGCAAACATGGATTTACAGGCTGGAACTCTTTTGATACATTCTGTTTTTGCAATTCAAACATGAACAAACATGGATTTACAGGCTGGAACTCTTTTGATACATTCTGTTTTTGCAATTGTTGTTGTTGTTTTTTTACTTCCATAAGTCTTCAGCAGTGGTAACTGTTTTAAGTGGGTATCAGTCTACGTTCCGTACAAGTAAAGGCGCTGGTCGTTCCATGACGACACTGGTTGTGTCCATATCTGAGGTCTTGCATAAATGAGTGTTTCAGCAATACTGTAACAAGATGGGGATCCAAATGTATCATATCGGAAGATCTTTGGTGGTCTTCGCTGTCGCTGAGGTCTCTCATATGTCACTTCTGCTTCGCTTCCTCTCTTGTTGTCCATAATAGGCAGCGGTGCACATTTCCCAGTATCAGGTGAATTGTCACTATGAACATCCTGGTTTTCCTGTTGGTTGTCATCAATATCCTTTAATGGCACAGGTGTTGCAGCTCTGCTTTGGTCAAGTTCACTAGCGTCGTGTATCATGACAGGCGTCCCTTGAGTTGGTTCTGATTGCTGAGCTGGGAGCTGATGTGGCGAGTCTATGAAATAGTAATCATCCTCATCATTGTCATCCTCTGAATCCTCTTCCACTTTATCAGTCACTGTCGTTTTCCTTTTTAGTTTCAAAGTCGGACGCACTTCAGCTTCCAGCGGCAGGTGATCACATGGCAAGAGAAGGTTACGGTGAAGAATCCTTGACTTTCCTTTCCCAATTTCGGGTCTCAGCTCATAAATAGGAACATCCTCTCCCACTTGTCGAACCACAGTATGAATAGTGTCTTCCCAGTGATTTCTGAGCTTTCCTGTGCCCCCACGAAGGGTCATGTTCCGCACTAGCACACGGTCACCTGGGTATAACACTGAACTCCTCACTTTCCCATCATATATCCTCTTGTTTCTCTGGGCTGATTTGTGTGCATTTTGCCGTGCAATTATATATGCCTCTTGCATTCCCCTTTTCCACTGGTTAACATACTCTCTGTGACTACCACTTCCTGTTTCAGTGGGCAAGTTAAACAACATGTCAATGGGTAACCTTGGAGAATGGCCATACAACAAGTAGAATGGGGAGAAGCCAGTTACCTCTGTTCGTGTGCAGTTATAAGCAAATGTTAACTTATTTAGGGAGTCTTTCCAGTTTGCCTTGTCTCTGTCTGCGAGAGTTTTTAGCATCTGCATTAGTGTGCGGTTGAAACGTTCTACTTGTCCATTTCCCTGCGGATGATACGGGGTAGTCCTTGACCCCGCCACACTACAATATTTGCTCATTTGTGAGAATAGTTGGTTTTCAAACTCACCCCCCTGATCGTGATGGATGCGTTTTGGAAATCCAAACTTAAGGGCATAATCATTAAATATTTTGTCAGCCACAGTTTTTCCAGATTTAGATGTTGTAGGGTACGCCTGTGCAAAGCGGGTAAAATGGTCCACAACTACCAAGACATACTCATAGCCACCTCTGCATCTATCCAGATGAAGAAAGTCCACTGAAACAAGCTCAAAGGGCTGCGTGGTGACAATACTTGTAAGAGGGGCCCTTGTCTCACGGTTAGGTTTTTTCTGTTTTAGGCAAGTACAGCTCATTACATATTGCTCTATGTCTCGCTGCATGTAAGGCCAGTAAAAACGGTCTCTAATCAATGACACAGTTCTGTCAGTCCCTTGGTGTCCCATTTGGTTATGTAGTTCCTTTAATACAGTAGTTTTGTGTTTTTCAGGCAATACCAGTTGTTTCCTGTTGGTAGTTTTTCTCCATAAAACTCCACTTCCATCTGTCTCCAGTTTTTCCCACTCTGAGTAAGCAGCGGCTGTGTACACTAAATGTTCTCAGTTCTTGGCGCAAGAGTCTTGTTCCAGACACCTTACTTTGCAGCACTGGCCCAATATGGGAGTCATCTTGCTGATCCTGGTATATCTGCGCAAGTGTTAACGACACAACTAAGGTATCCTGAGCACCTAGCAGGTTTGTGACAGATATAGCCATTGACCACAAGGCATTTGAATATGGCTGTGTATCTATTGCCTGAGCGGTAGCTCCAACTGCATCATAAGACATTTCTTCCGTACACTCACTCATCATAGATTCTAAGTTAACTGGCATTCTAGACAAACTATCAGCATCAATGTTCTCTTTGCCAGGGCGGTACTTAATGGTAAAGTTGAAATCAGCTAATTCTGCCACCCATCTACTCCCTGTTGCATTTAATTTAGCAGTGGACAACACATAAATCAAGAGATTATTGTCGCTGTATACTGTGAAAAAGGGTGCATAATAAAGATAGTCGCGAAAACGCTCTGTGATTGCCCACTTCAAAGCGAGGAATTCCAGTTTACCTGAATGGAGGTTGTAGTTTTTCTCTGCTGCTGACAAGGTACGTGAACCATATGCTATTACCCGAAGCTTCCCGTCCTGCTTCTGATACAGCACAGCTCCCAGCCCTTTGTTTGAAGCGTCCGTGTGGAGTACAAATGGCTGGGAAAAATCCGGGAAGGCTAGGACAGGTGGTTGAACGAGACACTTTATCAGTTGCTCAAGAGTTTGTTGATGTGACTCCTTCCATTCAATGGGTGTGTGAGATGACACCACTTTTGCACTTCCTCTTTTTGTCCACTTGCCTTTCTTAGGTCGTGACCTCTCCTCCTTCGCTGGTCCCTTGATCAGGTCGTAGAGGGGACTGGCAATACGAGAGAAGTTCTTTATATACTGACGATAGTAGCTCAACAGTCCCAAAATCTGTCTCATCTCACCAACTGTCTTCGGGTTTTTTTCTTTCAGCACAGTTACAGCGGCGGTATCAGCAGGATCCATTTTATTTCCTTCTGCTGATACGATCCTCCCAAGGTAGCGAATTTGAGTTTTGAATAACTCGCATTTGCTTGGTTTCAGTTTGATCCCATACTGTCGCAGTCTCCGCAATACATTCCTCACATCATTCACATGACTTTCGAATGTTCTGCTGAACACAAGTGTGTCATCGAGGTACGGGACACATATTTTGTCTCGGAGGCCCTCTAAACACTCTTCCATGCAGCGTTGAAAGGCTGCTGGAGCATTCATCAAACCGAAGGGGATCCTTTCCCATTCATACAGGCCCCACGGTGTCCCAAAGGCTGTTAGGTGCTTGCTATCTTTGGCCATAAACCCCTGGTGATAGGCTTTTCCCTGGTCTAACAGTGAGAACATGGTGTTTCCTCCAAGGCCATCCATGATATCCTGGACTCTGGGGATGGGCTGCCTGTCAGGATGAGTCTTTCGGTTTAGCTCTCTATAGTCTATACACAAACGCAAAGACCCACACTTCTTCCTTACACAAACAACAGGTGAAGCATATGACGAGTGTGACTTCTCTACCCACCCCTGTGCAATCAAGTCTAGCAAATAGTCTTTCATTTCCTCATACAGAGGCTTAGGAACTGACATATAAGTTCGTACTACCGGCTCAGGATCTTTAAGCTCAATTTTTAGCTCGAGCTTCTCAATACAGCCTATGTCACTGTCTGACTTAGAGAAAGAATGTGATTCCTCCCGCAGCATGTCCCGCACAACCTGTCTCTGGTTTTCATTTAGATGACTGAGGTCAATAGGGGGATCCCAAGGTTCTGCACTTGCTGGTTGGTCGTTGTGTTGGGCCTGAATAGTATTTACATCAACAGTTGAGTCTACTTCCTTGGCTACACAAAGAGGATACGCAGTTGTAATTAAATGTGCTGTACCAATAACTACTCTTCCTGTTAGCATGATGTCATGGTCAGTGGGGTTTTGGACACTAAGGATGATGTTTGGTTGTGTCCCTTTTTCGACCTGTACTAGTGTGTTACAAAATTCAAGTCCCTCTGGCCACTGAGGATTGTCATCAGGTTCAAAGACTAATGTGGTGGCTTCTTTAAAGGGTCTGACATTGATTTTGCATTTTACTTCAACAGCACAATGGCTTGGCACACTCACTCTTTGACATGCAGTTTTCACAAGGTACTCACTTGTTCGCTCAACACTCACTGCTTCAATGAATGCCTTTAATGTATTTTTCTTTAGGGTGGGAAATGCCAGGTGAACAGCCTGTATCAGTTGATTCTCCTCTCCACCGTGAGTCTTGTTTTCTTGGCTGTTAACAATAATACATTCAATTACATTGAAGCCTATTATTGGGCGGGACTGTTGGTTACCTTTCATAACAAGTACAGGAACTTGGATCTCTTCAGAGGCGGCTGCTAGCCTAAACGTAATTTCTACCCACCCTACATATGGCATTTCTGTTCCATTTGCCGCCTCTATTTGCAAGGGGTTATTTGGATCGATGATGTCTCCAATGTCTCTCAGTGTGATATTGGGTAAGTTACATGCTTTCCATACCTCATCAATCGCTGATACCTGTGAGCCCGTGTCCCAGAGTACTTGGGTTTGCTTCCCCTGCAGGTAGCAGTCGACGAGACATTTTTTTCCAACCAAATCTGTTACTGTTTGCTGTTACTTATTACTCTTCTTTCTTGGCCAGTTGTTGTATTGCATGAATACTTTTTGTGTTTACTATTAACTGTGAGTGGGTGGTTAAGGTTAATGTTGTGTCCTGACAACTTATGAATCTGACATTGTTCGTTATTTTTACAGTTAGTGTTTGTTTGGGATATCCTAATTAAATTGGTCACTCCCTGTCCCTCGGGGGCAACCGTCCATCGTTTAAAGTGGTCCCTCTTGCTGCACCCTGCTGCCCTCTGTATCTTCTGCAGCCAGCGTGGAAGTGCTCACTACTGCCACATCTGTAGCAATGCTGGCAGTACTCCTCACCTTCCTGTTGACACAGGAAGCATCTTGGTCGCGGACGTGGTATTGGGTATCTCTGTGGTGCAAACCTCTGCTGAAACTGTGCAGTTCCCGTCATTAATATTGGGGCCCTGGCTACTGGGTACTCCTGCATGGATCTGCCTGATTGCTGAAAGACTGTGGGGCTCACACCATTCGGAGACGTGAAATGTGGCGGATGGTGGGCGATCATACAATCTGTCCCTTGGCTGACAGGGGGGTACGGTTTTGGTGGGGATTCTGCCTTATGGATGGACTCTCTGATTTGTAATATCTCTGTCTTGAGGTCTTTCAGGAGCACAATATCTGCTTTGATATCCCTTAGGTCTGACAGCACATCCGGGGGAAATGCAGCAATGTTTTGTTGAGCTACGTATTTCTTGTCTCCACTTACATCACTCGACTGGACAGCATGGATGTTTGTGTGTCGTTGTGGTGTAGCTTGCTTCTTTTTCTCCTGTCGTTCTCTCTCATTAGCACACGCCATGTTGAGCCTCTCAAGCAGTAGTTCGTCTGAGGTGGTTGGTGTTAAAAGGAAAGGCTGGAGGTCACTTTTGATGTTGTCATTTTGTAGGCCTGTTAGTACTGTGTGCATAAACATACTTTGCACTAGCGCGGGATCATACTTGAGACTAGACTCAGCTTCTTGTGATGCAAACAATATTTTCTGTCTTAAGTCCATTGCTCTAATTAGGAAGTTTTGTGAAGTGTCTTTATTATTCTGAACCTCTGTGGTTAGTTGCTTGTACAGCTCAGTTGCACTTCTCTCCTGGTAGTGGGAGCGAAGGATCCTCCGCAGGGTGGGAAGAGACAGGTTACTTTTACCCTCAAGATAGCTTCGCAGTTGGAGGCCAGGTACAATGGCTCTGATAACAGCATCCACTATTTCCGATTCATGGTAACCCTTACCAAGGCCATTCTCAATTTGACGGGCCAAGCTAGAAAATGTCAGTCTGTCCTTTTGCCCAGGTTCTCCAATTTGGCCTGCGATTTTATAGTCTTTTCGCCACAGTGGGTTAGTGACATGGACAGGGGCTGTGCGGACTGACACTGTGTCCTCGTTAACATTACTTGCGTGGTTTTGTTTGCTAATCCTTGCATTTTTACCTCTTTCTGTTGCACCATAAGTTTTAGCTGCTCTATCTCGCTTTTCAATTTTTCTTGTTCCTCATTATTTTCTGATGTGTCACTTTTACCAGTACGTAACAGGATTGTTATTTTGTCCATCAAGTTCAATAATTCTGACAACCCTTTATCTTCAAATTCACACAGTTCATCACGTTCAATATAGTGAAGGACATGGGAAACAATAGCATTGCGGGTTTTGCCAACAATGTAATCTTTATTTGTTCCAGAGATTTGAAGAAAGTCACTTACTTGCATCAACTGGTCTATATTCAGTTGAAAAAGTGTTCCTTTGATTTCAAATTGCAGCATCTCTACCTCTGACTCCATCTTGGCAGGTGAGAGACAAGTAAATAGGGTTTTTTTGTTGTGTTGCCTGTTACCGTGGACTTTGCTGCTCCCTAGTGGACACGATGCACCTCAGAATACGCGCTTTCCTTGGCAAGGCTTCCACTCCCACCTTAATTGCAGTCTCTCCAACCTGAGTTTTTTTTTTTTTTTTTATGAGATGGTAGATGTGCAGTGTCTTCCCTGATTTGGGGATGCCAACCTCACCTCTCTCATCCCAGCGGTGCCTCCAAAATGTAATCGCCCTGAGAAGGGAGATGTTTCAGTATACAGATACGAGGACACAACTTCGTTCTGCTCACGTCTGTATTGACTGCCAGCAAATCAAACACCAAACATGTACAAGTACACAGTATTGTAACAAACATAAAATGCACTCCAGTATTATCATACATATTTTACATTCAAATAATCGAGTAGGTTTTCCTGTTCTTTGCACTAATAGACTTTACCTTAGTGTAACAGTATTTGAAGATGTCTCAACCAGTAAATACAAAGGTTCACCCACTACAGTAAGCTTATATTGTTTTAGTAACAAAAGTCAATTATCATTACGTAAGATTAAACAAACTACACTGAATTAGTCCCAGAAACTGTAGTAAATACACATTTCATCAGCAATATACACAGATTAATAATTAACTACGCACAGTACCTTTCTATATATTTAACACTGTTGATGCAGTTAGCATCTGCTTCGTCATCGGCAGTGCTATTAGCTTTAGCATTAGCTTGGTCATGTAAAAGCCTTGTCGACTGAAAAGACACATATCATAAAAATATACTCTTTCAAACATGTTTAAACTCTATAAAGATACATTCGGGGGTAAAACTATTTACATAAAGACACTTGTACCTGAGAAGGGAGATGTTTCAGTATACAGATACGAGGACACAACTTCGTTCTGCTCACGTCTGTATTGACTGCAAGCAGGAAGTCAGGTGTCCTCTAGTATAGCTCCCAGCACAACGCGCCCCCTGCTGGAGCCGTCCAGTACTACAATGGCTCTTATTAATGCTGGCATTACAATAACATTAGCTCCATATTCTACAAATAACGGTGCTTTACTGTTGTCATTAACAATAAACATTTTTAAGTTGCGAATATAAAATGGCATAGTAATACAACTCAAGAGCTTACTTTGCTACTTGCTATCACTGTATTCTACTAGTAACTAAATTTACACACACACGCGCACATTTTCAGGACTTATGCAGATTCCAAACACACATCAGCAGGTACCAGAAGGTAAGACAAGTTGATTTTGCATTATAAAATTGTAAGTTTTGATGTTGTTTACTGGCGTCATCTTGCAGTCTACACGTATCTTATGTGTGACGGCCATTTACTGGTCACACTTATCATTACACCATGTACCAAATAAAATAGCCTTGAGGTTGGTACGCACAACCAGAATTATTCTGTACTTTAGGCGCACCGGGTTACAAGGCGCACTGTCGATTTTTCAGAAAAAAGTATTTTAAGTGCGCTTTATAGTCTGGATAATACGGTAGTTAAAACATTACAGACTGCAGATGGATGTTAGCCGCTAGCTAGCTATGTTTTAAAGCAATGTTTATGGCTTCACATTTATTGTGTGTTTTTGCCGTAATATCAGGAAGAAGAAAAAAAGAATAGCGTTATGTTTCAGAGGTATTATAGTTTCATTTTTAATTCATTAGAACCGTGGTACTGTATTAGTATACCATACAACTAGTAGCTACTGCTGCTCCTGGGGTATACCGACTGTTTTATGGGTGCCACCTCTGTAAAAAAGTCTGGACACGCCATTGGCGTCCAGTTGGAGGTGCCAGCCTATCTTTGAGATCATTCTGTGTTATCAGAAATCTTTAAATCTGTCCAACTCTCCCGCAGTCTAATAACGTCCAGGTTGCTAGGCAACTGCTTTGAACTGGTGTTGGGGCCAGTTAGCCTCAACGGTTAACAGCATTTCCAATTTGCTTGTTTCAGCTAATCTGTGCTTCATGCTAGACAGGGTTCCGGTTGAAGATGTCAGCAAGCTCTCCTGTACTGTGATCACAAAATTACTCAAAACTCCAGTAGCGAGGGCAGAACTTTGTACTTTTTGATTCCTTTCCCTTTGACAGGTATAGCGACAATAGACAATTATAAAAATGTATCAAGACTTTTTTTTATTTTTATTTTTTTACAATATGTCTATACTAGTGTTGATATCAAATTACTTACCACTTTTAATTATGTAGACTAGTGTCATTAATTGCACCTCTGACTTTTTTTTTTTTTTTTACCTATCCTGTCTAGCTATGTGGGCAAATCTTCTAGATTCCTACAGCCGCTGTACAGCTTTGGACCATTTTAAAAGACACTGTATGTGATGGCTGGTGAGAGTGTTGGATCCTGAAGCATCAGCAGAGGCAAGGTCCAGGTGCAATGAACAATAATATATTGTTCAGTTAATTTAAGAGGCACAGGACAGGAAAACAAAACAAAAAACTACGGAAGCGGTCCAGGGGGAATATTAGGCACATGGTGGAAAAAAAGCAAAGAAAACTTATAGAAAGGATTAAATTAAACTCTTATGAATTGAAGCAAATATGTTTATTTTTTGTTCTCTAAAAAGGTTTGAAAAACCATATAGCAACTCAAAATATATATTTGTTGGTTGCGTTTTCATTTACATCAGTTTGACTCCTTGAGTTCAGACACAAAAACAGACATCTCCATTTTTCTTGTTTTGAGTAAATGTTTTTTTGTGAAACTTTTCATAAAACAGCCATTCCGCTGATGCGGATTGTCATTGATTTGTTTATAACAATCAAAATAATAGTCTCAATTTGAAAATGCACATTTATTACAAAACTGGAATTTGGCATTTATCATTTTTTGTGCCTGAACTCTGCAGATCAGATATGCCTTGCTATTAACTTGTGACCAGTCCAGGGTATACCCCTATTCTTGCCCAAAGTCAGCTGGGATAGGCCCCAGCTGAACTTTACAGAAAAAGAATATGAATGGCTTAACTACTAAATGCCTACCTGTATAATTAAACAATCAATCAATCAATCAAAGTTTATTTATATAGCTCTTAATCACAAGTGTCTCAAATGGCTGCACAAGCCACAACGACATCCTCGGCTCCGATCCCACATCAGGGCAAGAAAAAACTCAACCCAGTCGGATACAACAAGAAACCTTGGACCGGTGCAATAGATGTTGCCCAATGTGGTACGTAACTGATTTCTTACATGAATTAAAAACAAACAAACAGAGGGATTATAGTTTTGTAGTTTTGTTCAAACTAATTTTGGTTATAAGCGCAGAATCCACTCATGCAAAAATTATGTCCAAGGATAATGTCTTTGCACGCAGTTGGCCCGATCAATCAATGCCCATTCACAGAGCAATGCGTAAACTTAATTGGGCAAGTGTGTAGTTTAATTGTTGTCAAAATTCCTCTGAGATCTGTTCCAGAACACGGTCAACAAAGCACAGGAGTGGACGGATCCCTTTTTACTGGAGGGGCCACAATGATATGCAAGGTTTTGAGTATGTGACCATGTTTTTTAATGCAAGTTAGTTTTTCTACAAAGTTCACTGGAAATTTGAATACATGCAGCTTAATACAATAGTATAATGTAAATAAAATACAAAATGATTTGATACCGTGTATAGTATGTTATCAAATAGCTACGCTGCCCCTGGTGTACACATCAAACTCCTTGTAACATAGGTACTCTTTCAGGGTGGTTGGAAGCGGGAGGAAGTTGATAAAAATTGAAGCTCTCAAGCCTAGGCAATGAAGATGCTCCCGAAGCTGCAGCCGGCACAGGTGCTTTAAGTTTCGTGCATTTCCTGAAACACAATACATATAGGAATCACACAAAGTCAACAATGCATATGTGCTGAAAAATAAAGGTAGGAATCAATAAAGTTCAAACTTTGAATGTGGCAAATCTCCAGCCATTGTGTCTGCTTCTGTAAAGCCTCTCCGAGCTTGGCACAAAGGGAGACATGATCGGTGTAGTCGAGCATGATCCGCACCACCTGAGCAGATAAGTGCCTAAGCCAGGACACAGTTATCACCTCACAGAACTAAAAGAAAACACAAAGCAACACATTACATGCTGACATCTCAAAAGTAGTAGTTTCCTGACTTTAAATTTGACCCATCTCACCACCATATCTTTGATGACAGGTGTTGTCCAGGGAGCAAAGTTGTGGCAACTGTCACCATAGGGACAGTCAAAGCAACGCTTCACATCGTAGCCATAATTCAGAATCATTCTCAACATGACCTCATCGTTTATTGCATACTGCAGTGCTGAGGGAAAATGGGTGGTGTTGACTCTGGAGTAGTAATTCACATTTGCCCCAAATCTCAGCAAGGTATTGATGAGCTCATAATTGCCGTGTCTAAGAGCCACCTGCAAACAACTGATTGGGTCCTGGTTCACCATAGCCCCGGCCTCCAAAAGCAAACGGGTGGATTGAAGATCATTGTTGGACACGGCGAAAAAAAGTGCAGACTTGCGTTCGTCATCGTATTTGCGTCGCACTCTCGGATGCAGCATTAAGTTTGGGTCAAAGCCAGCTTTGAGTAGCAATTCCACACAATGAGAGTGCCCTCCAGCGGCTGCAGAGTGAAGCGGACTCATGCCACTCTCCTTTATAGCGCAAGGTTTGGTCACTGGGATAAGGTGCTGCAGTGCCCTATCAAAGAATAGTCCTAATGTCACAACAAAGCACTGGTTTGTACTACAAACCAGAAAGGCACAATTTTGGAGGAGATGGTAAAGATTGCTTACAGTATGTGTCCATGATATGCCACACGGTGAATGGGCAGGTGGCCACTGTGCAAAGGCACGTTAGCATCCGCTCCATGATCCAGCAACAAGGAGATTATGTCAGGGTTTCCTGATGCTGCTGCATCAAACAAGACCGTGCCGGACTCTGATTCACACTCCACGTTTGCACCTACCAAACAAGACAATATCAGTAAGGTTTCCAAGAAAAGGCATTAAATACATAAAAAATCTGATAATTTCCAGGTCCATCTATACATCCAATTTCTACCACTCGTCCCTCTCGGGGTAGCGGGGGTGCTGGAGCCTATCCCAGGTGTATTCGGGCGGAAGCCGGCGTACACCCTGGACAAGTCCCCACCCCATCGCATCATTTCCAGGTCCTACTACCGTAATATACAGAGTGACTATAAGCCATTACTTTTTTCCCATGCTTTGAACCCTACGCTTTATACAATATTGTGGCTAATTTATGGATATTTCACAAACTTCACCTGCCGCATATACAGATATTTATAAAACTGCAATTTGGTTTGGATGTATGTTGTACTGAGACATTCATACAGTGGCACACACATACAAGACAGGCTAAAATGCACCTACAGTATATGTATTGGGAGAGAGAGAGAGAGAGAGAGAGAGAGAGAGGCAGAGAGAGAGAGAGAGAGAGAGAGAGAGAGCGCTAATTTGCTAGCAAATGTGTTTGCCTTAGCACAGTGGTTCTTAACCTGGGTTCGATGGAACCCTAGGGGTTCGGTGAGTCGGGCTCAGGGGTTCGGCAGAGGTCAAGACACACCCGACTCATCGTGTAAATAAAAACTTCTCCCTATCGGCGTATTACGGATACGGCAACAGCAGAAGTCACACTGATTTGCAGGTGTGTCGTTTGTTGTGAGTTTATGTTGGTTTTGTTCTTTGAACAAGGTGATGTTCATGCACGGTTCATTTTGTGCACCAATAAAAAAACATGGTAACACTTTAGTATGGGGAACATATTCACCATTAAATAGTTGCTTATTAACATGCAAATTAGTAACATATTAGCTCTTAACTAGTCATTATTAAGTACTTATTAATGCCTTATTTGGCATGGCCTTATTATAACCCTAACCCTCTAACCCTGGCCCTAACCCTTTAACCCTAACCCTAACCAAATAATTCTAAATTAAGTCTTTGTTACTTAGAATATGTTCCCCATACTAAAGTGTTACCAAAAACATATAATTTTGCCTTGAATTTGAAAAAAAAAAAACATTTTATTTTTCACTAAAGAAGGGTTCGGTGAATGCGCATATGAAACTGGTGGGGTTCGGTACCTCCAACAAGGTTAAAAACCACTGCCTTAGCATAAACACATAAAACTAACACAGACATATAAAAATAAAAATAAAATAAATTAATAAAATAAATTAGTGCATGATGTTTCTGGATCCTACATGTGCATTATAAAGTCTGATAGCTTCTGGGAGAAAAGACTTGCTTGCTATAGCGCTCCTTCTGACATTTGAGTTGCAAAAGTCTGTCCATAGTGCTGTACAGGCGGTGAGAGGTATTTCCCATAATTGTCTTGATCTTACTTGAATTTCTGCTTTTAAGAACCTCCTTTGGTCTAGCCAACTTGATGCCCACGACTGATTCAGCCCTTTTGATGATCTTTGCCAGCTAGTTTTTGTCCTTCACTTTCACTCCCGTTCCCCAACACACCACAGCAAAAGAGATGGTGCTGGCCACTAGTGACTGGTAAAAAAATGTTGAGCATTTTGTTGCAGACGTTGAAAGACTATTAAATGAAATACAGTCAGCTGAGACCCTTTTTTAAAAAGTTTTTGAGTGTTTTATGTGCAATGACAATAAAGCCCATTCTATTCTAGACCACTCAAGCTTGCAGTCCAAATTGACACCGAGGTATTAACAAGATGTTACCTGCTCCACATCTATGCCAGTGATAGAGATTGGCAGAGATTGGCGTGCCCTTGTTACGGCTAAAGTTGATGACCATCTCTTTACAAAGTGATCCACCAGTGTCCTATACTCCTCCTCCTGTCCTCTCTAGACACACCCCACTTTGTACATGTCATTCGAATATTTTTGTAAGTGACACAGCTCGGAACAGTGCTTCAAATCCCCAGTGTAGATGATAAACAACAAGGGAGAAAGTACTGTTCCTTTAGAGGCCCCGGTGCTGATCACACAGTCAGACAGCTATGCAGTCCCATATACTGCACTATGCCTGTCAGGTAGTTGGTAATCCAGGTGATGATGGGAACTTCCACATCCATGCTCTTCAACTTCTCCCCTCACAGCCTAACCGAGGCTTGATCGTGTTGTGAAGTGAAGTGAATTATATTTATATAGCGCTTTTCTCTAGTGACTCAAAGCGCTTTACATAGTAAAAACCCAATATCTAAGTTACATGTAAACCAGTGTGGGTGGCACTGGGAGCAGGTGGGTAAAGTGTCTTGCCCAAGGACACAACAGCAGTGACTAGGATGGCGGAAGCGGGGATCGAACCTGCAACCCTCAAGTTGCTGGCACGGCCGCTCTACCAACCGAGCTATACCGCCCCACAAGGCGTGTTGAAGGCGACAGAAAAGTCAAAGAAGATGATGCAAACTGTAGTGTTTGGTCTGTCAAGGGATGAGTAGGCTATTCTTATAGCCTGCGCTGCGCATACATACTGAATGAATATGATTGTGTGAAAAGATCTCAGTACTTTATACACCTGATAGCTTACTCTGCTTTTCACTGTTGCACTGCTGTTCGTATTTTCTATTTATGTATTTATTTTTTAACATGTTATTTATTGTTTTTCTTATATTATTACTGCACCTAACAGAGTAGCCACCATGTTAGATGACAATGAGGTGTTCTGTTCTATTCTATCACACCAATGAAATTGTTCACATTAAATCAAACTCACTCACACATTTATTCAATCAGCCATTTAGCATGTTATGGGCTCACTCTCACTGCCTCATACGCGACAGAATGCACACAACACAACCCTAAAGTCGATGATGATCAACCCAGCCACTGAAAATGGGAACAGTCGTAGAACGGAGCAAAAATCCACCACCAAAGCAGCATAAAAAAAAAGACGACTTTAGCGGTTTTAGCAAGCAGGAGGAGAAGGACAAAAACCATGGTCAGTGACCACTCCGTATGCTGTGTTATAGGCACTATCTTTTGTTAAATTTGAGCGATCTAAAGTTTTAATGTGTACGCCTGTGGGTTGTAGACTTGTGCGTCCAATATATGCGCAAAATAAAATCTGTCCAAAAATTAGGTAGGTGTGTCTTATATTTAGGTGCACTCGATAGCCAGGAAATTATGGTGCTTGACTTCATGTTGTATACCTTTCTGCAACAGTAACTCAACCACACTAAAATGTCCATTTTGTGCAGCCAGAGCCAGTGGAGTTTTCCTTTTAGTGTCACATGCATTCGGGTTGGCACCAGACTCAAGAAGCAGATAGACAAAAATCTCCAGGCCTAGAAAGGCAGCCTCGTGTAGTGCCGTCCTGTTAAGAGGCCCTATCTGATCCACTTGAGCATTGTAGCGAAGCAGTAGTGTTGCCAGGTCATATTGGTCATTAAGAATAGCTGAGAAATGAGGAGCGAGAGAAACAGTAAATGCCAGACAAATGCAGAAAATTTGTGTTGTGTGGAATACCTGCCACTAAAGGAGAATCCTGCTCATCGTCCTGGAGATTAGGATTACATCCATTCTGTAACAAAAATGTGGCATTCTGTCTGCGGCCGTAAACTACAGCTAAAAACAATGGGGTCTCTCCCTTAAGTGTGCGGCACTGGGCTGTCCCTGAAGGAGATGCTGAAACACATTTGACATCAGAATCACGCTACTCTGTGGTTAAAAAGTCATCCTTAAATAAATACCCTAACCACCTGAAAAGATGATTTCAAGTATGTGTTTACTCTCCTGTACTGCAGCTTCATGCAGAGGAATCCATCCATGTTCATTAACTCTAGATAGAATCTCTGGGTGGGCTGTTAGTTGCTGAAGTGCATCCTCATCACCTGCATGAAGATAAAACATTTACACATACATATCTCCTAAATCAGGGGTGTCAAACTCAAATACAGAGTGGGTCAAAATTTAAAACTGAACAAAGCCGCGGTCCAAGGTTGAACAAATTAACCTTTTAATAGGGATTCAAAACAAGTTTTGCATTGAATATTGAACACGCAAGGCTTATATAACTTTATAGTGACATGCAAAATCGAGTTTCAAATAATAATAATAATAATTAAAAAATATCAATGCCATATCAAATACAATTTATATAAAAATTGAATGCCTCTTTTCTATTTGCAGCCTTCTGGGGTAAATATCAACATTAACTTTTTCCACAGGCTAATACATTTGAAAATAAAATCACAATGAATAAACCAACCATTCAGGACTTTAAAGTGCTCAGTTTGCAACACACTGATCTAATCTGATGTGCCCAAGCCAGATACCTGCCATCTTTTCTTGGATGTTAGTTCATTAATATCGGGGCTCAGGCTTTGAGCTGAGGCAACCTTCATTATCAAACGAAGGTGTTCATCAGTCATTATATCTCGTAGTCCGCCGGGACCACAGTCTTGGGGGCGTGCCTTAAAGGCACTGCCTTTAACGTCGACTACGAGCTATCGTCACGTCTGCTTTTCATCCATTCTAACAACGTGCCAGCCCGATCACAAAATAGGGCATACTTAATCAACAGTGATACAGGTTACACTGAGGGTGCCCGTATAAACAACTTTTACACTGTTAGAAATATACGCCACACTGTGTGAAACCACACCAAACAAGAATGACAAACACATTTTGGGGGAACATCCGCACCGTAACACAACATAAACACAGCAGAACAAATACCCAGAACCATTTGCAGCACTAACTCTTCCGTGACGCTACAATATACACCCCCCGCTACCACCAAACCACACACACACACACACACACACACACACACACACACACACACACACACACACACACACACACACCTTGTAGCGTCCCGGAATAGTTAGTGCCCCAAAGGGTTCTGGGTATTTGTTCTGTTGTGTTTATGTTGTGTTACGGTGCGGATGTTCTTCCGAAATGTGTTTGTCATTCTTGTTTGGTGTGGGTTCACAGTGTGGCGTATATTTCTAACAGAGTAAAAGTTGTTTGTACGGGCACCCTCAGTGTAACCTGTATCGCTGTTGATTAAGTATGCGTTGCATTCACTTGTGTGTGTGTGTGTGCGCAGAAGCCGCACATATCATGTGACTGGGCCAGCACTCGTTGGACTGGATGAAAAGCAGACGTGACTATTACTGGGAGGGGCAGTAAAATTGGGAGTCTCTCGGGAGGGTTGGCAAGTATGAGAATTAGCGGTGTACCGTGGCACCGCCGCTGTATATAATCGGCGGGCCAGCTCCAGTGTTAATTTGATATCGCCTCAAGTGCCAAGTGAAATTACACAGCGAGCCAAATTTGGCACGCGGACCAGAGTTTGACACCCTTGTTCTAAATGTTGGAATTCTATATTGAGATAAAAATGTAAGGGAAAATTCAAGTTTACACCAGTTTAGTGCTTTATTTTTTGCTCGCAGATTTTGGCACAGTTTTTATAAAAATCTATGAGACAATTAAGTCTATCCATCCATCCATCCATTTTCTACCACTTATTCCCTTTTGGGGTAGCGGGGGGTGCTGGAGCCTATGGATGTTCTTATTCATCCAAGTCATTGTATTCTTAGGGCATTCAATTGATGACAACTGGAGTGTTAAGTTTTGTCATAGAATATGTTTTACCTCTCATTTGAGCAGGCTTCATCAGATACACTTAGATTGGTCAGATATAGTCAACATGCTGATGCCAAAGCCCCAACTAAGGGTGAAACTCAAAAAAGTTGAATATCGTGCAAAAGTTCTTTCATGTCAAAAATTCAACTTCAAATGTGACAATAAACTCCATCCATCCATCCATTGTAAATCAATCAATCAATCAATCAATCAATCAATCAATGATTATTTATATAGCCCTAAATCACAAGTGTCTCAAAGGGCTGCAGAAGCCGCAACGACATCCTTGGTTCAGATCCCACATAAGGGCAAGTAAAAACTCACAACCCAGTGGGATGTCAATGTGAATGACTATGAGAAACCTTGGAGAGGACCGCAGATGTGGGTGAGCCCCCCCCCCCTCTAAGGGAGACCGGATGCAATGGACGTCGAGTGGGTCTAGCATAATATTGTGAAAGTCCAGTCCATAGTGGATCTAACATAATAGTGAGAGTCCAGTCCATAGTGGGGCCAGCAGAAAACCATCCCGAGCGGAGACGGGTCAGGGGTCATTGTCTATCGCTTGTCCCTTACGGGGTCGCGGGGTGTGCTGGAGCCTATCTCAGCTGCATTCGGGCGGAAGACGGTGTACACCATGGACAATTCGCCACCTCATCGCAGGGCCAACACAGATAGACAGACAACATTCACACTCACATTCACTCACTAGGGCCAAGTTTAGTGTTACCAATCAACCTATCCCCAGGTGCATGTCTTTGACGATTGGAGTGAGGCTATAGAGAGAGAGGCGAGGCGTGTTCAGTAGAGATGTCCAATTATATCGGTCGGCCGATAAATGCGTTAAAATGTAATATCGGAAATTATCGGTATCGTTTTTTTTATTATTGATATCGTTTTTTTGGGGGGTTTTTTGTATTTTTTATTAAATGAACATAAAAAACACAAGATACACTTACAATTAGTGCACCAACCCAAAAAACGTCCCTCCCCCATTTACACTCATTCACACACAAAAGGGTTGTTTCTTTCTGTTATTAATATTCTGGTTCCTACATTATATATCAATATATATCAATACAGTCTGCAAGGGATACAGTCCGTAAGCACAGATGATTGTGCGTGCTGCTGGTCCACTAATAGTACTAACCTTTAACAGTTAATTTTACAAATTTTCATTAATTACTAGTTTCTATGTAACTGTTTTTATATTGTTTTACTTTCTTTTTTATTCAAGAAAATGTTTTTAATTTATTTATCTTATTTTATTTTATTATTATTTTTTCAAAGTACCTTATCTTCACCATACCTGGTTGTCCAAATTAGGCATAATAATGTGTTAATTCCACGACTGTATATATCGGTTGATATCGGTATCGGTTGATATCGGTAATTAAAGAGTTGGACAATATCGGGATATCGGATCTCGGCAAAAAGCCATTATCGGACATCCCTAGTGTTCAAGGGTTAAAGTGTGTGCTTGTTAGCGGGTCTGCTGGTCATTCTCCGGGTGGGGGTGTCACTGATGTCATATTAATAAATTATTATTTTTCTAATATTTTTGTGATCGACCGGTTGGGTCCCAACGATCGACTGGTCCATCGTGATCGACTGGTTGGGGACCCCCCATTTAAGGGTCTCAGGGCATTCAATCAATCGTTCATTTTTTTTAAGGGGTTTTAAAATCAAGCTTAAAGAGATACTATACACTAAAGCAGGGGTCTGGAACCGCTTCGGCTGAGAGAGCCATGAAAGCCAAATGTTTTAAAATGTATTTCCGTGAGAGACATATAATATTTTTTAACATTGAATACAACTAAATGCGTGCATTTTTAAGTAAGACCAACATTTGTAATATGTCTCTTATTCTTTTTAATAACATTGTTATTCTGAAGCTAACCAATAATAAATAAAATACTTCTTACCATTAATACGACTTATTGACCAGGTGCGGTAGAAAGCGGATGGATGGATTAAAATGCATGAGAAGGTTTTATATTTTGAACGTTATTTTTAACACGGTGATTACCAGCGGAATTATTCATTACTTATCGTGTTAAGCAATGTCAACTAAGATTTATCTGAGAGCCAGATGCAGTCATCAAAAGAGCCACATCTGGCTCGAGAGCCACATGTTCCCTACCCCTGCACTAAAGATTGCGTTTTCCCCTTTTTGTCTTTATTTTACATATGACCTGTTTCTAATTGATGTATTTTAATACTGTTAATGTATAGCATTTTATGTACATATCCTTTGTTATTGAATGTTGTTTCTACGGAATGTATACATGGTGTTTACGTGACGTCACACATCCGGGTTATCCCGGGTCATCCGCCATCTTGGGAGGCAAACAAAACACACCTGGCCTAGTTGACACGCTTCACGATTATTGACAATAGCTTCGAGCAAACACTGGTGAAAGGCGCATAATGGTTATTTCCTGTTGGGTGAATGGATGTACAAATCGACGGGATGGATCAGTGCAGCGAGGATTTTTCAGTATTCCTAAAATTAGACACAACGAAGGAGAACAGACAAGGAAAATCAGCGAGGAGAGACGACGCTTGTGGTTGGCAAGCATCAACAGGAAAGAGGAGCCATCTCAACATTCCAAAATATGTTCTGATCACTTTGTAACAGGTAGGATTACGTCTCAATCTGTTTATTAAACATTTTAGAACGATGTATTGTTTATTTTTTTGTCAATTTGCTATTCTCGAAGCCCTTTATGGGATGGACCACGAAAGCGAAAGCCCCCCCCCCCCCCCCCCCCTCAGGATATATAGCGCCCATCTCAGCCCAGGTTGCTTGTACACGAAATGAGTTGTAGATCTCAATGGATAAAATATTTAGGTATCAACCTTGTCATAAGTTAGATACATTAGAGATGCACTTTTGTTTGGTAATTACATAAGTGTTGCAATGAAATAAATGTTGTTGTTTTTCATACTCGTGAATTATATTTTATACTCTTCAGTTGGGCATTATCAAAACTAACAAATTGAATAAATTAACAAATTTATCACATATATAAATAAATATAAGTGGATGGGAGAGGACAGGCTTGGGCAGACTCCCCTTATCCTAAGGAGTCCGACGTGTCCTCGCTAAACACATGGTTTTAATGTACGTTATATATACATACCCTGCCCACTACAAGCACTTTCTCGTTTGCAGTCATGCTTTTAACGTCGCTGACCCATCCGTTAATAAACTGGTTGTACGCCTCCAGAGACTTGAATGCCCTCAATTCCTCCATTGTATAGGCACTGGTGTAATTGACGAGGTAGTTCAAAATGTCTATGTACGTTATGGCCGGGAGGCATTTGTGGTCATACGTGGAACTTTGTTTCGGCACTTCGTACGGGTCAACGCCTATGCATTGTGTCTTCTGGTTGTATCTTTCCAACGTCTGGTTGTCCAAGCCTTCTTTATACTTCTTTTTTGCTGGTTTCTCGGCCATTATGCATACGTTTGTGAACGGGTTCGTATATATGAATTTGCTGATGTTGTACCGGTGCGCTTGCCTTTCAAAATGGCGGATCGCGCGGAGCATCATGGGAAATCAGTCGGGCGTGAAAACTATGTATTGATGAGTTTTTATTTTGATGTTATTGTCACGTGTGATTGACCCCAGGAAGAGTAATGGCTAATGTGTAGCAACTAATGGGGATCCATTTTAAACAAATACATAAATTCTATAGTAAATATAAAATGTTATCCAAACATTGTATATTTTGACAATGTTGAGTAGAGATGTAGCGTTCGCGGACGAGTCGTTTCTTTTGAACGGCTCTTTCAAGTAAACATTGAGAACCGATTCTCAGTTGCGAGTTGCCATTCGTTAGAGAGCCATTTTTTATGCACATGCAGATACAGACTAGCAATTGGACTAGAAAAAGAGTTAGGATTCACGTTTTATTAACTTTACTTGTAATTGTTTTTATCTATTTGTATCCACTTTTTTGGTTCATTGTTACGATATGTAAAGTAGTTCAAGTGTACACACACCAGGTAGTACTGTACAATGTTTTATTCACATTTGTATTCTTCATTTGTACCCTAGTTGTATTTATATTTTTTATTCTTACTCATTTCTTGTGTGTTTTTTCTGTATTGTTAAAATGCTTTTGTGCTACAAAGTTTTTAAGGTGAGGGAAATTTTAAATAACAATTTCACAGTCAAAGCATATGGGACCATCTTAAGGAATGTTTACAATGAAAACTAAATTAAAAAAACACTATAGCCAATATTTCAGAATAATTACCACCAGTAAAGTAAAATAATATTTGTGTACATTTTTATTATTCTGTTCCACATATTTTTATCTTATTACTGCTACCAGTGATCGTTTCCTTTATAAAACAAAAAAAAGAGTTAAACAAAAACGGAACTATAATTACAAGCCAGTCTTTAGAACAGCTCTTCGAAATGAATGGCTCCCTTAAGACACGGCTCCCTTCAAAAAGCCATCAATCCCATCTCTACTGTTGAGTTACCAGGGAGATAGTCAGGGACACTTAAGCTTCCTTAAGCGTGTTGCCCAATGTGTGTTTGTGCTGTAATTTTTGTCTTTGCACCGTTATTGTAGTTGGTGTCTCGTGGGATTCAAGATTGCCGCTCACTAAATAATAAATTTAAGTGGAGGGCCACAACATATGGGCCGTTTAACACATATAGTTAATATTGTTAATAAATTAAAGGTGTTTAATGAAAATACAAGTATTTTTAATACATATAGTTAATATTGTTAACAAGTTAAAGATGTTTAATGATAATACAAGCATGTTTAACACATATAGTTAAGATTGTTAATAAGTTAAAGGTGTTTAAAGATAATAAAAGCATGTTTAACACTTATAGTTAATATTGGTAATAAGTTAAAGGTGTTTAAAGATAATACAAGCATGTTTAACACATATAGTTAATTTTGTTAACAACTTAAAGGTGTTTAATGATAATACAAGCATGTTTAACACATATAGTTAATATTGTTAACAACTTAAAGGTGGTTAAAGATAATACAAGCATGTTTAACACATATAGTTAATATTGTTAACAAGTTAAAGGTGTTTAAAGATAATACAAGCATGTTTAACACATATAGTTAATATTGTTAACAAGTTAAAGGTGTTTAATGATAATACAAGCATGTTTAACACATATAGTTAATATTGTTAATAAGTTAAAGGTGTTTAAAGATAATACAAGCATGTTTAACACATATAGTTAATATTGTTAATAAGTTAAAAGTGTTTAAAGATAATACAAGCATGTTTAACACATATAGATTCCTTTCTTTCATGAAGACAAGAATATAAGTTGGTGTATTACCTGATTGTGATGGTAAATGGTAAATGGGTTATACTTGTATAGCGCTTTTCTACCTTCAAGGTACTCAAAGCGCTTTGACAGTATTTCCACATTCACCCATTCACACACTGATGGCGAGAGCTGCCATGCAAGGCGCTAACCAGCAACCATCAGGAGCAAGGGGTGAAGTGTCTTGCCCAAGGACACAACGGACGTGACTAGGATGGTAGAAGGTGGGGATTGAACCCCAGTGACCAGCAACCTTTCAATTGCTGGCACGGCCACTCTACCAACTTCGCCACGTGATGACTTGCATTGATTGGAATCAGACAGTGGTGCTGATAACCTCCGCATTTTCGAATGGAGGAGAAAAAAAGTCCTCCTTTCTGTCCAATACCACATGAAAGTGGTTGGTTTTTGGCATCTTATTTGTCCAGCTTCCGTACTCCTTTGTATACACTTTACAAGAAATACATTGTCGGCAAACTCCGTAGCTTGCTAGCTTGTGCACGCCAGCTTTCTGAGACTCTTATTTTGTTAGCGCAGGCAGGATGAAGAAGCGCTTTTATTGTGCAACTGTGTAGTCTGTCTTTGGTGTTTTGACGACAGGTACGTGTTTCTCGCCTTCCTGTCGGTAATTTTAATGAGCTGGCAGCAGCCAGCGATCATCTCAGAAGACCCTCAGGTGCCGTGAATGTCAATCAAGTGAAGAAAGTGACGTCTTAGTGAAGATTTATGATCGCTCATTTTTAGGACTATTTTTTAATGCCTGGCTGGTGATCGACTGACACACCCTCCGCGATCGACCGGTAGCTCGCGATCGACGTAATGAGCACCCCTGCCTTACAAACTACAGAGCTGAGTGATATTGAACAAATTCAAAGAAATTGTGTCAGAATAATTATTCCACTTTATGATTTGCTCATTTTGGTTATTTTGTTCTCAACAGTCAAAATATGTAATCAATAATGCATGCTCCTTCTAATTATATATATATTTTTTTGCAACGACGTTAGTTTGTTTAAAAAAAAAACTGTCCTTGGAGGACAACAACAATTGTATTTTGCCAGATTGGGTATTTTTTCCAGTATATTTGTAACTTGTAGAGCTTAATAAAACATCGGCGATTGTGCTAAATCAGCAACATGTGAATAAGGAATATTATCTTACCCTTCTTGATTGCTTTGAAAATCTCATCAGGGTCTTGACTTACTTTCAGTTCACTACAGCAAGAAAGTGATTTGTGAGTCAATTGAAATGATAAAAAAGGAGTACATACAGTGAAGACTTATCAACAATAACCTTGGATTCAATCCTTTCAGCTTTCGATATTCAAATAAACTTTGCTCTATTATATATTGGGTCGCTTCATCTTCATCCAAGTCATCATCAGATGATTCAAAATGATTGGCTTTTTCTTCTGAGGTCATCTGTTTATTCATGAAGAGTCAATGTTGAATTGGTTGTTGGGGGAAATACATAGTATAGACATCAAGTAGAATGGTTACTTGCTGCAAGAAGATGAGCAGATAAATGGGGAGAAAACAGCTACACCAGACCGGGGATTGTTGCACACCATCCGGGTCCTGTTGTTGGAATACATGTCTATGTAAAATGCAGTTTAATCAAAAAAGTGAATATTCACAAACAAGTAAAATTAACGGATCATTTTATTTTTTCCATTTTGATGCGAGTTAACTTCAACTTCAGGCCAACATACAAGCAGATCTCCTGCAGGGGAGTCAGCACCTTCCCCCCCATGTAAACGCATGCACATAATGCAGGTAATATTTATTATAAAGAAGTCTAAATGCTAAACTGATATCCATTCCTATTTCATAAATAAGACAACATAAACATCATTTGTCCATCAATAGACTTTTGAACATTTGCAATGTTTACCTTCAGTAGAGTAGCTGTGCTTCTCTTCTCGAACTTTAACAGCAGTGCACCCTCACACACGATGTAGCTATTCTTAGGTCTTCTACTATAAATAACTGATCATGGGAGCAACACAGCTTGCACCTGGTTTTAAGCTAACGCTGTGTATCAGACTACTCTAACTATGACATAAACAAACATGCCAAAGTATCCCCATTGTATTTGCTATAAACACTGAATAGCCCTACACGCGTATATTTAGATTAATGTTCTTTTAGTTACAGTATATGTCCATTTTTAGAGCATTACTCAATACTCTGTTAACTTAATGTTACTACAACTCCTGGTTAAAATAATGCCATCACCAGTCTTGGATGATTTTTATTCAGTTGTTAGATTTTGTAAATAAATTAAAAACAATCAGAAAACAGACATGACACAAAACTGTTGTCATTTCAAATTGCAACTCTCTGGTTTTAAGAAACACTCAAATAAATCAAGAAAATAAATTGTGGTAGTCAATAACGGTTTCATTTTTAGATCAAGCAGAGTGGAAATTATGGATTCACTGTATTCCGAGGAAAAAAAATACAGAATCATGAAAAACAAACAATGACTCCAACACACCACTATTACCTTGTTGCACCACCTCGGGCTTTACCAGTCCATCTGGAACGTAGTCACAGTGCTTCACTTTTTCCGCATTTTGTTATGTTACAGCCTTGTTCCAAAATGGAATGACTTCATTTTTGTCCTCAAAATTCTACTCACAATAGTTCTTAATGACAATGCAAAAAGTTTTCTTTAATTGCAAATTTATTACAAATAAAAAAAATTAAAAAAATCACATGTACGCAAGCATTCACAGCCTTTGCTCAATACGTTGTTGATGCACCTTTGGCAGCAATTAGACCCTCATATATTTTTAACACAGTGCCACATGCTTGGCACACCTATCTTTGGACAGTTTTGCTCATTCCTCTTTGCAGCACCTCTCTAGCTCCAACAGATTAGATGGGAAGCGTTGTTTTTCATCCAGGATGTCTCTGTACGTTGCTGTATTCATCCTAGTATGGTCAGAGAGGTGACCAAGAACACGATGGTCACTCTGTCAGAGCTACAGCATTCCTCTGTAGAGAGAGGAGAACCTTCCAGAAGGACAACCATCTCTTCAGCAATGCACACATCAGGCCTGTATGGTATAGTGGCCAGACGGAAGCCATTCTTGGTAAAAAAAAGTTTGACAAAATGCGCCTGAAATACTCCCAGACCATGACAAATAAAATTCTCTGGTCTGATGAGACAAAGATTGAAGCCTAGGTGTGAATGCCAGGCATCATGTTTGGAGGGAACCAGGCACCGCTCAGCACCAGGCCAATACTATCAATACGGTGAAGCATGGTGGTAGCAGCATCATGCTGTGGGGATGTTTTTCAGCGGCAGGAACTAGTACACTAGTCAGTATAGAGGGAAAGATGAATGCAGCAATGTACAAACAATCCTGGATGAAAACCGACGCTTCCCATCCAACCTGATGGAACTTGAGAGGTGCTGCAAAGACGAATGGGCGAAACTGCCCAAAGATAGGCATCGTATCCAAAAAGACTATTGGATGACATTGACCTTATGTTTCTTTCTTCAAGGAACATTTTTTTTTACAGTTTTTTCTCGACGACCGGATACTTGTTCATCTTGAAAAATTATGTCATCCTTTCAACTGATAGAAAAAGAAAATTGTTTAAAATGTCAATGTCAACTTGTGCATTTATTGAAGATGTAATTACAGCCCTCTCCCCAGTGACATGACCTAATATGCAACCCCATATCATCAATGACTGTAGGACTTTGCATGTTTCACGCAGTCGCCTTCATAAATCTCATTAGAACGGCACCAAACAAACGTTCCAGCATCATCACTTTGCTCAATGCAGATTTGCGATTCATCAGAGAATATGACTTCCATCCAGTCATCTATAGTTCACAATTGCTTTTCTTTAGCCCATTGGAACCTTGTTTTTTTCTAGAGATGTCCGATAATGGCTTTTTTGCCTATATCCGATATTCCGATATTGTCCAACTTTTAATTACCGATTCCGATATCAATCGATACCGATATATACAGTCATAGAATTAACACATTATTATGCCTAATTTTGTTGTGATGCCCCGCTGGATGCATTAAACAATGTAACAAGGTTTTCCAAAATAAATCAACTCAAGTTATGGAAAAAAGTGCCAACATGGCAGTGTCATATTTATCATTAAAGTCACAAAGTACATTTTTTTTTTAACATGCCTCAAAACAGCAGCTTGGAATTTGGGACATGCTCTCCCTGAGATAATCCTGATACTCACTACAACTATGGGAAATACTATACTTTGACTTTCACAAAGTTGTTGTTTTTTTAAACATGCCTCAAAACAACAGCTACAAAAACAATGAAGGCACACAGCTTCAGTCCAGAGCATACTAGAGTAATGAAGTAAACAATAACATAGTCCTCATTTAGTGCAAGACTGACTGGCATACTGTATAACAGGAAATTATAAACTGGGCTCAATCTGCCCTGCTCTAACGTATTTGTGTGAGTAACAAAAATGTGCTGCAAGCTAGTGGTGAGTGCTTGAAGTGGCCTACCAGTCAGCCAGAGCTTCTGAAATGCTGCGTTGAGACAGGGCACCTCCGTTCACTGCAAGCTGCAATCCATCTTCCGCATGTACTCATCGTGTATGTCCTTATGATTCTTGAAGAGGTGGGAGATCAAATTGCTCGTATTAAAGGAAGACGTCTTGGTTCCTCCTCGCAGAACCATTTATCATTTATTTAGTGTTTCTTAAAGGGGTACTACACTTTTTTGGAATTTTGGCCTATCGTTCACAGTCATTATGAAAGACATTACGACAAATTGATTTTTTTTAATGCATTCAAATATCAAATTAAAGTCCACAATTTGTTATTTGTGTTTATGTTGCATAAGGATTTGTGACAGACAGGAATGTTGACAATGTTTATGTGTCTGTGTCCTGCGTATTGTATGAATAAAAAGACTCAGTGATTATTTGAATATGTCACTATTTTGGCCTGTGGATTACAAGATTGCTTAGCGGATGGTTTATGAAACGCAATAATGGCGGTCGTGAGTAAAGCGCTTTCACTTCAAACTGACACTAACTCTTATTAGCGTGTGTGACTTTAAAGGACTTGGAGGAAATATTGTTATTACAAACTTTTGTGTGTTGTTACTTCCTTAGTTGTGATTATTCCAAGCTTATTATTTTGTGTACGTAGCAGCGGCACTTAAACTGAATGTGACAACGTGTCATAATTACGATGGATAAACGCATTAAAAAAATTAAAAAATTAAAAAAATACCGATCGCCGTATCAATAGTCCAGAACCTTAACGTTCTTCCTAGACAGAGCCAATTAGGAACCATCCATCCATTCATCTTCTTCCGCTTATCCGAGGTCGGGTCGCGGGGGCAGCAGCCTAAGCAGAGAAGCCCAGACTTTCCTCTCCCCGGCCACTTCGTCCAGCTCTTCCCGGGGGATCCCGAGGCGTTCCCAGGCCAGCCGGGAGACATAGTCTTCCCAACGTGTCCTGGGTCTTCCCCGTGGCCTCCTACCGGTCGGACGTGCCCTAGGGAGGCGTTCGGGTGGCATCCTGACCAGATGCCCGAACCACCTCATCTGGCTCCTCTCGATGTGGAGGAGCAGCGGCTTTACTTTGAGCTCCCCCCGGATGGCAGAGCTTCTCACCCTATCTCTAAGGGAGAGCCCCGCCACCCGGCGGAGGAAACTCATTTCGGCCGCTTGTACCCGTGATCTTGCCCTTTCGGTCAGAACCCAAAGCTCATGACCATAGGTGAGAATGGGAATGTAGATCGACCGGTAAATTGAGAGTTTTGCCTTTCGGCTCAGCTCCTTCTTCACCACAACGGATCGATATAGCGTCCGCATTACTGAATACGCCTGTCGATCTCACGATCCACTCTTCCCTCACTCATGAACAAGACTCCGAGGTACTTGAACTCCTCCACTTGGTGCAGGGTCCCTTCCCCAACCCGGAGATGGCACTCCACCCTTTTCCGGGCAAGAACCATGGACTCGAACTTGGAGGTGCTGATTCTCATCCCAGTCGCTTCACACTCGGCTGCGAACCGATCCAGTGAGAGCTGAAGATCCTGGCCAGATGAAGCCATCAGGACCACATCATCTGCAAAAAGCAGAGACCTAATCCTGCAGCCGCCAAACTGGATCCCCTCAACGCCCTGATTGCGCCTAGAAATTCTGTCCATAAAAGTTATGAACAGTATCTGTGACAAAGGGCAGCCTTGGTGGGGTCCAACCTTCACTGGAAACGTGTCCGACTTACTGCCGGCGATACGGACCAAGCTCTGACACTGATCATACAGGGAGCGGACCGCCACATTCAGACAGTCCAATACCCCATACTCTCTGAGCACTCCCCACAGGACTTCCCGAGGGACACGGTCAAATGCCCTCTCCAAGTCCACAAAGCACATGTAGACTGGTTGGGCAAACTCCCATGCACCCTCAAGGACCCTGCCGAGAGTATAGAGCTGGTCCACAGTTCCACGACCAGGACGAAAACCACACTGTTCTTCCTGAATCCGAGGTTCGACTATCTGGTGTAGCCTCCTCTCCAGTACACCTGAATAGACCTTACCGGGAAGGCTGAGGAGTGTGATCCCACGATAGTTGGAACACACCCTCCAGTTCCCCTTCTTAAAGAGAGGAACCACCACCCCGGTCTGCCAATCCAGAGGTACCGCCCCCGATGTCCACACGATGTTGCAGAGTCTTGTCAACCAAGACCGATACCAAAAAATACAGGTGCACCGAATACATCCCTAGTGCAGAGTCAGCCTCATGCACACACAGCTAGTTCTGGAGATAATATGTTGTTACTGTTACTGTTATTGTTACTGTTCAGTACAATGTGTTGGATTTAATATTAATGTGTATTTAAAGACATTTAAATTGTGAAAAATAGAAATCTATATAATTATATTAAAAAAAAATATTCAAAACATTTGCCAAATAATTCACGACCCACCTGTAGTGCTTTTGCAGACCCCTAGAACTTAAATTTGTGGACCCTCTGTTGAAGACCTCTGATCCAAAGAATCCACACGTGTAAATAAGAGTGTGAATGGTTGTTTGTCTAAAAGTGGTTGTGACTGACTGGCGATCAGTCCAGGGCAGTGTTTGTAATAACAGCTTTATTAAAAAACTTTTACTAGTAACGAATAATCTAATTACTTTTAGGTCCGATACTACGCCGTTAGCGATAGATTGATGTTATGGGGCACGTTACTTTTAATGTTGTTTTATTTATGTCAACAAGACAGCGTCATAAGTGCAGCATGTTCAATGCAGGAAATATCTATTTACGAATGAAAGCAACAAGCAGCATCGCACTAAAATGAACTTGATGTCAAATAGGAAGAGGCACCATCATAATGCGACACAGCAAACAACATATGCACACGTACACGATGGGAATAATGAACAATAAATCAATGATTGCAGTGACAAACTTGCCATCCATACAATACACCGTTTGTTGACAAGAAGATATGACAGCCATCGAAGCACATTTAATCTGTTTAATAACCAGAGGTAACACAACCCAATGAAAAGATTTTTTTTAAATCTGGCATCAGAGCGGACACACTGCCGCTGCAAACACAGCTTTTGATTGATTGAAACTTGTATTAGTAGATTGCAAAGTACAGTACATATTCCGTACAATTGACCACTAAATGGTAACACCCGAATACGTTTTTCAATTTGTTTAAGTCGGGATCCACGTTAATCAATTCATGGTAAGCTCCATTGAAACCCTCGATGATGTCACACGTCACGCAACAGGGCCCACCTTTTATAAGCAAAGACACATGCACACTTGCTCTACAGGTAAAAGCCAGTAAATTAGAATATTTTGAAAAACTTGATTTATTTCAGTAATTGCATTCAAAAGGTGTAACTTGTACATTATATTTATTCATTGCACACAGACTGATGCATTCAAATGTTTATTTCATTTAATGTTGATGATTTGAAGTGGCAACAAATGAAAATCCAAAATTCCGTGTGTCACAAAATTAGAATATTACTTAAGGCTAATACGAAAAAGGGATTTTTAGAAATGTTGGCCAACTGAAAAGTATGAAAATGAAAAATATGAGCATGTACAATACTCAATACTTGGTTGGAGCTCCTTTTGCCTCAATTACTGCGTTAATGCGGCGTGGCATGGAGTCGATGAGTTTCTGGCACTGCTCAGGTGTTATGAGAGCCCAGGTTGCTCTGATAGTGGCCTTCAACTCTTCTGCGTTTTTGGGTCTGGCATTCTGCATCTTCCTTTTCACAATACCCCACAGATTTTCTATGGGTCTAAGGTCAGGGGAGTTGGCGGGCCAATTTAGAACAGAAATACCATGGTCCGTAAACCAGGCACGGGTAGATTTTGCGCTGTGTGCAGGCGCCAAGTCCTGTTGGAACTTGAAATCTCCATCTCCATAGAGCAGGTCAGCAGCAGGAAGCATGAAGTGCTCTAAAACTTGCTGGTAGACGGCTGCGTTGACCCTGGATCTCAGGAAACAGAGTGGACCGACACCAGCAGATGACATGGCACCCCAAACCATCACTGATGGTGGAAACTTTACACTAGACTTCAGGCAACGTGGATCCTGTGCCTCTCCTGTCTTCCTCCAGACTCTGGGACCTCGATTTCCAAAGGAAATGCAAAATTTGCATGGTTGGGTGATGGTTTGGGGTGCCATGTCATCTGCTGGTGTCGGTCCACTCTGTTTCCTGAGATCCAAGGTCAACGCAGCCGTCTACCAGCAAGTTTTAAAGCACTTCATGCTTCCTGCTGCTGACCTGCTCTATGGAGATGGAGATTTCAAGTTCCAACAGGACTTGGCGCCTGCACACAGCGCAAAATCTACCCGTGCCTGGTTTACGGACCATGGTATTTCTGTTCTAAATTGGCCCGCCAACTCCCCTGACCTTAGCCCCATAGAAAATCTGTGGGGTATTGTGAAAAGGAAGATGCAGAATGCCAGACCCAAAAACGCAGAAGAGTTGAAGGCCACTATCAGAGCAACCTGGGCTCTCATAACACCTGAGCAGTGCCAGAAACTCATCGACTCCATGCCACGCCGCATTAACGCAGTAATTGAGGCAAAAGGAGCTCCAACCAAGTATTGAGTATTGTACATGCTCATATTTTTTATTTTCATACTTTTCAGTTGGCCAACATTTCTAAAAATCCCTTTTTTGTATTAGCCTTAAGTAATATTCTAATTTTGTGACACACGGAATTTTGGATTTTCATTTGTTGCCACTTCAAATCATCAAAATTAAATGAAATAAACATTTGAATGCATCAGTCTGTGTGCAATGAATAAATATAATGTACAAGTTACACCCTTTGAATGCAATTACTGAAATAAATCAAGTTTTTCAAAATATTCTAATTTACTGGCTTTTACCTGTATATGAAACGTCTTTCAACTGCAAATGCCAGATAGTTTGTTTTTTTAAAGTAATATATTAATTACTTTCCCTAGTAATTAATTACATTTATTTAATTGTAATTCCGTTAGTAATTAAATTATTTTTTTGGTAAAGAAACGAGTAACTATAATTAACTACTTTTAAAAGTAATTTTCAAAACACTGGTCCAGGGTCTATCCCGCCTCTTGTTAAATGTCAGCTAAGATAGGCTCTTGCTCAGGGGTGGGCAATTAATTTTCACCGGGGGCCGCATGAGCAACCCGAGCACTGCTGGAGGGCCACACCGACAATATTTCAATTAAATTTTGCTCAAATTATTTTTGATATACCGTAAGATAAATAATAATAATAATAATTTTTCATTTAACCTAACTTATCTTTATACAAAAGCAGATGGCTTTTGATGGTTTTATCTTCAACACTTTCTTACACAACACTTCCTGATGTATAATATAATGCAAACATTTCCATTTCTGTCACTTTATCCTGCATCCTCTTTGTTGTGAACGTAGCACACCTGTAAGGTGATTGGCGAAGAAGGAGGAAGCGTTGCTGTTGCGGAAATGAGGAGTGAGGATAGACGTGCGTGTGGAAAGAACAAGATAAATTGAGCTGTGTTAGTATAGGTTGGTCAATAAAAGTTTAAAAAGAGCGTCAGACTTGGTGTGCACTTCTTCTGGACGCTACAATTGGTGTCAGAAGTGGGATGAAATGCCTCCCAGTTCGCCTTGCCATCAAACCTGGGAGTCTTCATTGAGGGCGGAATTCCCCCATGCCAAGCAGCGTGCACTGCACCTGTAGACGGTGCCTCTCTCCTTCCTCCCTCTCTCTCTCTCTTTGCGGCGAGCTCAAGTCCAGGATTCACAAAGACATCTGCAGTCCTTCCCCTCCCGTTCAATCTTGACAAAGTCGCCAGGAAACATCTTGGCACGTACTTCCCGATGACGTAGCAGGCTGAGCACACAAGCAGCGGCAGTATGCGCAAAGTATTACTTCTGACACCAGAAGAAGTGCACACCAAGTCTGACGTTCATTTTAAACGTTATTGAGCAACCTATACTAACACAGCTCAACTTATCTCGTTCCTTCCACACGCATGTCTATCCTCACTCCTCATTTCCGCAACTCAAGAACACAACATCAACTTCAGCAGGTCGTTACACTATATTCTTTGAATACAGCAACATGTGTACCACAAATCAAGCACACGGCTTTACCCTTCATTTCTGTAAAGAAATACTTGGCAGTCCATGTCTGAAAACACGCCATTCGTCATCAACCTTTCTCTTTTTAGCGTCTCGGGGATAACCAGGCATCACTTGTCGCTGTGCACCTTCACTCACAAGTTACACCCGGACATACGCCCATAAATAACACTTTTCAAAATAAAAGCAGCACAATTGTATTGCACGCACGACATAGATGTTTTTTTTAATTTATTTTGTAATTTGTGATTGCAGCTGTTCACATTCACTCACAATCGCGCACGAGCAAACGTCCACACGGAAGTAATACAAATAACGCTTTTCAAAACAAAAGCAGCACCGTTGTATTGCACACTCGAGATAGATACTTTTTAAAATGTATTTTTTAATTTATGATTGGCCTCACGCGGGCCGGACAGGGACGTACAAAGGGCCGGATGTGGCCCGCGGGCCGCAGAATGCCCAGGTCTGCTCTAGCTTGTGCATAGCCAAAATTATGAAAAGCGGTATAGAAAACAGATGCTGGATGGCCAGTGACACAATCAGTCATCAAGCTGACAGAGTAGCGCCACACCACGCTTGATCCAGTGTTGAGGGCGCTTGATGGTGGGCAACATCATTGGAATGACAAAATTGGTGGAATGTCCTGTCGTAGAGAGGTTTCCCCTCCTTTCGCTGGTCTTGTAGAGAGGAGAAAGATAGCGACCGTCTGATTCCTCTGGAACGTCTTTAGCTGCATGGTGGAGAATATAAGACAAAGTAAATAAAACAAGGGAAAAGACAATATTAGTAAGAACTAGCATTAAGTTCAGTGAAATTAAAACTGAATATTGTGTACTGTACCTACCTAAAAAAAACAGTATAATGCCAGTAAATATTTGACATGCATACTTACTTGGTTTTATCCAGATAATGGGCATCGACACAAATAGGATTTTGGGACATTGCTCGACTAAAGTTCCACTGATGATAGAAACAATACAATATATTTTTATGAGGATTCACATCAGGTCATCTTGGACTTCAAGAAATAATGAGAACCTGGTGTGGACAACAGTACCTTTCTTTGTCCCATCGAGCTCCATCAAGAAACAATCCATTAATGTAGACTCCATCTTCAGGAGGCGTGTCTGAATCATTTATTGGAAGAACCTGTATGACAAAATGACAACATCACACATGGAATGGCTAAACAAGTCCTGTCAAGTAGAGGAAATCTATGAGCCATTATGTTGATAACTAAGTGACTACCAGTGTCAGAGATTAAAAGTATGTGTATTGACCTCAAAGTCAAAGCCCAGCTCGTCAATCGGAATGTTATATTTCCTGGCATAGTTCTGTGTAGCCCCGGTTAAGAAGGCTTGGGTGAAGAAGAAGCCTGGCAGCCAGAACACACTGGGCTTACCAGAGTTATACCAATCCTATAAACACAGAGAATTAAAGTAAAACCCTAGACAGGATATCTTAGTATAATTTAATTGTGCCTCACCTGCAAAAACTTGAGCCTTGCCAAAAAGTCGTTAACGTAGCTGCCCAGAGGCTTGAGGCTTGGGTATGAGCGTTTGGCCCATTTTTCTGGGACTTTGCCCACTATTAAACTATTTGCAATTCCCTCCAGCTCTGCATCCATCACCACTAAACCTTTGAGGGCCTTCAGCAAATTCTGAAGACTGACACGGATCGCACTACACAGCCTGGAAAGGGAAAAAGTAAAACAATCAGAATAGTTATTTGCAGTAGTTCTGTAAAAAGTGTTTATGTTCATACGTGTTGTAGCGCTCCATTTCTTGGACAAGCACAGTGTTCATGCTCTCCTTGTAAAGGACCGGGTACTTCAAGAGAGCTGCTTCAAGGTCAAAATTATTTGGAAGCTGGTGAAAATAAAAAAATGCAACAACACAGTTCATTTAAGGATAACAGAAGAAGTTTATTGTCTCTTCAGGCTGGTAAAACTCTTGCAAAGTAAGCACATGAAAATATATATTCGTTCATACCTTAGTGAGAACATCATTGGCAATGTCATACAGTGCGTTGTCACTCCCAGAGCCACCCCCTCCTTTAGAGCCCCCTCCTTGAGTGAGCAGCAGTGAATCAAACAGCAGCTTGGTCCCCTGCAGATCCTTAGAAATGTCCACATTTTCATTCATCCCAAATATTTCTGGGTGCTGGCTGATTGGAAGCTCCTGATACATACAAAAAGGTATTCAAGTTCGGTTGAAAAGTTTAATGAACATGTGTGATTGCACACTCGATAAACCTTGATAAAACGCAAGTATTCTCCATAGGTCGATTTGGGAGGTGTAACATAGTCACCACTCGGTGAGAAAGGATAAGAGGGTTTGTCCACCACATCCTTGTTGTAGAAGTCAGCCAACATTGTGTTCAGAAGGCGCCGATCCCAGTTGTCTGTCACGCGACCTCCATAGTTGCATTCTCCCGTCAGATAAGTTATGGCCTCGAAGGGCACCTCATCATATTCGTTGATAAACAACTACACAGGGGGATACATTACATGCATTTAGATGTGTGTTATGATTGCATTCTTATCACTGGGCGTCAAATGATTACCTGTAGCTGTCTGATACTTATGTGAAGGTCAGTTTCATTGAAGCCATAAGGAATATTCCAGCCTAGTGGACCAAACGTCCTCCTCTCCTGAACAAGCGCATGGAAGAAGCACAGCCCATAAAGGAGCTTTTCCCAAATCTATAGGAGAATACAGAGTTAGCCCAAGTAAAGGGACATGGATGTAATATGTGACAAGAAACTTCGCAACAGTGCAACAAACTCACCAGTTCCTTATTAGGACAGTTGTTGAAAAATGTTTGGTCACAGACAGGATCCGACATGTACGACTGCAGTATGTTTAGTCGAAGTCCCGTCGGAGGTTCATTTGTCATTTTCACTCCATTTTGCAGTAGGGTCACTGGAAACTGGTAAAAGAGGGAACATTAAATAGAGCAGCTCTTGGCCCAGAACTAAACTCAATAACACAGTTGACCATGCTCAGAAACATCCTCTTGTTCTTCACCTTTGGCGAAGGGTAGCTAGTGAGCCAAAGTCTGAAGTCTGGGTGGCATGTCGCAGGACTAAAGTCCTCACAGATCTTTTCCAGGGTGGACATCCAGGACACTGCCAGGTGACAATTCTGCAAACACACCCATGTCCCATCCTGCATAGCTGTGGATATCATTTTGGAAGCAATGGGTCCTTGGCCCTGCCCCAAAGAAATAGACTGGAACTTGCTACCAGCCATATCCTTGTCACCTGCAAACTTCAGTAAGCCTGTGAAGGATTAGTGTCTCGTGAATTGTAGCGTCAGCATGGCATGAAGTTTCAGAAGAAACCCGCAGAACTTACTCGCCATGGGATCAGCACCAGGAGAGAGCACAAACACCAGTGGGATGGTAGAGTTGGAGTCCAGATAGCTCTTACTTAAGTCAAAGGGAGGGGGCTGAACAAAATTTTTCCCAAGTTTAGTTATGACAAATTTGTTTACAGCTGGTACAATCTTATCTGGCCTGAGACAGCGGATGATGATCATCTTCTGCAGTTCATTGAGTTTATCACACCAAGGTGCAGGCACTGGAGTGTTGCTAGGCTCTTTGCTGTCAAAAATTGGCTTGAAAAGTTCTGGACCCTCAATGAAAGCATTTCTGCGAAATGAATACATTTTAAATAGAATAAGTTGTGCAGTAGGAACAAGCAAAGAGAACACTTTGGTAAAGTTTTTTACTTAATTCCTTTTAAAGCAGGAAGCTCGTTGGCTCGGCAAATCTCATCCCAGCTCTTGTCCTGCAACCAGCTTGGATCGGGATTAGCAATGGTATTCTGCAGACCCACGCCTCCCGTCATCAAAAAGATTAAGTCAGTGTACTCAATCTCCTGTTTTTCCCTGATGGAAATGTTTTTTGTTTTATTATTAGAACAACGATCCAAAAGTAACCATTTACTATTCCACAAATGATACTCACAGAAGTAGATTGCAGCAGAGGAGAAAGGAGAAGAGGAGTTTGTCCTTCTCAAACAGTGATCGACACACATTGCAGAATAAGTTATACGTGAAGTAATCGATCAAGTACATGAGTCTCTTTTCCAGGATCTTGGACTTTTTACTGATTGGAAAAGGAGATGCTTCTTAATGCAATCCAGCCCTGTTAAGTTTTGCTTTAGCCTTAAAAATAAACATTCAACATTTTATAAAAACTTTAAGTGACATAAAAAGTATAGGGTGTCTTCCTGTTATTTCAATTATGCAGTAAAAGTCCAAGGCATCGGAGTAACGTACACCCCTAAAAGTTGTGTTTCATAAAAACAAGAAGATACAGTGAAACCTCAATTCACAAACTATTGGTATACTCTAGCCTTTAAATAGACCCATTTCTAGACCAGTTGATCTGCGCTGCTGACTTGTCTCCACTCAAAATGATCCCCTGTTTGCCCCACTATGGACTGGACTGATACATTATTAACTGTATCCACTTGACATCCATTGTACCGGTCACCCGGGGGGTCCCCCACATCTGCGGTCCCTTCCAAAGTTTCTCGTTGTTCTCATTGGGTTTAGTTTTTTTCTTGCCCTGATGTGGGATCTGAGCCGAGGATGTCGTTGTGGCGTAAGCAGCCATTTGAGGCATTTGTGATTAAGAGCTATATAAGTAAACTTTGAATGATTGATTGAATATTGGTATGTCAGATTTAGCAATTTCTTGGTTTAATTCCTATCTTACTGACAGGATACAGTGTGTCACCCATAACAATATGACCTTTGAGTATGTTTAGGTAACGTTCCACAGGGTTCGGTTCTTGGACCTGAACTCTTCAGCATCTGCATGCTGCCGCAAGGTGACATTGTACGCGAATACGGGATTGCAGCCATATATCTAACTTGGCTGCACTCTTCAGCCATGAGAAAAATCCTTTGTTTAACCAAGTGCTTCCTCAGATTGGAAATATTCCCGTCACTTGCCTTGATTTTTATGTCACAAATATTGCAGAGAGCGCAATCTGCATCGGTACCACATTTGGAAAATACGAGCCACACTTTGAGCGTACAACTAAGAGTATTTCCGCTTCGAAGTCGCCTGTTTTCTAGCAAGTACTGGCCACTCGCAAGCGCTAATTCAAACAGACGTGACAGCACGCGCTGGATCTTACGTGAATCGGTGACCGGTAGCACCGGCTGGTTTCATTCGGTGCCAAAAAAGTACCGGATCAGGTGTCCATCCCTATTGACAAAGCATGATCGTAATGTAAGACATTTTTATTTTGTAAATGTAGTTAAACCAGATGTATAGCATAGCACTTTTATTTTGAAGCCGGAAAAGTGTGTGATTGGTTTGAGAAAGTGTCTTGACATGTATTGATTTTGGATTGACTGTTTGCAATAAAAAAAGTTTATTTTTGACTTCCTGCCGACCGTCTTTCATTTCTTTTGAGCTTTTATGTCATCTTACTTACTAAATCAGTCTCAGCAACAATCTAAATGTTATGTTATCACTGCACCTTAACCGTAATCTGAACACGAAAGTGAAGCACCTTCCACCTCTGAACGACGCGCGCAGCAGCCGTTTGCTGCATGGATGTCACCTCTTCCCATAACAAAAAAGAGTCCTTTTGTGTTGGGAGAATAACTTGGCATGGCTTTTAACATGATACAATATTTCCATAAGGTCGCCTTCATCAGTGGCAAGTGAACTGCAGCCAAGTTCTTCCTGCTACGGCACGGCCCAAGGGTCAAAAAGGACGCATGTGCATTAATCACCCGTTAAAAAAATGTGTGCTGTTATTGAAATTTGTAGTTAGGGCATTATTATCTCGTTAACTTTGACAGCCATATATATACATACATATATATGCTTTCAGGCAGGTTGCAGGTGCAGATTGTATTATATGCAGAGATGAGTAGAGTACCCCAAAAATTTACTCAATTAAGAGTAACGTTACTCGAGAATAATGTGACTCAAGTAAAAGTAAAAAGTAATTATGAAAATAGGTAGACAGCCCATCGAGAGTTCTTTCTTATTAGGGACGGACAGAAAACTTAAAACACACGTACGTGGGTCCAAAACACACGTACCCAGATCTGATTACACGCACTCGGATTGATATACGGACACACAAATTAATACACACACACTTGAATTGGATTACACGTTCACAGATTGAGATATGTTTGCAAATAGTTTTGCTACGATAACATTTCCATACTTCAGGATACTCGACAACCACTGAGCTAGAATTTTAGCTACGTGGTAAGCCGCCGGCTTGCGGCGCTTTAATTTTGGGGATTTTATCAGCAAAGGGGGCTTTAATTTCTCTTTGGAGATGAATAAAGTATCTGTCTATCTATCTAACTTTCTTCAGGAGCAAGTCTTTAATTGTGATGAGACGTAAAAAACTGCCACAGCGGGCCTTTATTACAGTGAAAGAGAAGGTACTATCTGGACACAAGCCAAAGAAGGATTGCCTTACACTGCTAGTTTGTGCTCATGCTCGCGGAGACCACGTGAATCCACTACTCATTTATAACTCCGAAACTCCCAGAGTGTTTAACATCGCCACACAAATTCCCAGACACAAGGTAAAATGATTTTCCGTTTTTGGTTTTGGAGCGCACCAACAAGACTTTTGTGGTTTGCGTGCGTGTTCCGTGTTGACAGTTGAGCTTGCTGTAATACTTTTCTGTTGTTTGGAGAAAGATCAGACTGTTGAGCTTTTACCACAAATTTATGTTGGTTAATATATATATATACATTATATTGTCGTTAAAGTGTGAAGAACCATTATTCATGTTTACATTGATTTTTATGGGGAACTCTGCTTCACTCTACAAATGTTTAGGTTGGCAAACCATGTTGAAGAACCAATTGAGTTTGTAGATCGAGGCTCCACTGAATATAGCAGTATATGATAGTGTAGAATTTACAATTTAAAACTGTCATATCAAGTTTTCTATGTGTTCTCCAGGCACGCCATTTTGTGATTTACAAAGTAAACTTCATGCACTTCACTCACCTGTCTTGGATAGAGTGTGTATACAGGTTGACAAACCAGGTGAGAGAGTACTGATACATTGGGTCTATGTTGGTCAGGTCAGCAATGGTGAAGAACAAGACGGTGGAGTGCTTGGCAATGGATCTGTAAAACTCTCTTGACTCTGCTATCTTAATCTCAGTCTCTTCTGCAATCTGGGAAATTAAATTCAATGTCAGAATGTGGTAGAAAAAACCCAAATCCTGTTTATTGAGCACATGCTTTAGTTAGCACATGCCTTTTGTTTCTTGGAAATCTCATTGGACATGATCTTTGCAGAGTCTAGAATCTGAATAGCAGTCTCATCTTCCAAAATATTTCCCTCTGATGACGAAAGTGTCTCAAGGATCTTGTCCTCAATTTCCTTTAATTGCCTGTTATTTGCAGCTGACTGCAGAATTAGTGCATTCCTCTCCTCTTCCAGCTCGGGTCTGCAGAGCAGATGAAGCAGAAGAAAAGCTTGACTACAGAAAACAAACAAGTCAATAGAGAAAAAGCTACAGTACCTTTCCTTTGCAACCACAATCCCCAGCAGTTGGTCCTCTAAACCTTCTGGGGTGATCATAAAATTGAGCAAAGAAACCTTGGTGGCCAGTTCAGGTAGATAATGAGGATTCCTCAGTTTAGTGGTGATGTAAAATCGGAAATCTTGGGAGTACTCAATCACACTTTCCCCCAGTTTTATGCATTCCACACCACCTAGTTGAAAAAAAGAATGATTATAATGTTTATATCCTGAGTTTGGAATATTTGGCAGATGTGTTCCATTCTAGATACCTTGCTTGAAAGTTTGTTTGAGGAGTAGAGGTTCCAGTGATGGGTCCAACTCTTCTGGTACATTTTCTAGCAGCAAGGGGCTTCCAAATTGAATACAGTTTTCTAAAGTTCTCATGTAGTCATCATCCGTCAATTTGATAACATTCAACTTGTTTTCTTTTTCTGACTTTTTAACCCATTTGTTGGCCTGACCCTGAGGGTCAATCATCAGGGGCCTGAAAGTGCAGGAATAAATTAGGACAATCTTGGGATAAATGATTGTATTCTTTTTTGCGACTGGCTTTGGCTAGAGACGCTGACTATATCTATTATTGCTTTGATGTTTCTTCATATATATAAGTTATTATTCTTATTAATATTTCATCCGAAATAATAATGCTTTTGTCATATTAAGAGTTTTCAGAAACAGGATTCCCCAACCACTGGAACCCAAACTAGGCTGTGGAAAACCTTCAAAGGCAATGATAACAAATTTGAAAAAAATAAATAACACTAACTATCTTTAGACTTTGAGGGGAAAAAAAACCCTCACAAGAAAACTTTGTATAGAAACACTGTGTTGCTTTTCATGTAAAGGGTCTCACCATCGGCGAGAATTACTGGTAATGACACCATTGTCGATGGAGAAAGAGTCAGTGGGAAGGCCAGCAATGTTCCACGCCCTAATCTTAATGGGATCTCCCAGGGTTTTACTCAGAGAGAAATCATCTGATGACGGTATCTTCCTAGACTAAACATGCCAGGGAAAATGAAAAGAAAGGTAAGTAGAATCCACAAAAAAAATGAAATAAATGATACTGATTGTCCATATTGATAAAGGATTTTACTTGACACAGCTTGATCCAGTTACTGATGCAGTCCTGTCTGAAACTGGCAGTAAAAGCGCCCAGGTAGGCCATAACACCAGCAGAAATAAGGACGTCTCCAGTCAGGTTGTCATATGTGTTTTGCAGATCATCAGCAGCTTTCGACCATCTGAGAATCATATTTTAATTCATTGGCAAATTGCTCTCTTTGTGATTCTTGTAAAAGAAAAACATATTCACCTTATTTTTTCTCCACCTAGACCACCAATGAGTTTTTCAGCTCGCTCCAACTTCCTTTGACACAAATCTCTCTGGGCTTCCAGTTTGGCTTTTTCCTTTGTTTTTTCTTCAGACGTTCTCTTAAGGTCATCCAAACGGTTCTCAACCTCCTTCAGTTTGGCTCTCTTCTCTGATAGTGTTGCCATGGCAGAAGCCAGGGTCTCCTGGGCCTTGGCTTGTTTGGCCTTTTTGGGAGCCACAATCTAAAAACACACAGGTGAGAATATTTAGAGATACACATTTCTTTCAACACAGCATTATCAAAATGATAAAGTATCAATACCACACCTTCACCACCCTGTCATATGACTCCATTGCTTTGATCCACTTGCATAGGCCCTCTGCTGCCGAGGAGGCTTTTGCCACTTGAGCAGGATTAAAGTCAGGATTGGTTATGTAGGTAGAACGGATTTTTTGGATAGAATCTTCCTGTAAAAAAGAAAGAAGGGTTATCTAGTTCAAGAATCCCAGATGTCCTTTATTTAGCGAAATTCCTCTATTCTTCTAGCCCAGTGATTTTCGAACTGTAATGGTATACAGGCTCCATCTAGTGGTACTCCAAAGAATCACTGATTAAATATAGGGATGTTCCGATGCCAATACAGCACTTTTTGTAGGTATAGATTTCGGAGAGTATCTGTAACTAAATCTCTGATACCATACTAATATGTATTGTGTAAGAAACATTGGGTGCATGACCTAAATAGATCACACACAAGCCAATAAGTCTGTTAGCATGCTATTGTTGCTAAATGGAAATTAGTTCTTCTTCACCTCTTTTTTCCCGGAAATGGAAGACCAAAGCACTAATGGAGGACTGCGCTACCAAAGCAAACATCTTGACGGTGGTGTGGCAATTTTACAAACTCCAGCAGCCAACTAGTTGCACGGCAACTTGCAAACTTTGCAATATCTCTGTTTCTATACAAGCAACTTAATGAAGCTCTTGAAAGCCCGCCATGTAGATGCACACAATAAAAGTTATTGCGGCTAAAGCTAACAAGGCGAGGCAAAAACAACAAACCCTGACAGATTAATTCCAGCGGAAAGACAAGTTTTCATGAGAATCCAAACTTGGAGTCGGCATTTGCGGCAAACTAATGGAATTCATAGTATTGGCTGATCAATCGCTCTCAGTGGTAAATAATGTGGAATTTCTACGCTTGCCTGGTCATAAATACATGACCGAAACGGCCTTTCCCAGCCTGTTCAAGACTGTTAGCGTACTCATCTCAAAATTACAAGCCGCAGACTGTCATCTCCTTAACAAGATATTTGGAGCAGTGGTGTCACGTCTTTATCAGTGATTATCTTAACACAGGGGTCGGCAATGATGTTGTGTCGTTCGCGAACGATTCGTTCGAAGGAACAAATCTTTTGAGTGAACGTACTGAAACCGAATCACTTCATGAACTGATTCGTTCCTTTCTCAGTTCAGTTGAGCTCCGCCGCGACCATGCCAATATGAGTGGAACTGGCGCATTCTGTGAATCACTGAACCCTCGACGTCGGCGAACGACGCAGCCAGCTACTCATCATGGGGGCGGGGGGAGGGACCGAGCGAACAATTCGTTCATCGCGGATTAACGACCTGAATCACTCAGTGAACGACAGAATCAGGACTCGCGAACATAGGTTCGCGAGTCCTGATTCTGTCACTGATTCTGACACAGAGAACTGACTGTGTCGCAGAGGAGGACGTCACATTGAGGCTCTCGTTCAGTCACTGTGCGCGTCGTTCATTGGGTGCTGAGGGCTTGTGTCGTTCGCGAACTGACACACACCGAGATCTGCCGCTGGGGAAGCTGTTACTGACTGACTCATGATTCGCCGACCTGCACACAGAACTGCTGCTGCAGAAGTGATTCAGGTTCACGTACTGAACTGTGCTGACTGTGGCGCTGTGTCAGTCACTCACTGCCTGGTGTACTGCATGCACAGAGCTGTGTAGGGACTCGCGTTCACCCTATTTGCTGCTTCTCCTGCGAATGTCTGCACTGTACTGTACTACGCACGCCCCCCCCCCCCCCCCCCCCCTCCTATATTTTTTTTGGGGGGGGGGGGGGGGGGGGGGGAATCGGTGAACGAATTTAAGGTACTGATTCTAGTGATTCAGTACAGTCAAAAGAACTGCCGATCCCATCACTAGTCGGCAACCCGCGGCTCCGGAGCCGCATGCGGTTCTTTGATCACTCTGATGCGGCTCAGCTGCATGTTTGCCGGGCCCCCCGATTTACCTGGGAGACTTCCCGATTTACCTGGGAGACTTCCGGATTTCAGTGCCTCTCGTAGAAAACTACTGGGATTAATATCCTCCGATTTTCACCCTTACAATTTTAACAAGGGCGTGCAATGATGGTACAGCATTTAGCACCCTCTACAACTTGAATAAACAGCATACAAGCCCAGCTTCAGGTTATATGCATTTTCTACTTGCACACGTAAGTGACAGCAAGGCATACTTGGTCAACAGCCACACAGGTTATACTGACGGTGCCCATATAAAACAACTTTAACACTCTTACTAATAATGCGCCACACTTTGAACCAAAAACAAACAAGAATGACAAACACATTTCGGGAGAACATCTTCACCTTAACACAACATAAACACAACAGAACAAATACCCAGAATCCCATGCAGCCCGGACTCTTCCGGGCTACATTATACACCCCTGCTACCACCAAACCCCGCCCCCACCCCAACCCTGCTCCCTCACACATCATACCAAACCCCACCCCCCACCCCACCCCGCCACCCCCCCTCTGTGCGTCGGTTGAGGTGGGCGGGGTTTGGTAGCGGGGGTGTATAATGTAGCCCGGAAAAGTTAGGACTGCATGGGATTCTGGGTATTTGTTCTGTTGTGTTTATGTTGTGTTACTGTGCAGATGTTCTCCCGAAATGTGTTTGTCATTCTTGTTTGGTGTGGGTTCACAGTGTGGCGCATTATTAGTAAGAGTGTTAAAGTTTTGTATACCGCCACCGTCAGTGTAACCTGTGTAGTTGTTGACCAAGTATGCCTTGCTGTTACTTATGTGAGCAAGCAGAAGCCCCGTACAACGTGTGGTTGGGCTGACAAACTGGTTGTAATGGGCGCCAAATTCTGTACTATCACGGCACGCTCGAGAGAACAGTTGCCATGAAATTCGTAGTCTGCCGGAAAAATTCGGGAGGGTCGGGAGGGATGACAAGCATGACGCTGTCAAGCGCCATTCATATAAAACCCGCGGGCCGCACTGACATTCAATTTTCATAATAAGGTGTGGTCTGCGTGTCTGAGACCCTTGGTTTAAACATAGCACAAAGCAAAAAAACCAACTTTGTATGCAGTGTTATTTCATTTTAAATTTCAAAAGATTTTTGTGGCTCCCATTGTTTTCTTTAATTTGTGACACTGGTCAAAATGACTCTTTGACTGGTAAAGGTTGCCGACCCCTGTCTTAACAGCACATTGTGTTGATAAGAGATCTCTAGCATCTATTAGAAACCACTGGTAAGTTTTCTTGCATTTTTACATACAAACGTTTGTAATTTCTATGCAGGAAATGCCTTACAAGGCATCTTAAAAGTGGCGAAATATCTTCAAATTCAGGGGGCATCCAAAAGGGCTCCCTTGACCTCCAGCTCATATTTTTCAATTCCTCTATATTTTTTTTTTACCTTGCTGGGATCCCTGTATAGATGTAATTGTAACACTTTGTATCTGTCACACCTCCGTGAAAGCTGACTGGCACAGTTGTAGGACGTTTTACATATGTTAAAGTTTTAACTTAATGCATTGAGAATGGTAATTTCCAAACACTCACAGCAATATTGTCTTTGTCGTATTCTCTAAGATCGCGTAAAAAGTTCATATCACCCAATAGCTTCTTGCTCAGACCCCAGTAGTCGAGAATCTTGGGAATAAAGAAAACAATTATCATTTTATTATTTGATGTTAAATTTATTGTAACGATCGTTTTAACATATTTTTTAGCAAAACTAACCTTTTTCCCAGACCCAGCAGGATCCGTAATCTTATCAGGTGTTTTTCCCATCATGACGCACACGGCTGACATCACTAGTTTCACTCCTGAGGGAGGGTTTTTCATGGACTTCACAACTGTGACGTCAGCAGGCTGCAATGAAAAAGATAGCTCACTCAAATGGCTGTAATGCAAAGACATGCCAAGCTTTATTTTGAGGGTTCTCACCTTTAAGGTGTTCAAGGCCGCGGTTGCCTCCTCCAGGGCAGGGATGGCCTCAGCTAATTCACTGTCACACTCATCCTTTAGAGCTTGAGCCTCAGCAGCTTGGATAGCTGTGGCCTCCTCTTCCACACGCACAAGTTTACTTGTAAATTCCACCTCCGTGGACTCTACTGCAATCACCTGTTGGTCAATACACTGGGCTTAATATATTTGTGCTGAGTTTTCAGGTTGTACTGCAGGTTGTTGTAAGTCAATGATTGCTGTGTTTACTGTACCTTCATCATTCTCTCATTTTCTATTTGGGCCTCTTTTAGTTTGGGCTGCAATTCTATTAGCTCCACTTTCATCTCACCAACCTACAGAGGTGGAATGTGAAAATGTGTTCAACCAACTGAAAGTATCAGATTAGTCCATCCATTTTCTACCGCTTGTCTCTTTTGGGGTCACGGGGGTGCTGGAGCCTATCTCAGCTGCATTCGGGCGGAAGGCGGGGTACACCCTGGACAAGTCGTCACTTCATCGCAGGGCCAACACAGATAGACAGACAACATTCACACTCACATTCACACACTAGGGACAATTTTTAGTGTTGCCAATCAACCTATCCCCAGATGCATGTCTTTGGAGGTGGGAGGAAGCCGGAGTACCCGGAGGGAACCCACGCAGTCACGGGGAGAACATGCAAACTCCACACAGAAAGATCCTGAGCCCGGGATTGAACTCAGGACTACTCAGGACCTTTGTATTGTGAGGCACATGCACTAACCTCTGTCCCACCATGCTGCCCAGTATGAGATTATTCAATTTGAACAATTAACCAAGTCAAAGTGCTGTTTTACCTGAGATTCTGCAAATGCTAGTTTTGCCAGACCATTGGTGTATCTCTTTTTTGCCTTCATGACTGCGTCTCTTTTCTTAGTAAGGAGCTGGCTGAAAGCTGCCATCAACTCCAGATAGGATGTGGGAGTAACATAATTATGGCGACCAAGCTCAGTAAGGAATCTGGGAAAAAACAAGAGTGTGTTTGTACTATTACATTGAACGTTAGATACATATGAACCTCCTAAAACGAAATTATTTTTAAGAAATATTAACTTAAACAAAACTTTTCAAAATAACACAAGCTGTAATTGTTTTGTGACTGTCAAACAACGCACCAGTGAGGAAAAAATATGCCAAAAATAGTTTCGTTCAGGTATTAAAACTACGAGTTGGTCAACAAAAAACGAATTGCAGTATGCAAAACTTTAAATTTACAAAAAATACATTAAAGGTAACCCATGAAATTTAAGGTGTAAGTCATTTATACTTTTTTCTGTATCGTTTGTCCTCACCAGGACCATGGGTGAGCTGTAACCAATCCCAGTTTATATACTATAATATATCACATTAATTAACTTCAATTTACATTATTTTCCAAAAATTTAAATATTTTAAAATTGTATCACTTACCTGTGTGAAAGTTGACTGGCAGAGGTGTGGAAAGTTTTGCAGATTGGTACCACTTCCTTCTGCTCATCTTCTTTCATCTCCAGCGGCTTCAGGAAAGAGATGGCTACCCGCTCTAGAGCCTCCTCTGGCCAAGGCTGTCAGGATGCAGAGATAAAAAATGTACAACAGAGGCATACAACTCCTTACTGCTGGCAAGGAAACAAGTCTCTTGGCTTACTAAAATTGACCGTTTTTACATTTCATGAATATTTAATATCAAGCACAGAGTAGAATTGTTCCTTGATGTCCAGTACCTGGAACCAATTAATGGTGCAACAGTTAACAAGAGACGGAAATTGTCGCAGGCGATTACGTAAGGCTTCACCAATCGGACTGAAAGCCACAATAATGTGAAGGTTCTCCTTGCAGCGTGCCACAAAGAAGGAGAACAGAGTCAAAGGGCTCAACTCTACACTCCTATTCTTCCCTTGGGCAATGGGGCGTACTGTCTGGAAAAAGGAAGAGAAAAGTGAGATTGACTGTCAAAATAATTAGTTCAATAATATAATATAACACTTGTGGATGCACTCTGACTTCATGTATGTGATAGGATATGAGGATGAAGGCATATAAATATATTCTAAATGGGCATGATGGATTTTCCAAAAACAAAGCTGTACACAAAATACATGTTCAAAATATATTCATTTTAGTGTTTTACCTCAATGATATCCTGTTTCTCATCCATGGCAAACAAATTGGGAACTTCTCCTGTGTTTAGGACACTGTTTATATCTTCTAGAAAAGCTTCACTTTTGATCTGAGCATCAGTGAGCAAAAAAACTATTCTTTGACCTTTCACCCCAGCATTCTTCAGCAGTTGCTGCATGATCAGGAAAAAATAGGGAGGTTTTTGTAAAAATGTATTAGAACACACTCACACACCTAACAGCAAAAGACATTAATACTTGTAATGTGTACACGTTCTAAGATAGGGGTGTCTATGGCGTCAGAACAAATGTATTGCGTGTAAAAACACACTGTGCGTGCGCGCAAACTCTTTTGGCACTGTTCTGACACCATAGGTGTCTTAAATCATAAAGCTGACCTTGAGGTCATCTCTCCACTCAACCATGCCATAGTTCTTTGAGATCTCAGGCTGGAAGAGAGTCATCTGGGAGATGAATGTGGCCAATCGAGTGATGGACTGGCGTCCACTGCCACCCACTCCTACTAGTAGGGCATTCCCTCCTGGCTGCTTCAACACACGGCTTATACGGGACAGGTGCTCCAAGACATAGCTACATCAAACACAATTTATTTCATTTTTAGCTGATTGCTGCACAATTGCTAGTTGTATATTTATTCTAAAATGATTTTCTTTCTTGGAAAGACCAACAGTTTGAATATACTACAATGTACGTATATCATTTTGATCATTTGAATTTTCATTCCACAATTAATTTACCGGAAAATGACGAGATTCATGCGGCTCTTGTTCATCTGGTTGTATTCAACGAGACATGCCTCCACCACCTCAGCAAAACTCTCTATGGAGGTGACCTCAGCATACAGGCGCTCATCAGGCTCCATGTCAGGGTTCATATAGTCTCCAAACATTAAATTCTGCAGGTCTTGTTCCACCAACTACCATACAACATGATGAAAAATGTCAATTTCATTTCAGCTAAAGAATAAAAAAAACAATAAATCTTATAAATAATTATAAAAAGCAACACTATTATGCATCTACGAGAATTCAGAGAGGACTGAGTAACTCAAACTTTCTGAAAAGAAAGAAGAAAAAAGATTTTAATTCAAGAAGTCAACATACTTTAGTGCCTTGTTTCAGGTGGTCAAACACTTGGTTAAATGCTTCCTTGAAGTGATCCTTAAGGATGGTGTTCATGAGCAGATAGAACCAAGCACGGTCCTTGTCATCCACCAAACGGTCGTAGAAAACACGGAAAACTTCATGGACAAACAAGCGAATCATTGTGCGTTTGTTCTCCAGAGATTTGCTTTTCAACAGCAGGCAGCCTTGGATAACACGTGAGAAGTCCCGCAGGTTAAACGTGTAGTGAGACTTTGCTGGCGTCGGAAGCAAGTTCTCCATGGCTTCCTTGTAAACCTTTGTGAGGACATTTGGAAAAGTCATGTTTTAGTTAGACACTATTGTATTGACATGGAAATATGAGAGTATTTGCAAATCTGGAGCACTCACTTCCATAGTGGCTGTCACTATTTGGCTGCCAACAGTGAAATATTCAGCAGGAAATTTGTTGTTTTTGAAATAGAACGCCACCATGGTGGAGAAGATGCGGACCATAGTCTCATCACTAAAAGAATTGATGCTGAAAATGTTGAAGTGGCGCAGGAAACGAGATGTCACAGCATTTCTTCCACCACCAGGAGGACCCATGGCTGACATAATTTGGATGTCAACTAATTTGATGCTGGAAGTATCTTTTAAGTCATACCTGCCAGAAGACAATGGATTATTAAGGTATTCAAGCCTCTTCTTTTTAATGTAATGCTTATATCTGATTGCTAATAGTGGATTGCGCATACCACTTTTTGTGACCTAAAAACTGTCGAAGAAGCTCCACAGGAGGCTGAGCTCCAAACTGTTCCAGTGCAGGCATATTTACATCATCTATAAATATGATACATTTCTTTCCCATGGGGGGGCCAAACACACCTTTCCGCCTTTTATCTAATTTAGCCATAATGATGTTCTGAAAAATGCCAAGAGTGTACAATTACATAAACTCACAATGAAAAAAACACATAATTTTTCAAACTTTGATGTGAAAATCCCAAAAATCCCCAAAAATGTATTGTCTTATTAAGTGATGCTTACCAAAAGTGTGTTATGATCACACTTTGTTGCAATTGACCCAGAGAAGTAAAGACCCTCTTTCAAACTACGTTTTTTTCATTACATTTTTTTAATTTCATTTGTCTAATCGTTTCATGTAGCATGCAGCCAACATATGCAACTATGAATTGTTATATGTATCCCAACATTATGTATTTTACTTGATTTAATGGTGGATTTGGAGAACAACCATTGAATAAACCCATTGTAAAAAGCCACTTGTGGCTGTAAGTGCTTGGAAGGAGTATGGCAGCAAAGACACTCTTATTAATCAGTGGTTCCAGCTGACCTGTGTTTGGTTAGCAGTAGTGCGGGCAGAAAAATTGATTATGAGGGGTATAAAGACATCTCTGTCCAAACTGGTCATCAACATCTCCTTCACATACACTGACTTTCCAGTGCCAGTCGGACCAGCCAACAGCAAAGGCCTGTGCAGACAAAGAAATTCAATCCATTAACCATTTCATACTCCTGGCATCCAAGACATCCATACAAGGTTCTAATTTATGTCCCTCTGACCATTAAGATACTAACGCTCCATGGTTGATGCACATTTCCGTTAAGAAGGTGTAGCGAACTGAGTCTATGGTTGGAACAATGATGTCCTGCACTTTGGTGTTTATGTCTCCGAGGCTGACATTTTTGATGGCATCATTCCAGTGAACCCATTTGCCTTTTCCTTTAAACTGAACAAGACATTGGATTACAGTAGGACTGAGATATTTGTACACATGACAACAACTTCTGACTGATGCAATCTGGTAGTACCTCGTAGAAATAATCATACACTAGCCCTTTCTCATCTACTGGGCATTCCCATTTCCCCACAACTTCAGGAATTGGGTGACCCTCTATCCTTCCACACACAACATCTCTGAGGAACTCGCTAAACTTGTCCCGGCTGTTTGAATCACAGCTGCCACCCACAGTCCACATCAAGGAAAATAAAAAGGCTGCCTGCAATCAGAAGAAAGACAAATTGAATTGATGTAAAACAAATATGTTGCTCAGGAAAGTTACAAGTAACATGTATTCAAAATAATTATCTTAATTGTACCATGATCCAGGTGCGAATAATTTTATCGCCCGTCTCTGTCTCAAGTGGTTCAAATAGCAGCATCTCAAACAGTCTACATAAAGATACCGCTGTGTTCCAATTAGTTGTTGGGCAAACTTCCTGTTAACAAAACAATTGATAAAAATTAACTCTACTGGTCTTTGGGTTGTTGTGTTTGAAAGAGTTGAGGGTTTTGTTTTGCTTACTCTGCAGTTTTTACGCAGCATCCTGAAAGAAGGTGGCATCAACCAGTAAAATAGTTCGCGTAGCAGGTTTTTATTTTTTGGACTTTGCAGAACCTCAGGAAGTGTGTTCATCCAAGAGGTAACAAAAGGCTCCCAGCCTAACTGAGATGGTTCCATGTAGATCATACCACATCGACTAACTGTGGCAGGCTGCAATATCAAAAGAAAATACGTTCTTCAGTTTTGGTGTTAATGCTAAAACTGCCAAATACCAATAAATAATACACATAATACATTCTATTTTACTCCAAACATACAGAGGCCTGTGACAGGTCCATCGCTTCAAAAATCAGACTCATCTGATTGGACATCTGGATAATTTCCCCGCTCATCAGACATAGCTGGGGTGTGACGATAAACATAGATTATAACAATAAATATCACAAAACATAAGCAAATATAATTAATGTGCATGCACCTTTTTGTTGTCATCCAACACAGTGTTCATACTCTCAATCCACAGTGTATCAATGGGACCATCAAACACTACCCATTTACGCTCTGGCGTTTCAGATGATGCATACTCACGAAATGTGTTGGCCACAATCCCATCTGTCCACTAACAATGAAGAGAAAAATATAAGTCACTGACAAGTAGAGAAAAGGAACTCTGACATAATTTGAATACACAAAGATAGTAGGTGGAGTTCCACCTCATGAGAAACAAGATCAAACTGTCCAAACAGCTGTCCCATGGTGATGGACTTTGGGTTTAAAGTCCTGAAGATGACCTTTTCTTCCTCTCCATATCCTCTTTCATTCATCAGAATCAGCGTGTCAGCTAGAACATGAAGCACTTTGGTCTTTCCTGAAAAGGGCTCTCCCACCAGCATAAACCTGAACCACAAAATATGTACCTTGATATAGGGTTGTGTTTAGCAAGTTTCGGCAAAAACTTTCTCTGACAAAATGTTAAACATTAAAACCAAACTAACATACCCATGCCGGACTATCATCATCTCATATGTTTGGATCATCTTTTCTACGAACATTTGTGTTGACTGTAGATTGTGTTTTCCACAGCACTCTGTAGCAGCTTCCAAAAATAACTGACAGACCACAATGTAGTATACAATACATACAGTGCATATTAATTTAGAATCTGCTTTCAAGTAGAGATTTACAAACAATAAAACACATAGAATTATATGTTACTTGATAGTCAGCCTTTGGAAGGAAGATGCCAGGAAACAAATCGCTGGTGATTCCATTGAATAGTGGAATGTCATGAGAAAGAAACTTGGGCTCGTTTACATCCTTTATAGACCTCAGTAACTAGATGTTAGGAACAGTAGAATAAAACATCAATTAACAGACCAAAGTAGTTAGGACTTTAACCTGAAGATGCATAATGTAAGCTTCAGCGCACATACCAGTATGTCCTCGTTTTCTTCTGGATACTTGAGTTTAAGGTTTCCTGCAGCCACGAGTACAGCTTTGACAGCCCTCATACCGTAATCATAATGGAACTGTGAGGAGAGCTGCTCTGAACAGAGCCTGTAAGTCATTGCAATCTTGACTGACAGAGGCTTGGCATTGAGGAATCCATATGAATAGAGAGAGATCTCTGCTATCAATGCATAGTTGGGGACCATCATGGTCACTGTTCGAAACAACACCTAAGTAACACAAAACAGTAAAGAAATCTAAGTTAAAATAACTGCAATCCTTATATACCAAATCAATATAAAATGTATCTTAAAACTTGCTCATTGTGTAATTGTGTAAAAACCTTGAGATTGTCAGGGAGTTCAGAACGTCCTGCATAGCCTGGGTTCATTGTGATGGACACAAAACAGTTGGGATTAAGTTTAAGCATGGTTCCTTCAAAGTCAAAGTATTCCAATTTAATCTTGACGGCCCGCTGGATGCAGAGAACTTGCTGGGCCACGACCGACAGGACCTCAAGCTCAATACGGTTAAACTCGTCAAAGCACGCCCAAGCTCCAGATGAAGCCAAACCTTTAAAAAACTGGGAAATAGGACCAAAACACATATAGGTTTGTTAAATACAGAAATTAAAATTGGACACAAAGTATTTTTCCATATGATGTTACTTTGCCCATAGCAAGATAATCCAGTCCATCTGAACAGTTGAAAACCACACATTGCACAGCTAAGGCTTTGGCTAGATCCTTGGTGGTTTCAGTCTTTCCAGTTCCAGCTGGACCCTCGGGTGCACCACCCAAATTTAGGTAAAAAGCCCCAATCTTTAAAGACATGAATGGGAACATGTATTGGCATATAAGAGCAACACGCAGTCATCT